>NW_024040374.1:15515379-16087879 GCF_014851395.1 Micropterus salmoides
CTATGGGTCTGGCCCCTGAGCGGGTGCAGTTCCTGGAGGCGGGCCTGACGGCAGAAGCGGTTGAGACGCTACTCATCTCCAGAGCCCCGTCCACGAGAAGGATGTACAGCCTGAAATGGAATGTGTTCGCCACCTGGTGTAGAGAACGGGCGGTAGACCCAGTTACCTGCTCGGTGATTATGGTACTGGAGTTCCTCCAGCACCGTTTCTCTGCTGGCCTTTCCCTGTCCACGCTCAAGGTGTATGTGGCTACCATTGCAGCATTCCACGCCCCTCTGAGGGATGGGCCTTTGGAGAGGCTTCCACTGATCGTGCGCTTCCTCCATGGAGCCCGGAGGATGAGACCCGTGACTCATTCCAGGGTTCCCACCTGGCAGTGGTTCTCGAAGCGCTGGCTGAGGCCCCCTTCGAACCCCTGGAGTCGGCTGAGGCCAAGCACCTGACCCTTAAGATGGCCTTTCTCCTTGCTATCACCTCTCTGAGGAGGGTGAGGGATCTCCAGGCACTTTCGGTTTCTCCCCCGTTGGCTGGAGTTTGCCCCAGGGAGGGTCAGAGCCATCCTGCACCCTTGTCCGGGTTATGTCCCTAAGGTTCCGTCCAGTTTGGCAGGGTCCACGGTGCCGCAGGCGTTTCATCCCCCACCTCATGTGACGGCGGAGGAGCGCTGAGTATTTACACTCTGAGGTCTTCTCGGTGGATGAAAGCAGACCAGTTGCTGATGTGTTTCAGGTCCCCCAAGGCTCCCTGCTTCTAAACACACTATCAGCAACTGGATTGTTCAGACTATTCCCTGGCCAATCAGGTGCGCGGGTTGCCTTCACCTATGGCCGTGAGGGCACACTCTACTTGAGGCACGGCGGCCTCTAGGGCCCTCCTCGCAGGGGCTTCGCGCCAGGATTTGTGTGAGGCAGCTGGCTGGGCCACTCCTCATACCTTTATCCAGTTTTACAGTCTGGACCTTCCTTCTGCACCCGGCACCCGTGGAAGTGAAGGAGCCTCAATACAACTTGGGGCCACTGGCAGCATTCATGGATTTCTGATGTACTTTCTGGATAGCTGAGAACAATCCTAAAATATTATAGAAGCAAAAGCTGCCTCAGTAAGCTGCCATGGTATTTGGTGCTTCTAGATAGGACATTCAGACAGTAATACACACAGTCTGGTTAATTTACATAGTCATAGAAACACCTTTCCAGAATGAACTGGAAACATAGCTGATGACACCCCTAGTAATATCTAGATTTAGATAATATTTCTTTGACTGGAATAGATTTTACAGCTCACTTTTAACCACATTACTAATGGACAAATGTCACAGACCTTCACTTTATACCCGCTCTCTTTGGCATTTTTGTTGAGCTGCTGCACTTCGACAGCACTCAACACTCATCACTTAATCAGCCCACTGTGTGTGCTGTCAATATATTATGCCATCTGTACATCCTAATAGCATCACTACAACAAGTTATTGCTGCAATTAGGTTCTGAAAAATCCTATCACACCACACATTGCCTCAAATCTTATATATGCACTATGCATTTAGAATGTAATGCAATTTTTATCACTATCTTCACCCACTGACAAACTCGTGTTGGGCACCATCATTCCCACATCCCAACAATAGACATCAATGTCATCCATGTAAGCACCCCCTGTTGCCTCTCATATGCATAATGGAGACCATAATAATTACAGTTCTCCTCAAAATCTTTACTAAGGGGTCCAATACACCCTCTAACTAAGTCAATTCTCTAGACTGTATAATAACACGTAGGAACATTCACATTTAGTTCAACTTTAGTTTTACGTTGGTTAAGGATTATAGTCATCCGACATGGATTTTAAGCTAGATGACCGTAAAAACGCCATCAACGCTACTGACCACAACAAAGCTCCGGTGACTATGCTAGCCGAGATAACCACAGATGTATTGTTTTAAGCTGCGATTTGCCGGTTACTCATGCCGCCTCACCAAACTCTGTGTGTTCTCGAATCTTTAATGAACAAAGTGTTTCTAAGTTTTGCACATTCTTTCAGAGCCAAAGCCAATATCTGTCTGATTCCAACACCAACAATCTGGTCGATCACTTCAATCATATCTGCTTGTTGTCACTAAATATTACTGCTCCTCTAAAGGTTAGGCCTACGTCTAAAGCTAGTAAGCAACCCTGGATAAATGACAGCATTCGCAGCCTAAAAAGGGAATGCAGGAAAGCAGATGGAAAAAAAAATCCATCCAAGTCCATTACCTCAGTCTGAAGGATTTATTAATTAACTACAATAACATGGCTAAGGATGCGAGAACACATTATTTTTCTGAACTCATTACTACACATAAACACAATCCCAGGTTTCTGTTTAAGACTGTGGATCAGCTGGTAAACCCAGCCCCTCCTTGTGCCTCAGCTGGAAGTAATGATGATGTGAATTGTTTTTATCTTATTTTACCAATAAGGTGGTGTCAATCAGAGCCTCTATTACCCCCACGGCCACTTGCTCAGAGGTCCCTCACCAGCAACAAGACAGTTTTAACCAGTTTTATCCCATCGACTTGTCTGAGCTTTTAAAAACAGTATCACAAATGAGAGTGTCCTCCAGCCCACTTGATGTAATACCTACAAAATTTTTACTGAAATTAATGGATTCTGTTGGGCCCCATTTGATCTCTGTTTTTAATAGCTCCCTATCTACTTGTTGTGTCCCTGATTATTTTAAAACGGCTTGCGTGAACCCACTTTTAAAGAAACCTGGTTTAGATCCCGCCTCCAACAAAATTTTAGACCAATTTCAAAACTGTGTTTTATTGCAAAGATTCTAGAAAGAATTGTGTCCAAACAGCTGCTCACTGTACTGGAAAATAACAAATTATTTGAAAAGTTTCAGTCTGGTTTCAGGAAGTACCACAGCACTGAGACTGCCTTGCTTAAAGTCACCAATGACCTTTTAATGTCTGCTGATGAAGGCATGTGCTCAGTCCTGGTACTCCTGGACCTTAGTGCTGCTTTTGACACCACTGATCACAACATCATGTTAGACAGACTGAGGCACTGGGTGGGGATCTCTGGTACGGCCCTAGAATGGTTTTCATCCTACCTGTCAAATAGGAAGTTTTGCGTGTCTGTAAACAACTATGTGTCTTCGTTCTGTCCAGTTAAATATGGTGTGCCTCAGGGGTTGGTCTTGGGACCCATTTTGTTTTCCTTGTATCTGCTTCCCCTTGGACATATTATCCATAAACATGGTATTTCTTTTCATATTTATGCTGATGACACACAAATGTACTTGCCTGTCAGATCCACAGACCCTGGAATGCTCAGTTCACTTACCAACTGCCTTTGTGAAGTTAAAAAATGGATGTCAAATAATTTCCTCCAGCTGAACTCAGACAAAACAGAAATCCTGGTCATCGGGTCCCAGCAGATGGCAAAACAAATACTGCCATCTGCTGGTTCCCTAGTAAATCACATTAAGCCTGTTGCAAAGAACCTTTTGATAGTAATTTAAATTTTGAGCAGCACACCACAAAGTTTGTTCAATCATGTTTTTATCAACTTAGAAATATAGCAAAAATTCAATCTATGTTAACTTTTAAGGACACCGAGACCATTTTACAGCCTTTTCACTTGTTAACCCCAAAAATCTACTGATCGACTCCAGACTGTCCAGAACTCAGCTGCCAGGCTTTTAACCAGAACAAAGAAATTTGACCACATCACCCCTGTTTTAGCTTCATTACACTGGCTCCCAGTATGTTTTAGAATTGACTTTAAAATTTTATCATCATCATCATTCACTTTTAAAGCTCTTCATGGCCTCTCGCCTTGTTATATTTCTGACCTTTTAGTCCCATACACACCAGCACGTACCTTGAGGTCCTCAGGCAGAGGTCTGCTGTCTGTTCCAGAGTCTCGACTGAAAACCAAAGGGGACAGAGCCTTTGCTGTTAGGGCCCCGAGCCTCTGGAACAGCCTGCCCGAGGAAATCAGGTCGGCTGAGTCAGTGAATTCTTTTAAGTCCCTTCTTAAAACATACTTTTATAGGAGAGCCTTTCCCGATTTTATTTGACTTTATTTTATCCCTTTTATTTTATTCTATTTTACTTATTTTATTTATCTTAAACGTGTATTTTAGTCTTTTCAATGTTTTCTTGCTTTTATCTTGTATTGTTTTTGTGGTATTATTGTCTTTACACTTGTTAAAGCACTTTGTAACTTGTTTTTGAAAAGTGCTCTACAAATAAAGATCATTATTATTATTAATGGAAAAATATAAATATAAACTTCATAGCCCTGCAGGAAAACAGATCTGCATCAAACTTTGTCTATAATTACTTTTTGAGTAACCAAAGTTAGTGTATTTTCTGATGGGTACACCAGGACATAATTTGAAATACTAATACTAATATTCCAATCCTAGGTCCACCATTCATCAGCATATAATATATAAACCACTAATCCATCTTCTTTCTATACTGCTTGTCCTGTTAAGGGGCACACAGGGTTGGAGTCTATTTCAGCATGCAATTAAAAAACATCCTTGCTTCAAAGACAGTGCAGTTGTTACAATTCTGACAGCTTGGGGCGAACCACAAAAAAAATCATTAATTTCACCCAGGCACTCCTACTTTTTTACTTAACAATAAACCACTGAGCTTAATTAACTGGAAAGGCTCATTACAACTCTATGAGAGCAGCTCTAATTTCTAAATTTGCTACAAAACTACACAGTGTAGTCTCATTTCATGCACATTTCATTGAAATAAAGAAAAATAAACACACGCAGCATTTTGCACCATCTAGAACATATAGTACATTTCATTTCCAGGAAGCTTTCCAGTAAGCAACCATTTAAACATAAAGAGCTACAAAGAAAAGCATTTACACAGCATTAAATGATCACTGCTGACTAAGATCTTGAATTGAGCACAAGTACCATGATTGAATGTTCTACAGGGATTATTATTTCTGTAGAATTCAGGCTGATAATATACCCTTTATTACAGCATGAAAATCTCGCTTCAACCATCTGACCTTTGTTGGCAGTTCTGCTTATGCAAAAGCCCCATAGAAGCTGCCACCACTGCTGCTAGTCAAAATAAAAGCATGCTAATAGCATTCTATTACCATATTGACAAAGCAGTTTAAAACATGCCATTATCATTATCATAAACATATTCCTTAGATGACAGTTTTAAATGTATGGTCATACTCTATGCTTCTCAAGAGTAAAGTCTCATAATAAATGTTCCTGTAAAACAGGCGCAACTACTTAAGTGTAGAGGAACATGATTTCTTAATAATAACGTCAGGGAACATGGCAACAAGCACATTTGGTGAGAGTGATGGTGAAATTATTGGTGAAGTGATGTGAGCTCAGTGGCAGTCTAACAGCAGGCGTGATGTCAGATTTTGAGCCCTCTGGAGGTGTCACGAAGTGTCCATAACAAGGTGTGCCCACTTGACAATGTCAGTGATATAACCAGTCTCACCCACTCACATCTCACCCTGCACACAAGCCTTGTTTCTGTGTACCTTAAATTAGAAGGGGAGGCAGTTTATGTCTGTATGTGTTGCTGGTGGAAAAGCAATCCAGTTTATGGCTCTTCCAAATTACCTGACTGATCATTCACTAATGCTCATCTTCACCTGACACCAAACCAGTTCTACTTGCTAATAAGAAATCTGTAGCTATGAGAGAGATGACAGTGCCCCTGCTAAGTGCTTAGTTTAGCAGCTGCACATATTGGCAAATGCCCCTTGAGATATATGTTTATTATTTAAAAAGTGTCCTTAGATTCTGTGGTAAGCACATGTTGCTGTTGCATTAATAGGCATGCAAAGAAAACTGACATTCAGTAAGTACTTTCTTTCTATATTAGAATAAAATGTGTGCTGTCTTTGCCAGCTTCAGAGTTGGGGGATCATTTTGACCGTGCCAAGACCTATGTTTATTTATCCTCAAAATGTCAACATCCACTGCATAGCCCTCTCTGTGAACTGAGCAAATACTGGTGCCAGGCTTTAAGCACTGTGCCAGGCATATTTTAATGTGTGGTAAATACTGTCCTCTAGTGCTCACACTCTGTGTTGTCAGTGCCAAAAAATCATGACTTTTTAAGGATTTACAGCATATTGTTTCAGATTTTAAAAACACTACAGACTTCCAAAAGTCAATATGTCGATCACAAATGATGGTAATTCTTCTTAACATACGCTATCTGTTCAAAACCTGCCCAAATAATTTTCTATAAAGTCTCACTTGTTGAACTGGTGTGTTTTATAAAAACAAAAACAAAAAAACCCTCCCAACTTTTTATGCATCCAACAATGCTGTATGCCATGCACAAAACATGGAGTAATAGCTACAATTAGGGCAAAAATGTCTGTAGCCTTGGTTTTATTATCAGCTACCCTCAGATAGCTTTTAGTAGTGCTGGTATAGTCTGCCTAATGAGGCAAGTCACAATCACAGTGTGAGTAGCAGTAAAAAGGAGAGGATGGCTTATTCCTCCTCTACCAAATGACCTAATCAGTCATTCACTAATGCTTTCTAACCAATTGATTTCACCTGTCAACACAAGGTCAGGGTGTCCCGATCTTCTAGGCGACAGGAGCATGATGTGGATCTTGACGTAGGCATAACAGATTTGCAATCCGTCTGTCAACCGGCCCTTGAAAGCCCACAGGATATTAGAGATGTAAATGGAACATAATGGTGCCATTATAATTGGGCTCATCCTGTTCAGTCTTTGATGTCGATGTCTTTTCTCTGCAATTCAACACCATCTGGCTAAATCAGTGTAGGCAGGAGAAGCAAAGCCAGAAGTAGTTAAGTGAACCAGTCTTTGGTCAGGATGCAATCATTATGTTGACATATCCGATTTGTTATGACTTGAAGTTGAGAATTGGACTGAGCCCAGTTCAGAAGCGCCATATAATGTTCATCAAATCTTTCATGCATTCACAAAATAGCTCTTCTACTTTGAGATCTCTGAATATCAAATAATATAGTCCATCCAAAGAGCACTGGATATGTTTTACCAAAGGACACAGTATTTTATGTGGCACAGGCAGTGAACTTTAAGGGCACACATGGTGACATTGTGTACTGATATCTGCAAACAGTCCTGTTGGGTCAGTTGACCAAACAAACACAGCAGGTCATACAGACCTTGTAAACATCCATCACGTTCAGTAACACCCTCCAAAAAGGGCATTTGTGATCCAGTTTTCTTATTCCAAAACTCACCCACAACAGTTCAGTTCAGTATTTCGACAAGCAAATGGAATATTTGGAGCAGGGGTTGGCAAATAAGTCTGGCATCGGGCCAATTTTTTTTCTAGTTATTAGATGGCGGGCCAGAACATCGTCAATTCATCATTTATAAACCATCATTTACTGTGTCTCTGGTAAGTTCAGTCAGTAGTGTACACGACTCCCTTTTAAAGGGTTGTGTGTTCAAGCCCCACTTGCTGCTAGTATTTTTTCTCCCTTTTCACCAAATTGATTATGAAGACATTGTTTTACACAATTAAGCATGTGCAAGAGTGTGTTCATCCCGGCAATTGGTCCACATCAACCTATGGACGCTTATTTTCATGTCCCCAGTATCTCCAAGCAGAGGAAATTCCTGCATTTCACATTCAAGGGAATTCTAACTCACTTTTCTGATGGCTACTTCAGAGCAGTGTCAAGCAAACCAGAGACTCTTGAATTTCCTTGAGAACCTTTCAAAGTA
Organism: Micropterus salmoides; assembly: GCF_014851395.1. Taxonomy (NCBI): domain Eukaryota; kingdom Metazoa; phylum Chordata; class Actinopteri; order Centrarchiformes; family Centrarchidae; genus Micropterus; species Micropterus salmoides. The sequence continues at coordinate 15,523,119 of NW_024040374.1, forward strand.
AAAGCTCTCAATTACACACAACATAAAGTACTGCTGCAAAAACTTTCTTGCCCTTTTATTTTGTAGGCACAATCACTCAAGATGAAGTGCTTATGTGAGTAACTTTTGCTGTCATGACTGAGATCTGTTTCAGCGCCAGCCACTATAATAATTTTTTTTTTGCCCTATCAAAGTAATCCAGCTTTGGCCCACGGGCCGCCTATTGCCAACCACTGATTTAGAGTATAACAGGACCTGTTAACAAAGACAAAATTGGCTGATTGAGTAGACGAACCTGCCAACCATTTGGATTGTGTTTTCTGCTTCACCAGTTTCCACTCCTCTTATATTTTGTAAGAACAAAATTTATTTGGCAAATATGTCATGCAAATTGCGTTCTTTTTTTGAACAAAAGCAAAGAGCTCTGCAAAGTTTGCATCAGACAAGGCTGACACTCTTAATTTACAAACAGCGATTTTATGACTTGCTCTGACATTTTTCAGAAGTTGCATGGATTTCATCAGTAATGCTGATCTTTGTCTACAATATTGTGTGATATTTATAAATTAGCAAATTTTATTCCTCAGTTACTGTAATATCATATATCAATAATTTGGTTCTAAATTACACATCTTGAAAGGTCTACTGTAACTACAATCCAGCTCCTTTTTAATCTTCCATTAACAAGTAAAAACTGACCTCAATGGAGATTCATTTAATTATAAGGGAAGAGAAAAGAAAAAAGGAAGGAAAAAACTGCCTGATCATCATTTTAATCATGGGATATACAGATTTAACACAATGTTTGGGGGAACAAAGATTTACACAGACAGAATCAGAAAAAAACCCTGAAACAGTTTTTGGTAAATTCAGTATTATGAAGATGCAATGTTTTAGGACTGCATGAATTTACACAATGTTTCTTCGAAAGAGGGTGTTCAAATATTAACATTCTTTCAAAATGTATGCATCAGGACCTTTACAGGTTTATGCCAAACTAATGACATCTGATGGATTACTGATGCATCTTTTATGAGCCTCACTTTCATCATGGTGGTGAAATTTTGGTTGCAGTGTTATCACTGTGAAAAGAGGCATCTGGCTCCCATCTGGGCTTTGTTGTCTTTCTGTAGCACAAAACAGATTTTATAAATCAAGCAAAAATGGCACCACTCTTTGCTTGTTTTTGCTCATCTGCTTTGCATAGAAATCTGTCAAAATAATCCCCTGCCCCCCCCCCCCCCCCCCCAAAAGAAAAGACAGAAAATGTGTATGAACCTTCCATTAAGCTTCGTCAAACTGGTTTACTTATGTGTATGTGGTGTTGAAACTCCTCAAAACAGGGCAGGTGGCAGTGGAACTGGAAAACCCTGGTAGTAGACTGTATACTAATGACATCACAGAAGAAATGACACACCCAGGTAAATACAGCAGTCAAGATTAGTTATATACAATGCAAGGATTTGTATTTTTTGCATAAAAATGTAGGTAGTGAATGTTTCCTCCAATACCTCCGGGAATTCAATCTTTACATCGACGGTGTCTGCTGAGGCGGCAACAACTGATGCAGAAACCTTCTGCTGGGCATTTCTTTCACGTTTCTCAGAGAAGCCGAGCAAGAAAGCCACAACTTGGATGACCCTTTCACTTCTGGAAAAGGTGAAACACTTGTTTAACAGCACATGCAGGGGGGTGTAATGATTGCAAACTCTGAAAGTAAGTAAGTAAATTGTTTCAAAACGTGAATCAAAGTCATCTTCCACCTTTCACTTCAGCTCACTCTTCTCTTCCTCCACACGTTTGTTGATAAAAATTGCATCTTTATTCCACCAAGGCTCACCTCCTGCCCATCTCTGCCATGGTTTCTGGGATCCTGGTCCAGTGTGCTTTGGCCGTTAACACTGGCTTGGAACCTGGGAAATGTGCAATTGCACCTCTCATTGACATTTCAGCTCCCCATCTAACATGTGCCCAAACAGAACATATCAATCATGAAGGGAGTCTCTACACACAAAAGACTTGGCATCAGCCTTGATATGCAACATACAATATAATAAAATACCTAAAACAGACCATAATTATGACCATATTATTATTTTAATGTCAGTATTTGTAGACAGTGTATTTGAACAGATTTAAAATGCTGGATATAAACTTTACGTTTTAAATTAAATAAAGGATTCAGGCAGTATAATCATTCCAGTCACTGTTTTATTTTCCCCTGACCAATGGGGAGCAGTGGAACCTTTATGTTGATATGAGAATGTTCCAGCTCAGGCTAAATCCAGTGTTTATTCTTGTTTTAGCTCTGCTTTTGGTCTCCACCAACACCTGAAGGAAATATCTGTCTCTTTAGCTGCTTAATGCTCCACTATGTTTACCTTATCGAGTTGTTAACTGTGTCTTTCTGCCATTGATACTGAGCAGGTAGTGTATAATTAGGTTTTAGAGCATTATAGCTGAAAACAGCTTCCTGCTGTGGCTGAAAATGACACGGATGAGAGGGGAAAGGGTTAACTAAAACAATAAAGTTGCTATCTGGAAAACTAAACAATGGCCATAGAGTTGAGGTAATGTTTTCGGATGCAGTGAAAAATGTAAAAGGCAGTAGGTAGACAGTCGCTTACAGTAATGCCATGAGTGTTTTATATCTACCTTTGCCTTGACATGGGCATTCACACTGGTGTCAACACACACCTTCCAGTTGGTGCCTTCCCCAACCTGGGACAACCTGGTGCTCTGAGTGTTTGCTTCGGGTGTATAGATGACTGCATAGTAACCCTCTGGCTTCTGGTTACCGCTCAAAGCAAAGGCTTTGATAGTGGCTACAGCTTCAGGTGCTGAGGCCCAACTCTTTTGAATGAGACAGAATGCAGTCCATTAGACTGTAATAGATTTATGTGGAGTTTTTTTATGCACACAAAAAGCTAACATGGACAGTTTTTTTTGTGGTCCTGGTGGGATCATAAATCATAGGCACAGCTGAAACATTTCCCATGATGACATTGCTCAGTACAAACTGCCAATATATTGCAGTGAAACATTTTGGGTCACTCTCTGTGTTAGCATACTTTCATTACATTGTCATGATGGCTGTGATGAGATCTCTCTGACGGTTGATGCTGAATCAGATGACACACGTAATCGCTGGGTGGCTTTCTGTAAACACAATTAAGCAACAGGAGAATGTGAATGGATAAAAACCCAGAACAGGTGCAGAGAAATTATCTTTGCAAGGGTAGCCAAATACCTTGGAAAGCCTCCTCAGAGTCTCAAGCAGTTGCCGTGCGCTCATAGGATGTTGGCTCCGGCCAGCATTAACCTCAAAGTGGATTTTGTCAACAGCTTTGTTTGCCTGGACTAATTAAATGCACAGGCCATGTTAGCAAAAAAAGTTAAGAATATAGGCAAACACATTAATATAAACACCTGTAGTCCATCATTACACGATTTCATCAAAAAAAACATTTTTATAAAAAAAACCCAAACATTTAAAGAGTGATTAAACACCCACAGAAAACTGTACTCCAGGGTGTGTTAGTACCCCTTGACTCACTGTTGGATGTGCAACAGATAAAAGTTTGAGACATTAAACCAGACAGCAGAGAGGGCACACACTGCTTATCAGCATGATGTACTCTAAGGATTAAAAGCACCAACTCTGATGTTGATGTTTTCCTATTTTGTTGCAGACTTGGTTGTGTCAGAATGTTCAACCAACAGGAATTCACGCAGGGGAAGTTTATAAAGACAATAACCCAAGAAAGCAAACCATCTTTAATGCCTTAAATTGACAGCTCATAGCCAGCAGTTCAATATATATAAGTTTATGATATAATATAGTTAAGAGTAATCATGTCAAAACTGCATGGAGCAAAGATGGAGTTATTTATCTTACAAATGTATACTGAAGCAGCGTGAGTGGACTTGTCTTTAGATATGTAATAGCGGGTTACAGTGCAGCAACTGTAGCAGTGATGTTAAATAAAAATTACAAGTTTCACTGAGTGTTGTATCTCATGTAAGTTTAGCAGTGCGACTAGAGAGGTCTGTCTGAACCGAAATATTTGTTACATTCTTGAGGCCATATGTAAGTTTATGATGTTGTTTTGGATTACACAGTACTGTATGGTGTAATAGGTTGTACTTGTTGTGCTTACCTGGGACTACTTTTAATATTTCCTGGGAGTATCTCAGGAAAAACAACAAAAAGACCATTCGTTGTGGGTTTATTTTTAATTCTCTCACCCTGAGGATGTTCTCAATGAACTCTTTGTTAAAATCAGCAAACAACCACTCTTGTCCAGAGGCGCGTGTATAGGCAGAAAGGATGGGCTTATCTTTGGGCAGAATTTCCCAGTTTTGAAGCTGAAAATGACAGCACAGTGGTCACCAAAGCAAATAAGCTGACACATCACAGGCCAGATACTGCCTTAATGTCTATACTCACCACATTGGAAATAGCCTTTAAGTCACCAGAACTAAGATCTCCTGTAAATCTAGGGATGTTGGTGTCAAGCAGCTCCATAATTCCGTCAGCACGGATACCAGACTTCAGCATAAAAGAAAAGATGATTACTATTCATGATTGGAACACACATTTACCTTCAGTGTTTCAAGGGTAATGCTGTACCTCCAATAGCTGCAGAATTCTACCAATGAAATGCATGCGTATCTCACTGTGAAGGTTCTTCTGCAGGAATAGACTTGGGGTAATGTCTTGGACCTGAAAGCACAAGCATTATAAAAATTAGGAGTTCAGAAAGGCCGCTTATTCAACCACCTGCTGCTGAGGAAATTTCTGTTCTGTTCCACCGGAGTCTCTTACTTACAGTTTCTCATTTTGTGAACTGACAGTAACATTTGAAAGACAGATTACAGTCCGCGTTGCAGATATAAATACGGAGAAGATTATGCATCCCCACAATGTAAAGATAATGTGACAATAGCATGAATCAGACATGCCATTTTCACGATCCTGTCCTGAGTTCTCTGTGTGCTGTTTCTGCCTGCCTGTCTCGTTATTTCTGATCCCTGTCACCTGTTTACTCTCCTGTTCTGCTCGTTTACCTGAGTATAAATGTTTGTCAGTTCTGTTCAGTCTTTGCTGTATCATCATTTTATGTTGAGTGTCCTGTACCCCTGTGAATTTTCCTCTGTGGCTTTTTGGCGTCTCTTCCTGTTGTGGCTTTATGTGTTGCACTGCATGGACTCAGCCCTATTGGACTTACTTGACTACTTACTGTGAGTGTTGAATATCACAAACTGGATCATGCTCTCTGTTGTCTTGCATTTGGGTCCTAACCTGCCTTTGCACTCAGCCCACTGTGACAACCACAATGAAGAAAATTAAATATGCTTTCCAGGATAAGAATAGTTTTATGTGAAAGCACTGACCTTATCAAAAGATCTAACTTTCAACTTGACTATGTAATTACCATAAACATGGTTCATATTAAAAACTAGCTTATATTGTAGCTCTGATAAGCAACTGCAACAGTCTTATTTTCTTCCTCCATACACAAAATAGTAGTGTTCTTACACTGTGAGGGTCTCTGGCAGCGATGAGTCGCATAGACTGCACAGCAGCACTCAGCACACGAGGTGGCAGCAACTCCGGGGAGGAAACGCATGATGGTTTTAATGCTGTCTGGATGACCTGCATTCCCCAGAGCTTTCAGAGCGATGACCATGTCTGCCTCATTGCCATTCTTCAGACTTTCAGTGGCCATGTCCAGCAGTGGCTAGTACAGGTGTTCAACAAACGTGCAGTCAGCTTTTACAAATAGTTATTGATTACAATATAATTTTCCATTCATATACTTAATCAAGGCTTACTCAGTTTCAGGTTCTCACCACATCTCAAATTACCTTATGGTACTGTTACATGTCTCTGTTTGGAATGGTTTTCTTGAATAGTTATCAAAGGAATGTGATTTATTTGATTACCTGAACAGCAGTTACTGGACAAGGTGTATAATAGGCGCAATGCTTGTACACCAGTGAGCCATAGGAAAGCACCACAGTATTCCACAGATACATATTGGCTTTACAGAAGGGAATGTCCAGTATTGTCTGCAAAAGAGAGACAATGGACATTTTGACATGATCTTGTTTTGTAGAAAGTTTGTCAAAAACCTTTGTCTGATAAGAGAAAATGGATCAGTCAAGCTTCGCTTAAGATAAGGATGATTATTCAAATAAATCAAGAGAGCTAAATTAAAAGATAAAAGCTTACTCACCAATGCACCACCCAAGCTATCCAACATGACTTTATGCTGTATTGGATGTTTATATGACTTCAAATAGATGTAATATAGGCAGCTTTACATTTTACTAGGTCGTGCATTCAAGATTTTACCGAAGTACATGTATAAAAGTATTAGCAACAAAAAGTATTTAAAGCATCAAAAGAAAAAGTTCTTATTAAGCAGCAGAATGTCCTCTGTTATTGTAATGCTACCGTGTCATGGGCTAAATAATCTAATTATTATTACTGTAGCACTACTATTAATGTTGTAGCTGGTTGAGTTGGAGCTAATTTGAACTACAATACTTTATGTAACTATTTGGTAGTTCAACCCTTAATAATATAATTTTAGAAACTATCATTAAAGAAAAAAAATTAAATTAAAATATGTTAAAAAATTAAAATATGTTTGATGTAGTACATCAAAACTGCTCTTACGTACAGAACTTGAGTAAATGTACTTTCAACCGCTGAAAATGAGGAGGGGTTCCATATTTCCACAATAACACTGTGCACTCTTCATTTTCTGCAAACTGCTTCCACATAACTAATCCTTCATAAGGCATCGCTCGCAGAAGTTGATACACCTTCATAGTATCCTCCGTTGTTGCACTGTCCATCTGGTATTTATTAGCTTCAGCCAGTTGCTTGATCAACTCAATAGCCTGTAAAGAGGAAGAGAGAGTAAAGCTTTTACAGTAGCATGTCCAGACCTTTTTGACTAAGGTGGTACTGTCTTGTGCAGGGGTGGCATGAAGTTAATTTGCATGTGTGTCACAACAAAGTACAAGGATGCGCACACATCCTGTATTTCTGTAGTTCAGTCAGGACAACTTTCATTGAAGACTGATGTTGCAGCATTGTAGTTATATTTGGCGGTGTGGCTCTGTTCTGGGATCTCCCTGCCCTTCCACGTGCCTACGTGGAAAGCCATAAGGTAGGGAAAGCACCTCTCTGCCCATCCATGTGCATACAAGGAAAGGCAGAGAGCAGTAGTAAAGAACCCTGTACAGAACAGAGCAGGCATATGGGATTTAATAAGATACTAGATAGTACTGAAGAATGCTGTAAAATGGGCCTGGGGCTGAAGACCGTACTGTTTATCAGGCTGCAGCCTCTGCTGCTGTGTCGCCTCTTGCACAAGAACACGCACATGCAGGCTCACGCGCACAAACAGCGGCAAGCGCAGAGATAGGCCGTAGACACCTTGAAGCGAAGGTAACTCTAAGCTACTTGAGTTCACGACAGCTACCTTTTGTTACTGTAGTATGTGCAATAAAACCTCAAGAGTAAAAGACAACTTTGTCGATACATCCGTTAAACGAGAATAAAGTAGAATGTGTTATTTCTATATCTGCTCTGTCCACGTCTCTCATCCTCTGTTATTTTAAAAGACATTGCACTAACACTAGCTTGGCAAAGCTAGATGTACAACAAGCTAAATGAAAGCTGTTTGTAGTCTGTTAAGCTTAGATTGCTATGTAGCTTCAATCTGCACCTGCAATGAATCACGCAGAGGCAAGAAAGACAGGAGCTAGCTGCCTGAACTGCGTCTCTGTGGCTCTATCCATGCACAGCGACATGATGCCCAGCGCGACAATGCAGCTGCGCATGTTGGCATGTTTGACTCTTTTTTTCAGCCAAATTTCTTCCCCGATATACTTACTTAATGAGATATGCCCAATCAGCTAATACTAATCGGAACGATAATTATCGTGCATCCCTATCAGATACGGCCTGAAAGGTTGAGCTGGGGTGGCGGTGGTTTATGAGCTTTTTTCATAGGAAGAAATGAGGGCAGACAGGTGGGCTACAGCAGCTTAAATAGGCGCCTTGTATGTAAGTTTGCCAATGAATACTAAGAGAGGAATCAGGTGAGCTGTCAGCTGATGTGCTGCTGAAGATGGCTCCTATCAGCTGATATTCTGGAATGAGCTGAGCTTGATTTTGTTTCCTGCCTGAACTAATGCTATGCTTGATTTGTGAGAACCCTCACTGACATAATGCGTTCCCTGAACCCCTACCCTAACTTTAACCAACACACCTAAAATGCATGCGCACACACATGCAAGAAGAGCATTAATTCTATCTGTCTCCACTACTCATGTCTACTTTAATTATGAACAGTACAGTGTCTTACATTCACGTTTCTGAAATTTTTATTTAAAAGATAAATAAACTATGCACAGGGGCTTATGCCAGGCCCCAATGAAAGATGGTCAAAGTGGGCTTTCCCATCACAATGAGTGACATAATGCAATGTCAGTCGCAAATTAAAGAAGTGAAAGCATGTAGCTTTAAAACGACCAGTAACAGTGAAATGCACTGCAAAGTTGACACCTAAATTGTGGGGAGCACCATAAGAGTTAAAACATATAGCCTAACCGGTGACAGCGCACCCTCACACATGAAAAAACATAACCGGTGACAGAGCACCTTCACACATATGAAAACATAATCCAATTAGTGACAGATCAAACCGACAAGTGAAAAACAATGATGATCAGTGACGGTACACCACATTCACATTATTGACAAAAATGTTTCATGTCTGCGCATTGGCATAATAAACTCAAAAACTTACATAATAGGTATACTCTCCAAGCTTTTTGCTGTGCAAAGTTGTTTATTAAACCCTTTTAAATCCATCTGGCAGAAACAGGCGATTGATAGTGTGGCAAGTCTAGATAAATGGGTCTGTCCTATTGAGCTCCTCAGGTAAGATTTGATAAGTTTTAGTTTGGAAAAAGATCAATTGGCAGAAGCCACAGTCACTGGAATTGTTAAGAAAAGCAGTAAAAAAAAAAAATGTTGTGTTTTTTTTTACTTTTGAGGTGCTTTCTGTTAATCACCTACAGAATGACACAAATGGGGAATGCCGGGGTTATGCCATTTTTGCAAATACGACATTACTTGCTTAGTTCCTCAAAGTTAATCATCTGTTATAGTGCACAGTGTCTCAGGCTGTAGAAGGTCCGGGGGCACGTCCTCCTCCCCCGTCCTCATGGCGCGTTGAGGGTGCTAGTAGCCGGTGTCACCTTTGGCTCTTCTTGCTCACAATTTGTGTTTGATGCTATCTTGTCTTTTTTTTCTTTTTTTTTTTTTTTTTAAGAAACTGAATATTTTGGAAGCTTTGCATTTTTGTGTCTTCTAATTCTTGCTTCTTAAATCCTCCTTTGTGTTTGTACTCAATATCGTGTTCATTTTTCAGTTGCCGTCATTTCACTAGCAAGTATGTGCTTCTGTGTGGCTTTTGCACGTGGCCTTTGTCATCTTAATTTCAGCTTACTGCAGATGTAACATACTGTAGAGTTACGTGTCAATTAAGTGTTAGTATGTAATGTGTTTCATGTTGTTGTGTTTTTAATGAATGTGAATGACATATAGTGTGAGACTGAGACACCATGGAATAAAGGGCTTAACTCACTGATTACTATACATATGTACCGAGATTATTCAACTCTTTGTATATAAAGTCAGTATATGATGCCAGTTTATTTTCTGTATGTTTAAATTATACTAATATAAGAGGTCTGATACAGAATACTGAACTACATTGGGCCGTATGCAACTTCATCACCTTGTTAAATAAATGGTTGTTACACCACTGACCATGTGTCTAATAAACAAAAGTCCGGTTTTCTAGTTGGTATGAACTAAGGTCCTGCCTTTGGGCAGAGAGCCAATAGTTATAATGGGGTGCCACGTTAGGTGGACAATCAGAATCCAAATGTGGCACATGCCACCCAATGCCACTCCCTTTAGACACGCCACTGAGCTTTAATAACAACAACAACAACATTAATATTAATTTTTAAAAAAACTGTTTATGCCATGTAGCAGCAGTATATCGTTATTACGTTTGGTACCGGATCCTCCAGGTCCTGCATTACAATGGGGATATAAGGGTCTGCATTGAAGAACTTGAAAACAAGGTTACCCTTGCTTGCCATTGGACGGCTGTAGCTGTTACTCACACCAACCACCACCACTTCCTTCCTGTGGGAGACGTTTTTTAAAGCATCAGATTTATTTATATTGCTGACAAACACTGCAAATAAGCAGGCATAATGAACAAATATTTTCTTGTCTTACATCGCTTGCATCTTGAAACTGCCGCCCTTCATATTGAAGAGACTGAAGTGCTGTCGCTCCAGGCCGTGAGCTCTGGTGATGAGACCTCCCTCTTCTGTTGGTTTGACTGTGTAAACATATCTCACTGTTGAAACGATAGATTCCCTTCTCTGGAATGGAGGACACACAAACAAAAATAGCACTGACATTGGTCTGTTTCATTTGTAACTGTGGAATCAGATGCATCTGCAGTGTGACAGACAGACCTGTTTGGAGACTTTATCGAGCACAGCAGTTGCTATTCCCCGGTACATTGCTGCTTTCTCACTGCAGTCATTGAGATCAACAACCTGAGTGATTATCATGTCCTTTGTTTCCATGTTTTCCTCAGTAGCATAGTTACTGACACCTGCCATGGATGCCAACCTACAAACAAATATTTATTGCATTTTTATTGATGTTGTGTAAAGTAAGACTATTTAATTTCTCAGCAGTGACTTACCTCTTCAAGTGCATAGATTCTGTGTGGTCTTCATGGTGACTTGGAAGAAGCACAGTATCCCTCTCACAATGTTAACAACAGTGTCAGAAACCTCAGCAGGGGCGTGGATGTCACCAGCGTGTCCACCAGCATAGTCAAACATGAAGGGTTTGACAAGCTGGTTAGCAATATGGTGGGTAAGCTTTGGGGAGGCATTAAAGCCATTTTTCTCAGGGAAGCCATTGAACTCCTCAAACACCAAATCTGAAACCTTTCAACCAGAGATTTATTGCTCATGTACCACATGAGAAGTATTTGCCAACATGAAAACTCACTCACATTAACATCTCTGTTATTGTCAGATTAAACACTGGTGATATTTGTAACACAACAGAAGTGGACAAGAACTGCTGTTTGTCTGCATTTGTCTTGTATCTTACTGGATTGTTAAAGCTAACTTTTAAGATAACAAATGTTTTGGAAGATGACTATTCGTTGTGTTGCACAACTGTTGGTATGCAGACATTTGAAACAAAATATCTCTGAACAGATTTTCAGCAATTCAAAAACTATTAACTATTCTATTTCATAAAAAATGCTATTGTGGGGAAATTAGAGTCTTCAAAACCCATACAACCTTTCAGCAGATGTTTATTAAATTTACCTCTAAATTATTTGATATATGAAGAAATCATAAATGACAATTGATGCACTGCCACTACTTTAATTACATTACTACATAAAATTAAATAATTAACACGTCATTGTTTATGCAGTGCTACTCAGTCACAGTTGTAATATACAATTTTGGTAACTTTCTATGAAGGTCATCGCTATAATGACTTATGCATATATTTATAATGCGTCCATAAGACATTATAACAGTTGTTATCACTTACAAACATGCATTAGGTGCTATTGCAAAGTCCCTTTTGATTTAATGTTTTATAACTAATAGTAATACCAGTTTATGTCAATGTGAGGCAAGAATCTCCGACCATGTTCCATAGTACGTTATAACCATCGACTCTGCCTCACAATAAATACACTTCAGTCACAAATTAGAATTAGAGATATAAAATGGAATAATAACTTATAGCAATGTTTAAAGTTATATAGCATGTCTTTGTTTGCTTTCAGTAAAGTGTTAAAATATCTATCCCTGTATAATATATTACAGGTGGACATAATATGAACTAATTATAAGACCTTATAACACGTCATTGTAGGAAAACAACTTTTATTTATGTTTCTTCACTTTATGAACAATCTGTATGAATTATGAACATTTTGCAGTATAGCACAAAAACACAACATAATTACATCATGGACACTCATTCTCAGGGTGGTGAAAGATCGCTCAAGAGAAGACCTGTTGCCAACCTACATCATGTAAGAAGAGGCTCAGATGTTGTCACAGATGAATGGCGAGCCTATGGACAGGCCCTAGCGCATCCGACCATCCTCTAGGAAGAGAGCCGCTCAAGACCTCAGCACCCGCAGGGGCAGGGCCTCGCAATGGTCGCAGGCAGCCCCCTCGAGAGCTGCCTGGGCGTGCGACATCCCCAGGCATGAGACGCACATTCCATGGGTAACACCTTCCGTGATGAAGCGCTGACAGGGAAAGACACACTGTCGGAATCACTTCGACATGATCTGCTGCTTCGTCTCGACTTCAGGTAAGATGATGGAGTTTCCAAACATAGCCAGAGTGCCTGCTGAATAGAAAGAAGCTAATGTGTCCTATGTGCCGGCATGCTTATATACCCCTCCGGTTACGCCGTCACACACTACCATTCTAGCAACACCAATAGGATTGGAGTAGTTTCATTCATAGTTCAGCCCTGCCACGCCCAGAGTCGTTCCCCTTAGTGTCGTCACCGACGCAGTTCGAGTTCCCTCGAAGGGGAACTTTACTGGGTTGCACCAACTATGTGTAAGTTCAAACATAGCCTAGTTTGAACGTAATTTCTAACTTAAGTCGGAGTTTACGTGCTACTAACGTTTTAAGGGTTGCACCAGCTGAAATACGTCCAACGTAGACATAAGTTACAACTTAAATCTTACACCTAGTCCTTAATAGGTGTAAAGTCCTCCATAAAATAGTCAAGTGGTTGTCATGTTGGGGTGACTGGGATCAGGAGGAGCAAATTACACCGGGCTCTGCTGCGTAACCGAGCGCACACAGCCTGGATGACAAAATGCAGATCACAAACTGGTTAAGTTATGAAGGTATGAATTGAAAATGTAGCGAAATTAAGAGTAGATTACTAGCCCAAAGAAAACATAGATTTTGAAATATGAGGGGCATAATGGCTCCTACGTGTATATAAGTTATAATGTTACAATTTCATCTGTCCGTTACACTTTACCGTTCATTTCGGGCACCGTTAAATTACGTCTATGTTGTAGTTAACGGTTTTAACACTCGAAGTCACTGTGAGACTAGCTGTAGATTAAGGTTTCATAGTTATCACCTAATCATTGTCGCTATTTTTAGCCGTCTTCAGTATTGCAAACGTTGAGAGAGAGAAACCGTATGGACTGGCTACGATGAACCTTACGTCTCGGTAGTGCAACCAAACATCGACACAACTTAAATCTCAAACTAACTAGTTTCAACGTATTGTTTAGTGTGGACTTTGCACCCTAACTTAAGGTAGAACTTATGTATTACTGGTGCAACAGGCTGCTGACAATGATAAATCATTATGTTTTCAGAACTACTCAGTGTTTGGAACTATCGGCTGCCCCATGACACGCGTCACTTCTGCTTTCCACAGTTCCGACAGAAGTCAACGGGAGTGTCGTAACTCTCTTATTTAAGGGCTCTGGTTGTGATCACGTTGAAAGTGACCAATCATAAGAGGGTCAGTGCCCTCCTTGGTTTCCGCCCCCAAATTGTCAAAAGTCATGTAGACTCGAGCGAGCAGAAATCAGCTGAGCGAGCAGAAATCCACTGCGCGAGCTTGTAGCAGGTCTAAGCTACGTATAATTTTAATACAGTTATGAAAATGAATATTTCTGGGAATATAATTTATGCCTCGAAACTAGGAGCACCACCTAAAGATTTGCTTGTCCGCCCAAGGCTTTAGGTCCTTGAGTATAGCCTGAGAATTACACGAATGTTTGGTAATTCATTAGTTGTTAATGGTTCAGTTATTCTGAAATCGTAAACTCTAGTCAATCAGTCAATCTCAAATCTGAGGGTAAGTTCTATGTATAGGGACTCTAGATTCTTAATAACACACACACAACATCACTGTGCTCAAGGTGAATTTATTAACTAACAAAAGAGAGTACAACAGTGGGGAAAATGTGGTAACATTACAAGGACAACAGTGAACATGACAACCAGGAGGTAATGAACAGGGTATGTTAGGCTCGATTGAATTTCAGATTATTTTGTAAAGGGAGAGAATTCTACGAGTATGAGGGAATGAATGACCGAAATTATGTTGCAGATTTAGTTTGACTAATCTAGGGGTTTATTAACTGTAGATGGAGCCAACTAGAGAACACCAACGAGTCACAGAGTGTGGTTTGTTTTGCCCTACTGTTGCCGCAGTTCCCGTAGCAATTAAGGCTCGACTGCCGGTTGGCTTGTGGAGTTGGTTCTGGCCCGACCCCAGTGGCGTTTTCAAGTTGAGTTTGAAACTGGTGGATTTGTTCCGGAGTCCTTTGTGGGAAGCGCTTACAGCAACGGGCCATCAGCCCAGGCTTTTATTCTGATCTCAGTTCGTTTGGTGTCGCTATAGCTCAGTGGAACCCACTCCCACTCACATATTCGCTGTAGGTTCACGAGGCCCTGGGAATATAGGCTATTTAATGTTGCTGAGATCAACCAGGTCTGGGGAAAGTTTCACCCAGGCAGCTCCAAACAAAAATCAAAAATCAAATCTCCTGCTAAGAAAATTGGGGATTCAAGGTCGTAGCTTTCTCAGCCCGTCTGAAGAAAATTTAAGAACGAAACGGAAAAAAAGATTGGAATTTCAAAAGTAAAGGAAGTTAACGAGCGTATACGTTTAGTTTCAGGAGAGTTTTTTTTAGAAGAGAGAGCAAGACAAAAGACAACAAGCCCTTTTATCTGCCTTCGTTAGGCTGTGGTGACATCAATTTGGGAGTGGGTCTCAGGGAAAGTCACCCCAAAGGTGTTAACTTTCTTTTTGGGATAAAGAAATATACATTGCGCGTATTTTACTTTAATCTCTCTCTCCACAATATCGACATTTGGAAAAATACTCAGTTCTAAACATTCGGATAAAGACAATTGAAACGAGATTAAACACTAGGGGAAAAAGGTTATAATGGTTATATTAAACGTAACAAAGCTTAACTACATGTCCTCAGTATAAACTTGCTGGTTACCGGTTTTAACTCAAGAGACAATTTAGATGTAAGCGTGGCAGCAAAATTTCGTTTATGCAATTACATGGTGATAGGTACTTTGTCATTGTTAGTGTAAGCCGAGTTTTAGACACTTGTGTGTTATACCTTTCCTGTCCCCTTGGTGACGCTCGGGTCACACGAGAAAACGGTAGACCTTCCACTGTGAGATTTCCCACTTTAACTGAGAGGCCGGTGATACACACAGGCGTATCAATGGATGTTTTAGTAGGAAATTGTATAGGAAACATTTAACTAAAACGCCACTGCTCACTTAGCAAGGTTATTATTTAAAGAGAACAAACACAGTTATAATGGAACCTTGCTTGGTTCGAGAAACAGGGGTTGTTATGGACTCTTCTCTTTGCATTCCTTGCTTATCATATTGGCTATTAGAGAACGAAATGGTGTTTTATGGCTCAGCCGTTCTGTGGAGAGAAAAGACTCGGGTTGAGGCCGGAGGTGACCTCAATCCGAGGGAGGGAGAAAGGGGTCAGATAGCCCCTTTTGCTTTCCTGTTGAATGTCTCTAGTGACACCTTTACGGCTAGGGAGGTTCACTAAGGCTCTTTGAATACACAATCCTTAAGCGATGCATTGTCTGATTGACTCTCTGCCGGTCCCTACCAAACACCAGGTGATGTCTCTGTTTTTTGCATGTGAAAAGGTCAACTCTCGGGGAGGAAAACTTCTCTCCCTCTGACCTTCTTTGAAGTGCGTCTGGTTGAGTTTACAACAAGCTAAACGCCACTCCGCGAGCAGAAGCACACTGCGCGCGAGCAGAATTCCACTTTGCAAGCAGAGTTATCCTTTGAGAGCAAACCAGGCGCTCGCTCGCAGAAACCTGTACAACTCTCGGTTGTTGAATTTGTGCGCGACTGTACTGTATCGTGCGCGTGGAAAGGTTAATTTTTGCGCGTGTGGAATAACATAATTTGCTCATGAGCATGTTTTACACGCTCACAACTTATGACCAAAAATAAACACCATACTTGGACCTTGGTTTCAACCAAGCGGCAACCTTCCAGTCTCATAAGTGAAACCACCAAAGAAGTGCTAAAAACGGCAATTCATTGAATGGCCACTTGAGGCTGGCTGGTGGTGGTGTAATGGTGTGGGGGGATATTTTTTTGGCACACTTTTGGCCCCTTAGTGCCAATGGATCGTTGAAATGCGACAGCCCACATAATACACAAGTATTGTTGCTGACCATGTCCATCCAAGTGGTAACATAGCTGGTAGAGTTTTATTTATGGATTTATGGTGAGATTTCTGCCAAGTATTTCAGTTACTTTCGGTTTCACATGTAAAATGCAGTCCCAAACTGCGCTGGTCAAACGAAGGGGATAACGTTACTTCCAGCGGATTAATAACGTAATGTATAGCAGAGTAAAGGGATAGTAGACTTCTTATCAAATGATGACGTTAGTATCGTAATATTATGACTTTTTTCTGGACACAAAGCCAGCCGAACCAATAAGCGACCTTTGCGGTGGCAGAGGGCCCCCTACAGTCACTGCCAGCTAGTGGTGGAAAAATTTCACTGAAATAAGGAAGGTGAATGTTTTTTAAATAAAATTAAATACAGCTCTATATTATGCATCATAATCAGCACAGTGGTTATTAATTTAGTTATTTATTACGGAAAATCAGCTGCCCTGAATGGATCAAGCTTGCTTGGACCTCCCCGTGACTCCTGATCCTGACTGACCCTGTGATGCCCCTTGTTAATGCTGGGTCAGTAGGAGGCTCTGATGTCTGAGGAGACGTAAATATATGTCTGCACATGAAGAAGAGATGAGATGAAGGTAAAGGTATGTAAGCCCACTGGCTCCATTTTCCGATGCCTGTATAATCTAATATCTGTTAAACCTATAGAGATAGCTACATTTCCCACTTGTTGTAGTGCCTTGTTCTTTGCTTATAAATCTGTCATGTGGAGTGTGTGTAGTAGCTGTTTTGAAAGACTGATTCTGAAGCAACATTCTGGAGCCACCTCCAAAGCTGCCACTGTTGAAAATCTGAAGTTAGAAGGAGATGGCATCAAACTCTTGCAGATTGTCATGCATTATAAGACTTTTTGAGCAATCTTGCTGGGCAATCTTGCTAGTGGCAAGTCCGACTATGTTTTGAACAGATAGCGGCGGTGCGGGGCGGGTGGCGGAGTGGTGGGGGAAGGGGATTACAGTAGTAATCTTTACTCATTACCATTGACGGCAACGTTGCCCTGCACGATTGCTCTAAAAGTTGCTCTGTGTATCATCAGCTTTAAACTCTGACTAACCAACTTACTTTTTTCGTGGTTGTCTGAAAATGGGTTTGTCTGTGTTTTCTGTGGTGAAGGTGAAGAGGCTGTTGCAATAGTGGAGGCATGTAAAATGGTCTCTGTGTCTTTGAAAGATGACAGTAAAAGGAAATAACATGTCTGTGGATAATATGTCCCAGGGGAAGCATGTACAGAGAAAATAAACTTGGTCCCAAAAATGACCACTGAGGGACACCATATGTCACAGGAGCAAAATATGACATGGTGTTCTTAATGGAGATACAGAAGCCATTAAATGGTCATTGTTCACCTTGAGATGACAAGGGTGGGTTCAGAGCAGTGATGCTTGCAAATGCCATACTGAAATTTTTCAAAATTGTCATTGTTTCCTGCTGTTTTAAAGCAATTGCTTGGTCACATATTTCAAAAAATGATGAAAATTAGCCTGGAGTTTTCTCTGCAATTTTTAAAGCAGGGCACGATCCAGTCCAGATTTTTAAAGAGGATGTGCGCACACGATTTTAATAGCGGAGCCAAGGGTTGGCCTGTGGAGTACTATATTTTGGGTCGCCTATTTTTTACTCGGCACTAATGTCGGTGACAAATAGACTGCATTCCTCATGGCTGCTTCACAATAAAAGACAGCAGAGTTTTGTCAATGAAATGCTTTTAACGTGAAGAAGCAGCTGCAGGAAATGTCTAGTTTGCATTAATAGTTCCAATATGTTTGTAAAACAGTGGTCAATGTAAACAGTCAGACTCATCATTAAGCAAAAATGAGAACTTTTTATGACAGGCTAAAAGCTTATGCAACTAATAAGCCTCAGTAACCTACTTTAACTGGAGGTTTATTGTTGTATAACATTTGGAAGGCTGCATGATCAATACATGATAAATATTAGGTCTTGTATAACACTATGACTATCTCAGTGTGGTTATTGGTAGCTGGCAATTTTTATTATTTCCGCCAGAATTATTAATAATTCCATAATCTAACTCCTGTGACTGAACAAGATACTCATTTCTTTGCCACCCCAAAGTGAAAACTGATTCAGCCTGGCTACCCCTACACAAATTGTCCACCATTGAGCACATGAGCACACACAGTACATGATGCTTTCTTGCTAGTTCGATAATATAATTATTGTAGGATGTTAATGCCTTGCCTCCATTCTTTCATCCATAAATATCTATACATTAAATTAATTATTAATCAATTAGCACACTGCATGATAATTCCTGGATTGTCTCACCATTTGCTCAGATCTGACATGTTTTTAAATAAGAGTGTGAGCAGTTAGAGACTAGCCTGAGGGTTATTTGGTTGGTTTAAGTACTCATTAAAAGTCTTTGGTTGTTATACTGTTGCTTAGTTCAATTATTTGGGATTCAGACAATTTATTAATTAAAAGTCAAGATATAAGCAAATTTACTGCAGATGGGAACATATTTATGTCAGTAATTTCATACATTTGGTGTATTGTCCAACCTTCGGCAGATGCTAGGAGACAGCTTATTGAGAATTTGCTGTGGCGTGAAGGCAAGAACACTAGGAAATACAGGTTTAAACATAACTTTTACCTATGTGCAGCCCTGTATCACAAAAGCTTAAAGGTCAACACAAAAAATGTTACAACAGATCTCAAATGGAGCAATAAGCTACAAACAGTAATAATAAGATACACAAAGATGAACCTTTATCTGACCATGCAGACAAATATAATAATCAGAAAGTGCTGCCAGCTATGAGTTTGTGTCAAGTGTGTCAGTGGAACGAGTGTTCCCCATTATGTCCAGTAGATGGGGCGAGTGGCCTACCCAATTGTCATCATGTGCAAGAGAATAGAAACAATCCTCAATTCATGTTTAATTTACTGTACTGTAAAAGTACAAGTGCTAGGTGTTTTCATTTATTAGACATCTGTAGACAATGCCTGCCACCTCATTTTCCAAAAACAAAAGCACGAATCACAAGACACTGCAGAGCTGTAGTGTTGGCTGTTACTGTAGAAATGCACATGATCAGGTTTTGGAGGCAAAGCGACATGGCACATTTTTGAAAAGCCTGTAGTACTCCTCCTGAATCTGGAACAACATATACAAGAAAGTAGGATTAAGATGAAAAAATGTCTTTGTTATAATATAATCACATAATAATGATGATAATAAGAATAAAATGTGATATTATAAACGATTCAAATAAAATCAGCTTTTTCAATATAGCAAAAGGATAGCAGATTCCCTGTCTATCAACATACCATCATGATGCTGTTAACAAAGCATTTAACTCCCATTGCCTCGGTCTGAACAGCTCACTGTCCAGCTATATAGTCACATGATTGATGTTAAATAATTAAATAGAAATAACAAAATCAAGGGAAGCCCAACCGAAATCATACCTTTCTACCCCCTGGAAGGCTTTGGTGATAGTGAACAGATAAGCAGTGGGGGTTGTCTCATTGAGGATGTGCAGAACTCCAAAGGTCCAGGTGGCTCCCAGCACGAACAGCAAAGCAAAGGCACTACGGGCTCAAGACCTGAAGGCGATAACAATGAATTTAATAGAGTGTGAGTGAACGCAACAACCCTCCTTCTTTTAGTTAAACTCATTTGGGATAGAATGACCAGAAAAAAACAATCTGAATCAAATGAAATGTTTATTTTAGCAAACTAAAATGACATGACAGAGTAGAAACAGTAGCTGACCAACAGCATTTGCATTTCACTGATAGTCTGATAACACGTTGTATTAATACATTTAGAAACCTATCTACCGTTCAGCTGCTCTATCTCTGGCTTTACTGTCCTCTCTGTCTACTCTTTCACCCTTAAACAGGGCTGTGGCATCTTCCTCTTCCTGGTCTTGCATCTGTGGCCCTGGTACTGGTATTACTATCCCGACCCGCGTTTTAAAACTCTGCTTTTCTACTAGTTTTCTAGTTGTAACTTGTTTTCCTAGTCCTTGTTGGTCAACCTTCTGCCAACTTATTCATTATTAGTAAAAAAGTATAATTCATATGTATCAGTATGTTAAAAAAAAAAAAAAAAAAAAAAAAATAATATATATATATATATATATATATATATATATATATATATAATTCATAATACATTGAAACTCATCAGCAGTCTGGTGTAAACGGTGAGCAAAGCAACACAGTAACATTTGTTGTGTTGACATTCATTCACTTGATATGAAATAGTGGTGCTGCTGTGTTTTTGTAGTTTTTCAAAAATTGTGCCTTTATTAATTAATTTGTATTTTACTTTATTTATATCCAGGTTGATGATCAGTGCTACTCCCTTACGTTATGGTCTATGTTTGGAGAGGTGTTTAACCAGTTTTTTTATTATGTGTACTCCCATGACTTAAAGCTAACCAGCTGACTGTGAGCAGCGGTTAGACAGTCCTCTGTCTCAGAGAGGATTATGGATATTTTAGTTTTTTTATCTCAAGGCTTCATGTGATGTGAGAGAGTTCAGTCATGACAATTTCAGTGTGTGTTCTGCAGCCTTTTTAAAGTACTGCCATAGTGATCAATGGCTGTGATGCTGCTAGGCGGTTTACTAGAGGCTGTACCTGTTTGTATGAGTGTGAATTAGCAGGGCGGCCGTGGTAGAGTATATGGTGGACCATTCTGGTGGGCTGCTCTGGATCAAAGTCCAGGGCCATTTTTTTTCTCCTAGTCTGTCTCTGTTTGTAGTGGTGTGGCTCTGTACCTCATGAGGCCTAGTAAAGGGTTGGCTTGCTGCAAAATCTTCTTTGGAGTTTGTACTGCTCTCTCTGCCTTACCATTAGACTGCGGGTAGTGAGGGCTGGAAGTGATGTGTTTAAAGTCGTAGTTCAACGAAAACTGTTTAAACTCATTGCTTGAAAATTGTCCTCTATTATCCATGTGCAGCTCATCAGGACACACTTACTTAGCAAAAATGTTCTTCAGGCGTGCGTAGGTGGTTTCTCTCGTAATGTCTGGTAGGTGGGCTATTTCGAGAAATAGTCAGTCGCAATAAGGTAGTTCTGCTTTGCATATTTACAGATGTCTGCTCCAATCTTTTGTCAGGGTCGTTGTGGTAGTGGTGTTGCCGTCATAGGCTCCTTCTTCTGGATTGGTCGGGTGCACATACATTCAGGGAACCTCTACACCAGGTTTTGCATCCTGTTGTCCACTCCGGGCCACCACACACGCATGTGTGCCCTTTTACAACAGTTGGTGATGCCTTGTTGTCCATCATGCAGTTGAATGTGTCTCCTCTCATGTTTTGAAGGATGACGATGCATCACCAGTCCTTTTGAGCTCGACAGGCTGTTACCCCATTGGTGATATGCTTTGCCTTGTGCAGGGACACTACTCACATATTTTGGCCAGTTATAGTTCCACTGTGCATGCGTGGTGGTAGTAGTGACGCATGCGCAGTATAAGTATAACCGGTCAGGAAAAATGCTTTTTTAACCTTATTTTGGGCGATTTCTATTCATGTAGTTTTTATGTCCTGGTGACCAGTAAAAGTGCAGTTGCCAGTGTTTGGAGAGGTGTTTAACCAGTTTTTTTATTATGTGTACTCCCGCCAATCCATCGCATGGCCAAATATGGCCATGCGATGGATTGGCGGCCTGTCCAGGTAGTACCCTGCCTTTCGCCCGAAGTCAGCTGGGATTGGCTCCAGCCCGCAACCCTGTACGCAGGAAAAGCGGTTGACGATGGATGGATGGATGGGTCGCCAAATTTACTTTGGTAACTGTTAATATACCTGGGCCCATGTAAAGAAAATTTATTTAAAGTTAGGGCAAGCTGTAGGCCTATATTATGTAAATATTACAACATAAACCTATTTTATCCACTTCAGAACCGAACTGAACTGTGGATCTGGTGAATCGTTACACCCTAAAAATTATATGAATTAGCTGACTACATATAGCATGCAAATATGTTTGTTTAATAAAGAAAATATACTGATTACTTATAATATGCAGGTTAAACACCAACTTAATATAAAGGCCTCAATCATGATCTTTACCTTTAACTATGGAAATATAATTACTATGTTATATTGGAAACTGATTTGTAACACCACGTTAATAAAACTTTGCTTCCACATGATGACATCCAACAGATGTTTCACAGCTTTCTAGTAAGAGAGGATCATCGGGACTACCTCAGATTCTTGTGGTTTGGCAACCACCAACTTGATGGTGAAGTTTTGGAGTATCACATAAAAGTTGATGTGTTTGGTAACTATCCATCACCATCTGTGGCCATGTACGGGCGAAGTTGTATTTTTTGTTTGACAAAACTAACTCCAAAGCTTGACATCACCATCCCAAGGCTTGACCTCTGTGCAGCCATTCTATATATAGGCTATATCTATAGAGCTGGATAAAGAGTTTGATGACATCAGGTTTTTCACAGACAACAAGGTGGTTCTATATTTGCAATGATTCTATACAATTCTACATTGGTATTCATAACAGAGTGCAACGTATCACGTTTAACCAACAAAAGTCAATGGAACTATGCCACAGATGTTAAGCCAGCTAACCACGCAACTAGAGCCACCCCAGCCAACCAGCTTACGCTTTCCTTATGGTGAACTGGACCAGCCTTCCTTGTAGACAAGCAACAGCATCATTTGAAATAGGAAACTTTCATTCTAGTTAACCCCAGATTAGATGTAGAGTTCAGTCCAAGCTATTGTGACAAATTTGCCACAAATTTGTCACAACAGCTCAGCAAGTCACTCTCCAGAGCTGTTGCCCAACTCTCGCACATTGCTCATTCCTTCACACAAGCAACAAAACAAGGCCCTTGCCATAGCTGGCACATCTGCAAGCAGCCTCTTAGTGCAGAGCAACTAGATCATGCAAAGGCCAATATCATTCTTGCTGTCCAAAGGCATATATTGAGAAGAAATCTTGTGCATCCATAAGGGAGAACCTGTCCCACAGCAACCTCTGCCCTTTCATCGATTCTGAAGGCCTTCAAGTGTCGGTGGACGGCTGAGGAAGGAGCAGCTCACACCAGAGGAAAGTCAACTAATCATCATTCCCTCCAAACACCATGTTATAATCATGCTCATCAGACACTACCACAAAAAATTTGGCCATCAAAGGATGACACTAGACAGAAGGAGCTTTAAGGGCTGCAGGATTTTGGGTTGTTGGAGGTAAGCGAACTGTTAGCAGCTTGGTCTACAATTGTGTGATATGTCGGAGGCCACACGGCAAACAGGAGGAGCAGAAGATGGTGGACCTGCCTGCTGATAATTTGACCCTTCATTCATTTTTGTAGGACTAGATATATTTGAGCCATGGTTTCTCACCACAGGAAGGATGCGTGGATGTATGTCAAACAGTATGCATCGGCAGTCATTTTTACATGTATGAGCACACGCTCCATACAAATTGAGGATGTCGAATCAATGGACTCATCAAGTTTTTCATCAACGCTCCTTTGCAATTAGGGGACCCGTTAAACAGTTGAGGTCTGACAAATTTTGTGGGAACCTGCAAAGAGCTTCAGATTGACTCCAGAAGTTGCAACATCAAGCAAGTGGCCAATCTCTCTGATCAGCGCTGTGTGTGGATATTCAATCCCACACACTCCTCACACATGGGAAGTAGCTGTGAGAGGATGATCGACATCACACGTCGGAACCTTGATGCAGTGTCGGGCTAAGGTCGGGCTTACGAAGCTCACACATGGGGTCCTGACAACCTTAGTAGTAAATAAAGGCCAGCAAAGGCCATGATGCGCTTAACAGTCGTGCACGTGAATGCATTTTTGATTAATAAAAAAATTTATTAATCAAAAACTAATTAATCAAAAATGAATAATAAAAAAAAAGAATAAAAAATTTAAAAAAAAAAGATTGCTGTCATAGCAAGGTTGAACAACAAAGAGATGGGGTTGTGAAAATGGGTGTTTGTATTAGGGCACGTCCGGCCTTATCCTCTATTAGCCGCGATGGGGGTCGATCACCAAAAGGTGAAGACGGGTGTGAAAAGGGGGGTTTGTATACATGGGATGTCCGGTGTTATCCTCTAAAAGCGGATGTTTGGGAGTGGCTTTAGCAATCGTGTGTGTGTGTGTGTATGTATGTGTGTGTGTGTGTATGTATGTGTGTATATATAGATATAGATAGATAGATAGATAGAGATATATATATATAGATATAGCGGGCTAGTTTTTTGACTTACATCTGACCGAGAGCGTGGAACAGGATTCTATCATTCAAAAGGCAAGGATGGGAGCCCCAGAGCAACAAAAAGGCTACCCCATCACATCTAAAGAGTGGGAGATGTGGTTCAGCACCGGCTTTGTGGTCCAGTGGGGAGAATGGGATAGAACCCTTGAAATCTTCTCACACATTGATAAATTATTCAGATGGTATAAAACTTGTTAGCTATGTAGGGATCAAAAGAAAACTTTTTGGTCCTGAGGACAAGCAAGATGAACAACAAACAACACCGCAGACAACCTCAAAGACCTCCATGACGGGGCAGACTGTGACATTCTTCTAATTAAAAATGTTTTGTGCAGGTATGAGGACATGTGCAGCGGGTGAGGATCTATCGAGCAGCCCTAAATATTTTCCATTACTACAGGATGAGGTCGTCGATAACTCATGGGTGGATGACTATGGCAAAGAACTGGGTAAAATAAATGTAACATTTCTCGTTCCTGAAGAAAAAGCAGAAGAGGATAAGAGCAGGGCCAAGCCATTTAAGGGTGTCTGTTTGGACACTCTGGACTGTTGCGACAAGGACACATCTAACACTACTACTAGCAGTATTATACAGGTAACCGTAGCTTACTATTTATACGATATACTGCAGCAAAAAGCTATACAAACGTGTGTACTGCGCTTATACAGACGAATGGTGCAGAAAACAACCTCACACATGCATTGACACGCTGCCCTTCTTTTATATTAAAGGACATAAGAGAGAAATTATGCAGAAGCTTTTTAACAAAAATTTCGCTGACGCGAAGTACGTCCTACGCGGTCTTGGGTTGGTGCCAACGTGTGAATGCAGTATTCGAGACATTGCAGCAGCTGCTCTACAGATTTGGCAGAGGAATCCTTTTCTCATTGCTTCGCTTAAACAGATAGCTAGAGTGGAGGACAGTGTGAGCACAATAGTTAAGGAATCTCTGGACATCTCGAAAGGGGGTAACAACACTAAAAAACAATGGGGAATATGTCTAGTCTACTAAACCACGTCAAAAAGAGATACTTCGTGTATAAGATGAGAGCACTGTTGTGTGAAACTGTTAACAATGTGATATGTGACACAGATAGGACACTATGCTGTTCAAGATTTGACAAACAGACAGAATGTGTTAGACGAATGAACTCGGGATGGCGTACCATGGTGCAAATGACAGCAGATAAATATGCAGATATGAAATCTACTCTGCTCGATATAGCAAATGTTTTTCCTGTGAACGATAATGAGTTTCATATGGGTCATGTGTTTTGTTTTTGTACTTTTAGCATTGATTTGTGCGTTTTATTGCTAACCAGAAAACATGTCGATGTTGCTGATGTGATGTGTTGCTTAACTGAATCTTTGGTTTGTAAAAACATAAGTGCTTGTACTGATTTTCTGAAAAGTGCATACTTGTAATCATTGCTGACGGATATGTTGCGTATGTCGTTGGAAATAAAATACTTGAACAGACGCTGAAGCGTCAGTCTTTTAACAAAGATCATGGAGGAGGTGATGAGAAATAATAGTTTTTTTTTTCAAAAACACGTATGGGATGCGTTGTTTAAAAAATAAGAGTGGTAAATGCGTCACAGAATCCTTTAAAGATATCTTGGCTGAAGGTAGAATACTGCATAAAATTCAAACTGACGAGGGAAAAGAGTTCTTAAAGATTTCGATGCGTTAATGAATAGTATCGTACACTTTACCACATCAAATGAGACTAAGGCATCTGTAGTAGAGCTCTTTAACAGGACTCTGAAATCTAAAATGTGGCGTTATTTAACAGCCAATAATTCTAAACGATTGCAGGATTTAGTCACCTCCTACAATCATAGTTATCATCGTAGTATTAAAATGAAACCGATTGATATAACAAAAGACAATGAAGATATCGTATTTAACAACTTGTATAAAACAAAAGATAAAAGAGTAATTCGTTTTAAATATTATGTGGGTGATACTGTAAGAATTTCAAAACTACGCGACCCTTTTAAAAAAGGTTATGAGCAAGATTATACTGATGAATGTTTCACTGTAAAGGAATGCGTGTCAAGAGACCCACCTGTTACCAGGTTAAAAGACTATGACGGCGAAATATTACAGGGAACATTTTATGAGCAAGAGATGCAAAAAGTTATTATAGATAAAAACAAAACATTTAAAATAGAAAACATTTTATCTAGAAAGAAAAGGCAAGGCCGGGACATAGCGTTAGTAAAATGGGTCGGATGGCCAGATAAATTTAACTTGTGGATTTTGGAAAAACAGGTCATTCAGCTACCTTAGCAGATTACAAACACACGTATAAATGGATACAGAGGATTTTTTTGTCACCCTGCCCAGCAACTCGTCTGCATTATTTTACCCGAGCAATACAATAGCAAACTTTAGAACAAAACTATCCAAGCCTTTACACCTTAAATCAGCAAAAGAGGTGGGTATGATAGATACAATATCCAAAAACATGGAAATCGTTTTCATCAGAAGACTCAAAATTTGTTGTGTTTGATAAAAAATCCAACAAGAGGGTAGTTCTATCAGCGACACAGGGATTCTATACAACAATGTCACAGATAGTAGCTGAACTAAACAGTTGTTTATCTGAAAACGACATGGGTCACATTGAGCTTGATTACAACAACATTACCAACAGAGTAAGCATTTTACCAACAAGAGACGTAGAATCAAGGAAAACTTGCACAAATGTTGGGATTTGGGATTTATGAATTGCAACATTTAGATCTCAGCCACGAACTAACACAGTGTTGACACAGATGCCGTATTTGGCGCCACATCCTGCCGATGTTAATGTAGAGATGTATAATATATTTGTTTATATCGATATTGTTGATCTTCAAAAAGTAGGGGATAGTTACGTCCCTCTTTTAAGAATAGTACATATATCGGGGCCAAACAACCATATGATCACAAATACTTATGACAGACCCCACTAACTGGGGCTCTGTAAAACACACATTGATAGTATCGAGATTTCTCTCAAGACAGATCAGAATCAACATACCCCTTCTGCATACGGCTAAGTGATAATAAAGCCACACTTTAGACCCGTAAAATATCAGTATTAGGCAAGGAGCAAACATGTACCTTCCATATGCTCACAATGCGGACAAGTACGTTGCATATTACAGCCCAAGTGGGTGGTGATTTACCAGGATACAGCGGGCTCGGTGCTCAGTATGGTGCAGGGTTAGGGGGTATCTTTAGGGGTCTGTTTAGATTAGCATTCCCCTTATTCAAGAAAGGATTTACATTTGTTGCCCCTCATTTAAAGACAGCCACTTAAAACATAGCTATGGATGTTATTACTAACGTCATGAACAGACATCAAGAGGGGTCGGGTATAGTGGCCGCGGCCCCCTGACCAATAAAACGACCTCCTGGGAAAAGAGGGAGTTCCCCACCAAAGAGGCGTAGCCGAACAACAAATAAGAAGACCAATACTAAGACTAGAAAAAATAAACAAGCAAGGAGAAGCAAGTCGACAAAACGTCAGAAGACAAGAGACATTTTCTAACGAGAATGTCGTTGGTACATAGCCTGTCACAAGAGTGCGTTAAGTCGGAGCTAGACCTGTGGTGCCGTTAACACAAACAAGTATTGAGAAATGCGTCTACGTCGAATTCCCTCCTCTAGCAGCGGTGTCAGACTCTGCACCCCTTGAGTTTTTCATTCCAGCTAGTACAGAGGACTACCTGGATCTAAACAATATGTTTCTGTACACACGCGTAAAAATCACCAAAGCTAATGGCGGAAACCTGGATCAAGCAGACAAAGTGGGCTTTATCAACTACCCTGGATGTACAATATTTTCACAGGTCGACATATCGTTGGGGGACCGACTCATAACGCAATCATCAAACACATATCCTTACAGGGGTATAATAGAGTGCCTTTTGAACTATGGAAAGGACGCTCTGCAGACACAGTTTGGATCCGGACTATTTTGTATGGATACAGCAGGTCATATGGACGACGCAACGGCTCGAGGACGCAATGAGGGACTAGTTAAAAGAAAAAGGAGTACACACAAGACGGCCGCGTAGTGGAGCTAATATCCCCTTTACATTAATAAAATTTAATTAATTAAATTTAATTTAAATTTCGAGCAGCACACCACAAAGTTTGTTCAATCATGTTTTTATCAACTTAGAAATATAGCTAAAATTCGATCTATGTTAACTTTTAAGGACACCGAGACCATTTTACACGCCTTCATCTCATCACGCCTGGATTATTGCAACAGCCTTTTCACCTGTTTAACCCAAAAATCTATTGATCGACTCCAGACTGTCCAGAACTCAGCTGCCAGGCTTTTAACCAGAACAAAGAAATATGACCACATTACATTTTAGCTTCATTACACTGGCTCCCAGTATGTTTTAGAATTGACTTTAAAATTCTATTGATTACTTTTAAAGCTCTTCATGGCCTCTCGCCTTGTTATATTTCTGACCTTTTAGTCCCATACACACCACCACGTACCTTGAGATCCTCGGGCAGAGGTCTGTATGTTCCAGAGTCTCGACTGAAAACTAAAGGGGACAGAGCGTCAGGGCCCCGAGGCTCTGGAACAGCCTGCCCAAGGAAATCAGGTCAGCTGAGTCAGTGAACTCTTTTAAGTCCCTTCTTAAAACATACTTTTATAGGAGAGCCTTTCCCGATCTTATTTGACTTTATTTTATCCCTTTTATTTTATTGTATTTTACTAATTTTATATTTATCTGTATTTTAGTCTTTTCAATGTTTTCATGCTTTTATCTTGTATTGTTTTTTGTATTATTGTCTTTACACTTGTTAAAGCACTTTGTAACTTGTTTTTGAAAAGTGCTCTACAAATAAGGATTATTATTATTACATTCTGACTTGTTTTTTTAAGACAAGTTAATGATAAATGGCGTAGACCTCAAGATAAAATTCATAAGAGCTAAAAATGAATTTTGCTTAATGCGCAACACTGTAGATGACTTTCGGGTTAACATTATGTGCGTCCCAATGGGCACTCGTGTTTGTAATCAAGAAAATGTATTCTGGGACAAATACCTAAATTTATTGTAGTAGGATTTGTAGATCATGAGGTATTTACAGGTAGTTATGCGTGTAATCCATTTACATTTAACCATTATGATAAAGAGTTTTTATGTTTATACGATGACGGCCAACAATATCCTTCAAAACCCTTTCAACCCTACTTTACCAGAGGGAATGCCATCAGGGAGTATCATCAATTGTACTCGGCAACTAGAAAGTATCTTAAAATCAACGCTATGGCCATAACCCGCGAAGGATTTTGTAATGGATATAGTCGGTTCTGTTTTAACCTGAGCCCTGATGAAGGAGGGTGTGGGGTCATTCTTTGACAGTTTTGGGAACTCTCCAGTATACTCACTTTTTCCTGAATCCTTTTCTGTCTTTCTCAACAGTACTTGTAAGTCCACGCAACATTCTGTTATACAAGTGCAAGATGTGGATTCTGTAGTGTGCGGTCAGCTTTGTGTGTTTTTTCTTTACCATATGGATAGAGGATTATCTTATGACAATGTAATGACTAAATATAGTAATAAACGGTCATGCAATGATTTTATGGTGTGCAAATTTGTGAAAAAAATAATCGGTTGTATGTGGTCAAAATAATTATGCAGAATGTAACCAGTGTATCAGATTCTTTTAAATGTGTATAATAATATTAGAAGTTGTGTGCCATTCATTATCAAAATTATTTATAGATTGAAACGTGTACGACAATGTTTTTTGTTATTATGGTGATATAAATACAAAAACACTTTGAAATAATAAAGTTATGTCTCTATGTACAGTATTTATTTAAAACCAATAACGATATACAACTAAAAAGTTATCCAATCACTCAATCGCATTTTAGGAGATACAAATGGACTTGTTTCATTGATTGCTAATCGATGCCCTCTGGTAACAAGAGGTGTAGATTGTGGTCCAATAATAAGAGGAGAAGACTCTCCAAAAGTCTTTCTCTTAATCTCGTCAATTTTTCTTTTGACCTGTTGATTTGGTACAACTGATAAAGGTATATTCAATATAGCCAACGATTGCAGATATTCACCCCAACCTGTAGGTCTCAGACACGTTGTGAGAAGCAGTTACTCCTCTTATCAAATCATACACATGAGACCCTTTAATAACATTACCGTTAAACACAAACTCCCCACGTTCAGTCCATTCAGATATGTTTTTTGAGGAGGACATTTTATCCAAAAGCTTTATTCCTGCTGTTTTTTTGGCATGTTTTTTAAAACTTCTTTAAAAACAAAATCTCTTCCTTCTTGATTCTTCTGCTCTGAAGAGTGAAAATCCTCAGCGACCGGCATTGACAAAGTTAGTGTGTTCTGGTCTTTTTCTCCTTGTTTTACCATGGTGAGAAATCTGCAATGCAATGGAATATTTTTTTGCTTTTTCATGAAGATCTTCAGTCTTTTGATCCAGAATGTCTTTTATAGTACGATCCAGGTCATTTTCAACAGTTTCTCGAATAGACTCATGTGCCGGAGGTCTTCTTAAAAGATCGAGCTGTTGTTTAGGTACCAGAAACATTTTTTGTGCATACTCCATAGTCATCTAAGTTTGTCTCGGAGCAATAAGACTCCTTATAAAAGGCACAGCGATACTCAGGAGGGGGAGAAGAAAACCGCCAGACTGTTTAAGCAACGTCTTCTTTTTCTTTGAAGCGCAAACCTTTTAGTCTAATTGTGTCAGTCCTTCAAACAGTGGTAAAACAATCCATAAAAATCCAATCCATAAAAAATGACTCTTCCCAGGAAACATTTGTCTAGCCATTAGCACAACTTGGTATTTATCTCTGGGATTTTTAAACAAAACAAGATAATTGGTATTCAAATTAATAGTACGGCTAACTTTGCCTTGAAAAAACAAATTCTGAACTAGGTATAAACAACTTAAATTTCTATGATACACATATTTTGTAAACACATTTTGGACCTCAATGTTATTGCTAGCATCATTCATTAAATCATCAATAATCAATTTATCGTCACATAAAGAAGATGGCAAGCCTTCAACGAAATTCACATTTCTAATTTTCAATAACTGGTCATACATTGGTTGCCAACACGAAAAAAAAAAATACAACATTTTGAAATGAGCTTATCGGCATTTTAAATCAACGTTTTCACAAAATATGTTTTACCGCTGTTTGAAGGACTGACACAATTAGACTAAAAGGATGTTGTAGTCTAAAATCAAAACCATCAGTCTCCCTAACAGCCATGGTATGGTAAAGTCCTCAGATCAGGAAAAACTCTGCGTATTGTGTATACAACTTGAAGTTTTATTTTTTAGTTCGAAAGCCTTTTTATTTCTCAAGATACTTAAAATTGTCTCCTATTGTTAGGATAGTAGATAGGGTGACATCTATCTCAGCTTAAATCACACAGCCTAATGTCCGACGCTCTGTGATGCAGTATAAAACCAGAAAAAAGACTTTGGCCATGACGTATTTTGATTACTAGCTAATAATTAAGATGTTGCAGGCAAAACACATGATCGGTCTAAGAAAGTAACACAGAAGAGGACAATACAGTAAGTAGAAAGAAATATTATTACAATATAGGTGACAAGAACTAACGCCACTTACCTAGCAAAGGTTGTGATCTATAAAAAACAAACTCGTTGAAAACATTGAAAATGTGCATCCTGTAAGTAAACTCTGAACCATGTGTACGCACATAAACAGGAGAAATGAGAAATGGCGACTCACACGGCAGAAGGATGAAACTGTTTGAAGTGAATAGTCCTACAACTGTGTAAATATATGGAAATAGTACCTCTGAGTAGTATAGGCTTAAAGCCTAAAGCCTTTCTAAATAATCAGACACTTGTTTGATTGATTCTCCCTGAAGTTCGCTATATAAAATTAAAACAAACAAAAAAAACCCAACATAATTTAGGATAATATGCGGCGCACAAGAAGAACCATGACTGAAGATAATAAAGCACAAGCGGAGATTCTGTTTCTGCAAAAGAACACCTCAAAGGTTTTGGACCGTTTAACCAGGAATCATATTAATTACTTCTATGCTGTACAATTTATTCTGAAGGTGAACAGGAGGACAAATTACATTTAAATTGATACCATTTTCAGTGCGTCAGTGGAGCAAATTCTAGGGCTTTGTTTCATACTATATTGTTATCACATGTTCGCTTCCTAATTGAGCCAAACGCTGTGTGACAGCGTATGGATGTGATGCGCTGTTTGTCATGGAAAATAACACTATTTCATTGTCGTTTACAAGTCACGGGCTATTTCTTTTAACTCATCGCTATCGTTGTTAAGTGAGTGGATTGTTTGCGTAACCTGAATACATGTTTAAACACAGATGTAATGCATTTGGTTTACTCTTTTTTCAAATGGGGGAATCCATATTAGTACCGGGATCATCCCATCTTGTGGGTCTATGCAGAGTTAGACAGCGGTGAATATACAACCGCCTGCGTGCGTTCATGTCAAACCGGCAACTGTGTGGTTATTGACAGACAAAATCAACACCCCTATCAAAGATAAAAAACTGATCTACCCCGTGTCTGATCTTACGTTGATCAGACGGATGTTAGGTTTTCTATATTCAAGATTCGCTCTTTCAGCGCAAGCCGACAGGCACCTGCTTTCAACAGGTTGATGGGCGCATAACTCTCCCTCCATGAGAAACTTTGCAGAAATCATACACAACACATTAACGATGGATCGCTAGAAAACCTGTCTATATGATGTGGGGGACGTATCCTATTCTTGCACCCATCAAAGCTATAGAGCGGATCAACCCCATAATAATATGCATATCGATTGACGTCACTTCTCCTCGAGAGTCTTATGTTTTGGTATCCTCATGCATAATCAGTTTAAAACAAGAACGATAAATAATCACTCACACATTTGAATCATTTTTGTTACTGAAAGTTTAAAACGACCGAAAAATAACACTAGCCTATTTCATTGTTGTTTACAACAAGTTATGGGCTATTTCTTTTAACTCATCGCCATCGTTGTTAAGTGCGTAGACTGTTTGTGTAACATTTGGTTTTTGTAACATTTGGTTTACTCTCTTTTCAAACGGGGAAATCCAGGGCTCATCCCGTCTTGTGCGGGTCCCCCTTCGGTCAGTGACGTCACTACTCAGGAGGAATGCGAACGAAAAATAACCACGCATGCATTTGAAACATTTGTTTTTTACGTATCACATCTGAAGTATTTTGTTTACTAGCTAATAATCAAGATTTTGCCAGCAAAACACAAGAGTGAGTAAGTTTCTCGTGGCTTCCAGTGGAATTTGAGGACCTTAGCCTATCAGCTTTAAAGGCCGTCCCTCAGACATCCGTTGAGGCATAGCGCGACGGGAGCTTTGTTAAAAATTACTTAGGATTATAATACGCCATACTTTAATTTATTTGTATACAGATGACTAATATCATGAATTTCATAGGGTTCTTAATGTTTGTGATGTGCATAAGGATTTTAATACACTATACTTTAATTAATTTAGTTGTATATATGTAATTGTAATATCATGAATTTCATAGGGTTCTTAAGGTACTGTTTTGTGCTTTGGGGTGCACCAGCATCTGTCTTAGCGTGTTTTTGGGTTTAAAAAACACAGGGATGTGTTTGTTGAAAATCCTCCTGAGTTTCTCTGATACACCAGCCATCATTGGCTGATAAATGGAATGTGTTCAGATAGTCGTGTCTTTTATAAGTTAGTCAACATGGTTGACTTTATTTTTGTTATTTAGTACAGTAAAATCAGATGTGTTTGTTATACTGGCATTTAGTAAGTGGGTTTGCTGTGTATTTACACTTACCTGGTACTTGGCCCATAACGTGGCTTATTATTCCTCTGTTTATATGTGGTGGGGCAAGATGTCATATAGTTTCTTTCTTTCTAGCTTTGTGCGATTTTCATTTGTATATCCTTTTTGGTCTTTGTCTACTGTTTTACACTAAAACCTAATTAAACTGCCAAAACCAACACATCAGCTTGTTTCTTGGAGTTTGATTAAGAGAGTATTTAGCGGTCTGTATAACTGAGTATATTATCGTGGGAACAACACTTGGCAAGGACATAACAGTACTAGTTTTAGATGCTTGCCAGTTATGTGCCACCTAGCTAGGTGCACAAGTTAAGTAATTTCAAGGGTTCATCAGGCTAACTTATTAAATGAAGTAGCTAATGCAGTGGGAGATTGAGGGCACAAAGCATGTGGTGAGAACTTGTTCGTTTTTGCTTGTGATAAACAATGATGAGACAGGCCACATAAAGCTGTGTAGCTAATGTTAAGTTACATCAACCTTAGCTAATGTCAGCTGCTTCCCACCATTAAAGCTACGCGCCATGGTACCGCTTTCTCGTTCAGCCGAGAGAACTAGCTTAGAATTGTGACAACAGAGAGTGAAGACCAAGTAATGCACTTCCACTTCTGTGAATAATTTACATATCCACAAAAGGTTAAAATTAAGGGCAAATGTACTTGGTTGAAGATACTAGAAGACGTTTCGTCCCTCATCCAAAGGACTTCTTCAGTTCTGACTGATTGGTAGGGAAACTAAATTATTTAACCTCAGTGGGGTTGTTCGCCAGGATCATCAATACCGCTGGTTTGTTAGTGTTCCTGGCTGTTGTAACGACAGTCGTTATGGTCGTTAGGAGTACCCGAGGCCAAAACTGAATGACCATCGTTGGCATCCTCACCTGAGGCCAATAGGTTACATTTGTTGAGTTTGATTAAAGGGCCGCATTGGGGGATAAGTGGTGGATAAGTGGTGGCGTAGACCCTCTCCTCTGTTCAGCGACGGCTTCTCAACCCGGGTGTAGATTGCTTCCTTGACACCTCTTTCAAACCATCCATCTTCTCTGTCTAAAATGTGCACCTGGTGGTCCCCAATATACAGGTCTGTGCATTCCTCACTGCATTGGACCTCATACACTAGATTGCTTTTCTTGTGCTTGGGGGTGCAGCCTTTGGGGTGTACTAGCATCTGTCTTAGCGTGTTCTTGGGTTTAAATAACACAGGGATGTTGTGTTTGTTGAAAATCCTCCTGAGTTTCTCTTATACTCCAGACATGGAATCACAATGTTGTTGTGTTTGACATTCTTTTCCTCATCCCTGTAGTTTTGTTCTTCCTGGATCTTGTGGCTGTTTTTACAAAGGTCCATTTAGGGTATCCACAGGCAAGTGCCCCCTTCAGGTGTTTCTGTTCCTTCTCTCTGGCTTGGGAACTTGTTGGTATGTTTTCCGCTCTGTGGTGCAGTGTTCTCATGACCCCTAGCTTATGCTCCAGTGGGTGGTGGGTATCGAAGAGTCGGTATTGGTCTGTGTGTTTGGGTTTTCTATAAAACACCAGTTTGCAGGCTCCTGTCCTCTTCAATGTGTACAGCGCAGTCCAAGAAGGCCAAATGTTGCTGTCCACAGAGTTGATGTGTTCTGTGAAGGCTTGCACTTCCTGGCTTTTAATTTTGACCCAGGTGTTGTCGACATACCTGTAGCAGTGGCTCGGTGCTGTTCCTCTGAAGGAATTGAGGGCTTTGCTCTCCACTTCTTCCATGTAGATGTTCACCACAATCGGGGATACCGGTGAACCCATGGCACAGCCATGCTTCTGTCTGTGGAATCCTCCGTTGTACTGGAAAAGGGTGGTGTTTAGACAGCGGTCGAGTAAGGTGGGTGAAGGTGGTTCGGCAGCCTGGGTCTCGCCTTCGGGGGGCGAGGTTCCTGCGACCTCTGGTTCCGGGGGGGCTCTGGAGCTCCACCCCTCGCCTGTGCTAGGGTCTAGCCTGGACCTGGTGTCTATGTGGCGGCGCTGCATGGTGCTGAGTCAGAGGAAGGTGAGCCCCCACTGTGGAACTGTCTGTCCCCTCGGACCCTGGTCTTGGGCCGAGGGCTGCTCAGGGTGCTGAGTCCGAAGAGGACTTTGACATGGTCATTTTTGCCTTGGCTGCTGTACGGCAGCAGTCCTCCTCCAAACTCAGCCTGCGGAGGAACCGAGCGGCGCGACATGGGAAGGGTCCCTATGGGTCTCTCTCTGGGACTGACAAGGCGTTCGTTGGGGTAGGGGTCTTTTGATCCTTTGGTCTGGTGTCTGAGGATCATCCTGGGGTAGGTTCAGGGATGGGAGACTGACTGTGGGTCTTGGGTGTGTACAGGAGTTTGGGTTTTACTTTTTTATGTTTATTGGTGTGGGGGTTGGTTATGTGTGTACAGGGTGTGTTTTTTTTCTTTTTTTGTGATTATGGGTTTGGGGGTTGGTTTGTGTGTGTACAGACGTTTTGGGTTGTCATTTGTTTTATAGGTTTGAGTGTGGGGGTTAATTCATGTGTGTACAGACGTTTTGGGTTGTCTTTTGTTTTATGGGTTTGAGTGTGGGGGTTAGTTTGTGTGTGTACAGGGGTTTTGGGTTGTCTTTTGTTTTATGGGTTTGAGTGTGGGGGTTAGTTTGTGTGTGTACAGGGGTTTTGGGTTGTCTTTTGTTTTATGGGTTTGGAGGTAGGGTTTCTCCCCTGTTTATTGTGGGTGTTCGTTTCTTTTTGTGGGTGTTATGGGGAGGTTTTTCCTTTCTTGCTGTATGTGTTTCAGGTAATGTACTGTGTACGTTTGTTTCTTGTTGTGTGTGGAGCTCTGCCCCTTTTTATTGTGACCAGTGTAATATACTTTGTACCCAAAATATAAAAAGAATGTCATCATGTCCCCATAATCCCCAGACCCGCTGCAATGACAGTTTGCGTATATATACATACTTTACCTCGCGCATAGATACATACTAACCTTGTGCATACATAAATACTCAACTTGCGGATACATGCATACTTACAAATGACAGTATGTATGTACGTATGTGCATGACAGTATGTATGTGCAGCAAAGTATTGAATTTTGGCCTAGGCGGCTTCTCATAGATGAGACATGTCCAATGCTTATTGGGGGCTTAAAAGCGTGTAGTGTGAACTAGGCTTTAAGGGCACGCATGGTGACATTTTGTACTGATATCTGCAAATAGTCCTGGGGCCCCATTTCAGAAAGCAGGCTTAACAAACTCTGAGCTTAACCCTGAGCTCTGAGTTGATTGAGCCTGAGGTGGGAAACTCTGAATTTTCGGTTTCAGAACAGCAGCTCAGAATTAGTTCAACCAACTCTGGGTATGTTGAGCCTGATGGAAGTGCGTGCATGGGGATGAAAAAAAGCTATCATCAATGGAGCTCTGATACAATTCTCCATGGCAACAGGTAAAAAAAGGCAGAGCCTCCATTTTAATCGGAGCTAGAAATATGAATGCATGACAACGCGGACCATGATAGGCTCTAAAACGCAGGAGTGGAGGAACGTTCAATATGTTAACATTAGTACTTTTTAGTACTTTTTTATCATTTACCAGACTGGAATTTCCTTAATGAATGGAAGTGCTGGATATATAGGCCATTACATTCAATTTTAAATAGGAAGGCTGTATTTAATAAGCTGTAGTTACTCATAAACCTGTGATTGTAAAGTCACAGTCACACCCAGTAGGTTAGCCTATTAACTTTTTTTTGCAGTGGAAAATGTGTCTAGGTTCAAACTCAGTGTAAAGTTGCAGACATCTATTTTACATTAATAAAATCTTGCTCATTTCATATTTTATTAATGCTGTCAAGACATATTCAGACTATCAGCAGGTAATAATTTATATCTCACTTTTAAACAACATTTAGGCCTATTTGTTTCATCTGCACCACAGTCATCCTCCCTCAGAAATAGTCACATTATCTCCAGTATGATAACTACGATAGGAATGTTCCAATCAGTGCGACTACAATATGAAAGATTACTGTTCATTCATCAGTTTTATATGTTACATATTAAACAGTGATCACTGCAGTAAAGTAACCCACAGTAAGTGTTTTCAATACAACTGTTCACAGAGTCGCAGCGTTATACACCTAAAGATGAACATAGATTTTATTCTGTGCTGAGGATAAATCCACGATGTGCGGAGATCTGTCCTTACATCGATGACAGATTGATCATAAATCAGTCATGTTCAAGATCCACTTTGGGTAAAAAACTAATAGTCTATCTAACCGTGATTTTCAAGCTTTTTAAGATGTAAATGCGTTCAGATATGTGCTTCGATATCGACAGTATGAATGAGGAAACGAAACGGTGTGTCAGACAGTCGCCTCAGGCTCTGCGAGAGGGGAGGAGTTAGAGAGAAACTGATGATTTTCCAACTTATCCTGTGGCACCAGTTGCCGGAGTTACTGATCAAGGATTTATCTGATCTCGCTCTCTGAAACAGAAAACCCAGAGTTTCCCTCATCTCAGGCTCAACATACTCAGAATTTTCACTAATCCCGCTTTCTGAAAAGGGGCCCTGTTGGGTCAGTTGACCAAACAACACAGCAGACTGTGTAAACATCCGTCTTCGTTCAGTAGAAACTCTCCAAAAATGGTTTTCTGAATCCAAAACTCACCCACAACAGTTTAGGTTAGTATTTTCACAAGCAAATGGGATATTTAGAGTATAACAGGACCTGTTAACAAAGACTGTTTGCCAACACGGCTGGTGGAGTAGACGAACCTGCCAGCTATTTGGATTGTGATATCCGCTTCACCAGTTTCCACTCCTTCTCTTAGATATTGTACAGACTTGGCAAATATAATGCAATTATAATTGCTTTCTTTTTTGAACAAAAGCAAAGAGCTCTGAAGTGTTTGCATCAGACAAGGCTGACACTTTTAATTTACAAACAGCGATTTTATGACTTGCTCTGACATTTTTTCAGAAGTTGCATGGATTTCATCAGTAATGCTGATCTTTGTCTACAATATTGTCTGATATTTATTAATGAGCAAATTTTATTCCTCAGTTACTGTAGCATCATATATCAATGATTTGGTTCTAATTTATCATTGAAAGGTCTACTGTGACTATAATACAGCTCCTTTTTAATCTTCCATTAACAAGCAGAAACTGACCTCAATGGAGATTCATTTAATGTTAAGGGAAGAGAAGAGGTAAGGGAAAAACAGCTTACTCTGCATTATAATCATAGAATACGCAGACCTTACACAATGTTTGGAGGAACAAGGATTTATACAGACAGAATCAAAACAATACTGAAACAGTTTTTGGTAAATCCAGTATTATGAAGATACAATGTTTTAGGACTGCATGAATTTACACAATGTTTCTTCGAATCATCACGGTGGTGGGATTTTGGTTGCAGTGTTATCACTGTGAAAAGAGGCATCTGGGCTTTGTTGTCTTTCTGCAGCACAAAACAGATTTTATAAATCAAGCAAAAATGGCACCACTCTTTGCTTGTTTTTGCTCATTTGCTGTGCATAGAAATCTGTCTAAATTATCCACTGCCACACAGACACACACGCGCTTAAACATACACACTATTCAAAAAGACTAAGAAAATGTGTATGAACCTTCAATTAAGCTTCATCAAACTGGTTTATGTAGCTTACGTGTTCTTATGCGTGTCCAAAGCTGTCTATTGTTGTATTTCTGATGTTGTGAACTCAGAACTGGCAGGTGGCAGTGGAACTGGAAAAGCCTGGCCGTAGACTGTACACTAATGACATCACAGAAAAAATGACAAGTTAAATACAGCAGTCACGATTAGTTATATACAATGCAAGGATTTATATGTTTTGCATAAAAATGTAGGTAGTGAATGTTTCCTCCAATACCCCGGGGAACTCAATCTTCACATTGACGCTGTCTGCTGATGCGGCAACAACTGTTGCAGAAACCTCCTGCTGGGCATTTCTCTCATGTTTCTCGGAGAAGCCAAGGAAGAAAGCCATGCCTGGGATGTAGCTTTCCATTCTGGAAAAGGTAAAACACTCATTAAACCACGAATGCCAGTGTAATAATCGCAAACAGAGAAAATTTTTCCAACGTGCTATGTAAGGCAAAGTAAATCACTTCAAACTGTGAATCTAAGTCATCCACCTTTTTTTTCCCTTGATACAAATTGCATTTTTATTCTACTTTGTCTCACCTTCTGCCCATCTCTGCCATGGTTTCTGGGATCCTGGTCCAGTGGGCTTTGGCTGTGAACACTGGCCTGGAACCAGAGTTATGTGCAGTAGCACCTCTCATTGACATTTCATAGGACTGACATTCAGCCCCCCATCTAATGTGTGCCTAGACCAAACAGAAGAGATCAAGAAGGGAGTATCTAAACAAAAAAGACTCGGCATAAGTCTTGGTATGCAATCTGCAATATAATAAAATACCGAAAAAACCCCCAAGACCCTAAGTATGATTTTTAATGCAGAAATGTAACCATCACACATTGTATTTGTAGACAGTGTATTTGTGGACAGTGTATTTGAACAGAGTTACAGCTGGATATAAACTTCTTTCCTGCTTATTTTACATTATGCGTTTTGAATTACATCAAGGGGTATAAAGCACTGCCGTCAAGTCGGACACATTCTACCTACAGTGTGTGAGTTTACTTTAAGCATAGAACAATGACTGATCCAACAACAAAAGGTGGTTCCAGCTTTGTGCAGCCGGAGAAAAGCTGGTGGTTCACCAGCTAGTCGCTAACTGTGTCTTTCTGCCATTTGATGCTGAGCAGAGTGTATATTTGTTTTAGAGCATTTTAGCTGAAAACAACAGCAGTGAAAAATGTAGAAGACAGTACGTAGACAACCATTACTGTAATGCCATGAGAATGGCATTGTGTATAGTGAGATTTTATAACACTAGTCATATGTTTGTCAACATAAATGTTCCTACATGTCAGGCATTTAAATGGAACCTTCACATAAATAAGGTAGAGAATATACACACATAATAGTGATGACTTTGCTGAAGGAATATACAGTATTTGTCCATACTAAGAAAGGAAAAATTGAGAGTGATGATGGTAGTTAATGTTTGAAAGGTTTTTAAATGACAAAGCTAGCAATCAAGATATTGTAATAATAATAGATAATAGTAATAGCTAATAACAGTATTATTGTTTAAATTACTTGCATTTAATACATCCAGTTAAGAATAAAAATACATTTCCCATCTTCTCTTCCTGAGTTTATATCTACCTTTGCCTCCACATTGGAATTCACAGTGGTGTCAACACACATCTTCCAGTTGGTGTCTTCCCCAACCTGGGACACAATCAGTTGGGTGCTCCGAGTGTTTGCCTCGGGCGTGTAGTAGATGACCGCATCATAACCCTCTGGCTTCTGGTTGCCACTCAAAGCAAAGGCTTTGATATTGGCTACAGCTTCAGGTGTTGAGGCCCCGCTCTATTGAATGAGACAGCGATCAGTCCATTAGACTGTAATAGATTTATGTCCATCATGTCCAATATGTGCAGAGTAATGATCACCTTATGTAATTTGTGGACTATGTGAATGTGCATCAGTGTGGTTGTGGGTAAAATCTTGTGGGTGTAGAGGTCGATGGGACTTGGGACTGTAAGAGTCAAACTGTATATACTGTATTTTTCAGATGAATATCACTTCATGTGTTTTTATGCACACACAAAGCTGCAATCATGAACCATTTTTTTTGTGGTGCTGGTGGGATCATAAATCATAAGCATGGCTGAAACATTTCACATGAGGACTTTGCTCAGTACAAACTGCCTATATATTGCAGTGAAACATATTTTGGGTCACTCTGTGGAGCTTGTTTAGCATACTTCCATTATATTGTCATGATGGCTGTGATGAGATCTCTCTCTGACGCTTGAGGCTGAATCAGAGGACACACGTACTCGCTGGGTGGCTTTCTGTAAACACAATTAAGCAACAGGAGAATGTGAATGGATAAAAACCCAGAACAGGTGCAGAGAAATTATCTTTGCAAGGGTAGCCAAATACCTTGGAAAGCCTCCTCAGAGTCTCAAGCAGTTGCCGTGCGCTCATAGGATGTTGGCTCCGGCCAGCATTAACCTCAAAGTGGATTTTGTCAACAGCTTTGTTTGCCTGGACTAATTAAATGCACAGGCTTCGTTAGCAAAAGGTTGAATTAATTATTAAAAACAAAAATTAAAGAGTAACTTAACACCCCTTAAAACTGTACTCCAGGGTTTGTCAGTACAATGTGACATTACTGTTACTGTTGTGGTTTGGTTATAAGTGCAACAGAGCATACTTCTGACCACGCCTGTTCAGAGGTGCAACCGATTTGAGACATTAAACCAGAGAGGGCAGTAACACACTGCTTATCAGCATGATGTACTCTGAG
Organism: Micropterus salmoides; assembly: GCF_014851395.1. Classification (NCBI taxonomy): domain Eukaryota; kingdom Metazoa; phylum Chordata; class Actinopteri; order Centrarchiformes; family Centrarchidae; genus Micropterus; species Micropterus salmoides. The sequence continues at coordinate 15,566,027 of NW_024040374.1, forward strand.
GATTAAAAGTAGCAGCATACTGAACTCTGATGCTGATATCTTCCTATTTTGTTGCAGCTTGGTTGTGTCAGAATGTTCAAACAGGAATTCAGGCACTCAGGGGAAGTTTATACAGACAGTAACTCAAGAAAGCAAACCATCTTTAATGCCCTAAATTGACAGCTCATAGCCAGCAGTTCAATATACTATTTTTTTATATATATATATATATATATGATAAGTTTATGATATAATATAGTTAAGAGTAATCATATCAAAACTGCATGGAGCAAAGATGGAGTTATTTATCTGACAAATGTATACTGAAGCAGCATGGGTGGGCTTGTCTTTAGGTCTGTAATAGTGGGTTACAGTGTGACGGCCCCGAGAGGTCTTGGTGTGGACCCGTGTGCTGTGTGGTGTCTGTGTGTTTCCCTTAGGAGGGCAATCAAGGAGATTGGAAGCACCTGGTCAGTGAGCCCCTATTTAGACCTGCCTGCCCAGACGCCAGGGCTGGTTTCTGTGTTTCCACACTGCTCCACCACATTGTCCTATTGTTTTCTGTTGTTTTGAATAAATTTATGTTGGTTTCTGTTGAACCTGAGTGGCATCATCCTTCTTTGTTGCGGCCTTAGAGCCAGGGTCATAACAACAGTGTACCAACTGTAGCTGTGGTGTTTGCAAATTCACTCAATTCATTCAGTGTTGTATCTCATGTAAGTTTAGTAGTGTGACTCAGGATGTGTGCCTGAACCTGAATATTTGTTAGATTTTTGAGGCCATATGTAAGTTCATGATGTTGTTTTAGATTGCACAGTACTGTATGGTGTAATGGGTTGTACTTCTGCTTACCTGGGACTACTTTGACTGCCATGTTGGTATATCCCAGGAAATAGTATAGGGGGTATTGTTCATCATAATACTCTCTCCTTAACTCAGATTCCACACAGAGACCAACTCCATAAATGTTACTCTCTGTACACATTTTGGCTTTTGGATGCCATGTGTTTGGGGTCAGGATCTTTTGAATTGGAACAATCACGAAGATATTAATATGCTTTCAGTTCAGTAATTCTTAGTTTAACTTTAACCTATCTCTTAAAAGTGTTGACTGTACCTGATCTGGATGAGGCCTCAGAACTTCATCATTGGAGGCAGCAATGTTGGGAATCATTGGAGTCTTTTTAGCCAAAGCTAGCTCTTTAATGTTCCTGGAGACTGCGTACACATTTGATCTGTTGATTGGAAAGGAAAAAAAAGCATTCTTACACTTGGCTCATTTATGCATAAATTATAAGAGTTCTAATTTAAGCAGGGTTGAATAACAAACACTATACATAAAAAGTCTCAGAATTTCCAGATTAAAATTCTTAAAGAGAATATAAATTTTAGATTTTACATAGTTTCTACAGTCTGTTTTCAGGCTCTTACTCCAGTGTAGTGCATGACAAACCATTCATTCATGTTTTCAGTCAGCTCAGTAGCAATTTCAAACAGTTTCCCCCACACCCTTAAAACATACCTCAATGAAAAGAGTTCAAACTCTTCTTTGCATGGAAGGAAGTCGAGCTCAAACTTGTTCTCTTTGAAATTGATGTTGGCAGCAAACTTCCATGGGATAGCAACAGGCATTTTGCTCTTAAACTCAGTACCACACTGGAACAGCTCCGTGTTGATCCCATAGAAAACCCAAAAATCCTTTGTATAACTAAAAAAGAAGAGATTAATTTAGTAGCTCCAACTCCACAATATGAATAGTATACAATGGCAAGTTTGCTGTAATGATATTAATGCCAACAAATGACATGGTTTGCCTCCTATGATGTTTGCTTAACATGCCAGTAGTACATCTTCTTTAAATTAACTGTTAATTAAATTAACAGTCAATATTTTACCCAATAAAACCATCAGTTTCCAGTGAGATTTCAGAAGTGAACAGTTGTCCAAGACGTTCAGTCAGTGGTGGATTTACTGCGGCTTTAGCTACATAAGAAAAAATGACTTTAATGATGGTTTACACCAAATAAAATAAATCGTTTTAGTCATAAATCAAAATGACGTTAAGGCGTTTGTATGCTGTAGGATTTGACTCCTCACCATTTACAGTGATCCCATTGACGGCTTCAAAATATTTGCTGATTTCCAGTGGGAAACCCAGGGTGGTAGCTTGGAAGTAACGAACCTCAAAGATTAGGTATGGCTTTGTCCGATGCCATGATACTCCCCTCTGTAAATTCTCAATCGCAGCCCACACAGGGCTTCCTTTCCCTGCAGAAGGACTGCCAGCCTGCAAGTAGGATCAGAGGAGAACAGCATGTAATGTAGCAGGCTTTGTACACTGCATGGAAATATGGTTGTTTTTGTTCACTTAACTGGCACTGATCATTCATAGTAGGCTTTTTTGTTCAATTCTCACCCTGAGGATGTTCTCAATGAACTCTTTGTTAAAATCAGCAAACAACCACTCTTGTCCAGAGGCGCGTGTATAGGCAGAAAGGATGGGCTTATCGTTGGGTAGAATTTCCCAGTTTTGAAGCTGAAAATGACAGCACAGTGGTCACCAAAGCAAATAAGCTGACACATCACAGGCCAGATACTGCCTTAATGTCTATACTCACCACATTGGAAATAGCCTTTAAGTCACCAGAACTAAGATCTCCTGTAAATCTAGGGATGTTGGTGTCAAGCAGCTCCATAATTCCGTCAGCACGGATACCCAACTTCAGCATAAAAAAAAAAGAAAAGATGATTACTATTTGTGATTGGGAACACATGTTTACCTTCAATGTTTCAACAGTAATGGTTTTTGCTGTACCTCCAGAAGCTGCAGAATTCTACCAATGAAATAAAATTTTCCTTTCATCATGATTTCAGTGGGAAAGATGTTTGTTGCATTTCTTAGCATGAAGACTTCTGTGGCTGTACCAATTAAGAAATCATCTGTATTGGGAAAATAGCAAATTGTCATATAATGGTTTCAAAGACATCCAAGAATCCAAGAATCTGTATTTGAGCATACCATCAAACCAGTCCAGGCGCATTGCTTTACTGTAGTGATAACTGAGACGTCCAAACTTAGGGGCCAGGATTTTCACAGCTACATTGCAGGCGGTTGAGCTATTGTAGAGAACACAAAAAAAGACAGCTCAAAGCGAGAGAAAAGTGGAAATGAATATGATGTAAACAATAATGAACAACACCCATTGATTGTAACTGCATTGTTTTGCTCACAGGAACTGATTGTCTGGAGTACTGGATCTGGCAACACTACTGAAGTAGGAGTATGCAAAACTAACAACATGGAGGTCTTTTTCCTCATGTAGATGTGAAGTCACCAAGGACACCAGAGCCATTGGTGGCTTAGTGTCAAACAGCATCATGAAGGCCAGCATGCGTATCTCACTGGGAAGGTTCTTCTGCAGGAACAGACTTAGGGTAATGTCTTGGACCTGAAAAGACAAGCATTATAAAAACTTGGAGTTAAGAAAGACCGCTCATTCAACCACCTGCTGCGGAGGAAATTTTCGTTTTTTTGTTCCAGCACAGTCTATTATTTCCTGAACCGATGGTGACCTTTGAAAGGCAGATTACAGTCCATGTTGTAGATATAATACAGGGAAGATTATGCATCCCCACAATGTAAAGATAACGTGACAATAGCATCAATCAGACATGCCATTTTCAGCAGATTGTTAAAAATTATTCTTACCTACCACAATGATTAAATATGCTTTCCAGGATAAGAATAGTTTTGTGGGAATGCATTGACCTTATCAAAAAATGTGTATTGTTTTTTTTTTAAACCTGACTATGGGACACAGTCTATGCAATTACCATAAACATGCTTTATATACAAAAAAAGTAGCATAGAGCTGTGTAAGAATCTGAACAGTCTTATTTTCTTCCTCCATACACAAAATAGTAGTGTTCTTACACTGTGAGGGTCTCTGGCAGCGATGAGTCGCATAGACTGCACAGCAGCACTCAGCACACGAGGTGGCAGATCCACAGGGGTGGCAGCAACTCCAGGGAGGAAGCGCATGATGGTTTTAATGCTGCCTGGATGACCTGCATTCCCCAGAGCTTTCAGAGCGATGACCATGTCTGCCTCATTGCCATTCTTCAGACTTTCAGTGGCCATGTCCAGCAGTGGCTAGTACAGGTGTTCAACAAATGTGCAGTCAGCTTTTACAAATAGTTATTGATTACATTATAATTTCCATACAGACAATTAATCCAGGCTTACTTAGTTATGTTCTCACCATCTACCAAATTATCTTATGGTACTTTTACATCTCTTTGTTTGGAATGGTTTTCTTGAATGGTTATCAAAGGAAAGTGAGTTATTTGATTACCTGAACAGCAGTTACTGGACAAGGTGTATAATAGGCACAATGCTTGTACACCAGTGAGCCATAGGAAAGCACCACAGTTTTCCACAGATAGATATTGGATTTACAGAAGGGAATGTCCAGTATCGTCTGCAAAAGAGAGACAATGGACATTTTGACATGATCTTGTTTTGTAGAAAGTTTGCATGGAACAATTCTTCAGTATACAAACAATTCCTCTGTCTTTAGCGTTGACTCACTTTAGCCATCTCAACCAGCTCAGGAATAGCCTGCAGATGGTTAATCGCAATCACAAGGGTTTCCAGAGCTTCATTCACAGAAACATCTCCAGCCTGAAACCTAACCTCCAGGAACTTCAGGATTCTGACGTCACTGACCTCAGTAATCATGTCCAAAAACCATCGTCTAATAAGTGAAGCAAGAGAAAATTGATAATTCAGGCTATGCTTAAGATAAGGATTTTCCTTGAAATAAATCAAGACAGCAAAATTAAAAGATAAAAGCATGACAGACATGTTCAGATGTTGAGTTTAATTACACTTGAACAGGATGAAAAAGGAAGTGTCAGTGACTGCCTTAATCTTAATGAGTGATGTCTCACTCAATGGTTACGTGCCAAATCCTTCTTGAACCATAAGTGAGAGGATTCACTTCAATTAGCTATTCAGTTGAGTGGATCAATATCCGATCTGGGAGATGGCCTTGGACTCTTTTGTTCACCATCTTATAATACAATAGTGAAAGCTTGAAAAGATATCTGTGAGGGATTCTCACTTTCAAAGACATGCTTAATGAATGCTCTAATATGTTTTGAATTAACTTTCTAGGTATAGTCCAGTTTAAGCAACTTAAATAATTTGGTCAAGGTTAGTGAAAGATCACCTTTGAGGCAATGCTTACTCACCCATGCTCCACCCAAGCTCTACAACATGACTTTATGCTGTACAGTATGACCTTCACAATACTTCCTGAACTGAAAATTGCAGTTGAACATGCTCACTGTGTTCACAGTATATGACTTCAAATAGATAGTAATGTAGGCAGCTTCATCAGAGAACACAGATATGTGGGAGAGATTCTGTGCAGAAAGTTTTGAACATGAGCAGAAATCCTGCTGAAACACAGGAGCTCTTAAAAGTCCAGAAATTTATAACTGAATTAAAATGAATTAATGTATCACTGAGGTGAAAAAGGAGCCACGTATTAAAAGAGGTTATTTTCCCAAACAGACTCAAAAGGGGATTTTCTTAAAATCAGAAAATTTTATCTATAGGAGAAACATATTTAAAAGCAATAGCTACACAATTCCTGAAAGCCTTTGCGTTATATTCTTTTAAGTTTTTATATATTGAATTGTCACCTGCCGACTGAATATTGTGTTTCCCTTTATACAGATAAAGACATTTCCACAACAAATTCGTGCAGAAATATTCACTAGAATGCAGGAAATTAAGTCTTTAATGTTCTAGCATTTCAGGAAAATTATCTCATAAATTTACTACACTGCAAGAAAACAGTATCTGGGTTGGCACATAGTTTATGGGGGGACATATTCCCAGATCCCAGGTTAGGTTTGGTCTTCCAATTCAGGCTATGATGTGGAAGTTGACAAGGCTATGTGGAGGCTGATCACACTTCATTATGGACCATGATTATTGACTCGACTGTTCACCAGTAATGCTAAAATTGTGAGTTTGGCTGCTGAACTTTTTAAACTATTCCTGAGGATTGATGTGATGACCACAACAACTGTGGTGGACTTTTTGGGATTGGGGGCGCCAAATTTCAAATCTCACCTAGGGCTCCAACACTGTCAGGGCCGGCTCTGCCTCAAAGTATTAATAGTTGCAGATGAATGTAATCTGTAGGACATTTGGTTTTGCAAAAGACAGCAGTCAGTTTCAAGGAAAAAGTTGTGTGGCTGTAAATTGCCTTTACTGCCATTTATGTTACATTACTAATATTTTAAAGAACTTGTTGAATCCCGGTATTCTTTTTTAGTATTCAAAACTGGCCAAAAATGAGCAGTGGTGGAAGAATGGAAGAAGTAGATATTAGATATTTTACTTACGTAAAAATAGAAATAATACACTGTGAATAAATACTCTGTTACAAGTCCAGCATTCAAGATTTTACTAAAGACAAGTACAAAATTATTAGCAACAAAAAATACTTTAATTATCAAAAGAAAAAGTACTCATTAGGCAGCAGAAAAGAGAAACATGTCAGTGTAATGCTAATGTAGCATGTGCTATATTATTCATTTATTATTACTGTAGCACTGCTATTAAGTAGTAAAGTAACTTAAAAAGGAAATACTCAAAGTACAAGTACATCAAAATTGCTCTTACGTGCAGAAACTGAAAATGAGGAGGGGTTCCTTTAATTCCACAGTAACACTGTGTGATAACCAAGGACTCACCTGTACTCTTCATTTTCTGCGAACTGCTTCCACATAACTTCTAATCCTTCATAAGGCATCACTCGCAGAAGTTGATACACCTTTATAGTATCCTCAGTTGTTGCACTGTCAATCTGGCATTTATTAGCTTCAGCCAGTTGCTTGATCAATTCAATAGCCTGTAAAGAGGAACAGAAAGTAAAGCTTTTGAGATTGCACAAAATTGAATCCACTTAATCCACATAAGAGAGAGTCCTTTTTTTGGTTGACTTTAGAAAAAGAAAATAAATGTTAAATATTGAAGAATGTAATTTAATTGTTTCCTGCTATTTCTGTGTTTATTTTAATGTAGCTAGAGTCTATTTTACAGTGCTTCCTGCTTATTTCTGCAAATGTTGTTCAGAAATATGAATTTTATGTAACAGCAGTATCTCATTATTACCTTTGCTACCGGGTCCTCCAGGTCCTGCATTACAATGGGGACAAAAGCGTCTGCACTGAAGAACTTGTGAACAAGGTTGCCCTTGCTTTCCATTGGCCCAAACGTGACGGCTGCAGCTGTGTCACTTACACCGAGCAACACCAATTCCTTCCTGCAGGAGAAGTTATTTATAGCATCAGATTTGTTTTGCTGACAAACACTGCGAATGAGCAGGCATAATGAACAAATATTTTCTTGTCTTACATCGCTTGCATCTTGAAACTGCCACCCTTCACATTGAAGGGACTGAAGTGCTGTCGCTCCAGGCCGTGAGCTCTGGTGATGAGACCTCCCTCTTCTGTTGGTTTGACTGTGTAAACATATCTAACTGTTGAAACGATAGATTCCCCTCTCTGGAATGGAGGACACACAAAAACAACAAAAATATCACTGACATTGGTCTGTTTCATTTGTAACTGTGGAATCAGATGCATCTGCAGTGAGACAAACAGACCTGTTTGGAGACTTCATCGAGCACAGCAGTTGCTATTCCCCGGTACATTGCTGCTTTCTCACTGCAGTCATTGAGATCAACAACCTGAGTGATTATCATGTCCTTTGTTTCCATGTTTTCCTCAGTAGCATAGTTACTCTGACACCTGCCGTGGATGCCAACCTATGGACAAAATGATAGTTTGTTGCATTTTTTAAATTTAATTTTTACTGATGTTGTGTAAAGTAAATGACTAGTTAATTTCTCAGCAGTGACTTACCTCTTCAAGTGCATAGATTCTCTGTGTGGTCTTCACGGTGACTTGGAAGAAGCCCAGTATCCCTCTCACAATGTTAACAACAGTGTCAGAAACCTCAGCAGGGGCGTGGATGTCACCAACGTGTCCACCAGCATAGTCAAACATGAAGGGTTTGACAAGCTGGTCAGCAATATGGTGGGTGAGCTTTGGAGAGGCATTAAAGCCATTTTTCTCAGGGAAGCCATTGAACTCCTCAAACGCCAAATCTGAAACCTTTCAACCAGAGATAGAGATAAGTATGTATTTCTTTGCTCATGAACCACATTCACAAGTCAACATGAAAACTCTCTCACATAACCATCTCTGTTCATGTCAGATGAAACACTGGTGATATTTGTAATCCAACAGAAGTGGACAAGAACTGGTGTTTGTCTGCATTTGTCTTGTATATTACTGGATTGTTGAAGCTAACTTAATTGAAATATTTCTGTTTGTAAGCAAACAATCTGAGAAGTTTAAACTTTTTAGGTGGTTTACAAAAATCTCTGTTGTATTTCATAAAAAGCTATTTTTGGGGGATTAGAGTCTTTAAAAGCCTGTACAACCTTTTGAACAGATATTTATTTAATTGACCTCCAAATAATGTATGAAACATTAATAAATCATAAATGACAAATGATGCACTGCACTACTGAATTTTAGACATAAAATTAAATAATTAACAACCTGTCATTGTTTATGCTGAGCTACTCAGTCACAGTTTTTCTATCATATATAACATTTTTTTATTGCCCTCTATTGTCATTCTTACCTGAAGGACGAATGTTTGTTCAGACACCCCAATGATTTTGACATTGCATCTCATTCTCACACCAGACTCTGTAAGGTTTGGCATGCCGAGTCCAAAATTCACCTCTCCCTCATATTTGTACTCGTAGGTTTTCTTGGGGTTGAGGCTGAGCTCTGGAATATGTTTCCAAAACAAAGTGTCATTTCACTTATTCTTTATGGAAGGTGTTTAATAATGAATTTTTTTTTCTTTTACGATGATGATAAAAACCCTCACCATAATGGACACTTTGACATGCTGAAAGAAAAAACATCAAACAGTGGTGTCAGCACAGCAACTTATATATGAGCCCATTTTTGATTTGATTCATTTCATGATCCCAAAACATTGTAACACAAAATGAAATAGTACAATCTTAACATACAAAATTACAGTTCAGTTATCAATGTAAACTTAACCAAAAAATAAAAATAAAATAAATCTAACTCCACGTGAATACACATAAAGACAACTAAAACAAAATTAAAATTCACATTACTCCATAAATGCACCTTACTCATCTCTAAAGTCACCCTTATTGTTTCCTATTCATGCCCAGATGACCTATACTGATTACTCATGACTGAACAGATATAGAGATATAGATATATCTATCTCTCTCTATATCTATATATATCCTTTTTAAATATGCATTTAAATAAGTGTCTTGTTCTTGTTGGATGGAGGAATAAATTAAAATTGTAAATATGCGCTAGAAATAAAAAAACAACTGAATCAACCGCAGGATTATGAGTCACATCTAAAAGCTAATGAAAGATGAAAGTGACCTTAAAGAATGAGGCTGAACTTACTGGCCAGGGCCACAAGGCAGCAGAGGAGGAGCCCTCGCATGTTGAAATGGAGGAATGGAAGCTGATATTTTAGATTTGTCCTTTTATATACCAGTGTGGGTTTTGACTGGGGGAAGTGGTTGCATTGGGCCTTGTGAGCAGGACAGAGGTTGCTTTAGACAACTGACTGATTTAAAGTAAACACACTCTGTCTGCCCTAGAACCATGTTGACCTGTGACATTGTCAAAGCGACATGATTAATATGTAAAGGATAACCACCTCAACAATCTTGTGAAAAATAAATGAGCACTTGCGACATCTGCAATGCAAACAGTTACTTTTTGATTATGCTTAAAACATTTGATTATATCACTGGGGGAAAAAACATCTGTCAGTCAAAGGAGGAATTTGTGTCATGCTTTTTAGTTAAGTTAAGTTAAAACCTCTTTTTTAATCACCCAGAAAAAGATGTAAACAAGTTATTCACAGCTGAATGAATATTTTTGCTACCACAATTAGTCTAAATATAGCAGGGCTGTGTTTAGTTGTAAATCTGGTTGTGTTTAAGTCATGAGATTCGAAGAAAATTAAACACTAGGACTTGATTTGTCACTGACAACAAAATAGAGAAAACAGCAAGACATGTGCAGCACATTTCTTGGACCTTGGTTTCATCCTGGGTGAGAGAGTTCTCACCATGCACTGGAAACCCAAATAAGTTCGGAATACTCAAACTATTTATGGAAACTGATTACCTCAAACTTTTTAAGTAGTGGTAATAATCATATTTATGAATGGAGGGTTTAGGAGGGTTTGTTGGATTAGATTGCATTAAATTTAGCTAGATGTACAAAATAAACTGATAACTAAGTCTGAAAGACTAAATACATTTATCACAACAATAATCTCTGTCCATATCACATGTTTGTGAGAAGTGTTTACATGGCCTTTATTTTGTAAACTAATCAAAAGTTGGTGTTCATATATTGTGTACCAGTTAAGGACTGTAGAGAATGCTGCTGAAGGAATTTCATCATGCCCATAATCACCTGACTTGCGAAAGCAGCTCTGATATTGGTGTGTCAGATAAATTATAAAATATTGTATTTTTTAAGAAAATCGACATTTGATGATGTTCTTGTTGTTATATCATATTTGCTCTCGCAGGATTAAATAGAGTATTGAGTGGCACTACAGCTATCCAAGGTATGTTATCAATTTGCATATTTCTAGGTCAATTGCTGGCTTGCTAATCAGACATACTGACGATATAATGGGGTGGTGATGGCACAGTGGCTAAGACACTTGCCTTTGGTGTGTCCACTGTCCCTGAGCAAGACACTTAACCCCTAGTTGCTCCACAGGTGTGCAACCTCTGACATATATAGCAATTGTAAGTCGCATTGGATAAAAGCGTCAGCTAAATGTAAAGTAACATGTTTCAGCTAAATGTAATGTAACATGTAAAAAATGCTACATTGCTAGAACTGGAGCCAGCAACATTTCAGAGTGAATGACATTTTAACCCTGACTTGAGATGTAGGGGGGATATTGTACTTTTTTTAGAAAAGTGCATTAGTCCAGCTGTCACTGTGAGATTTTATAATGAATATGTATATTTAGCAATTTAAAATTCTCATAGATTTTTTTCAGAAATGATTGGCAGTGATCAAAACTGTAGATGTATTACAGCATTAACTGTAAACATTTTTCATTGTAGGCTCTGTTAAAGGCTGTTATAAACTTCTGATGAGATGGTTGAATGACTCCTTTATGGTTCTTAAACTATTTAGTACCTCAGGCCAAAAATGATTTGATTGGCTAACTCAATTCCTAGCCACATAAGCTTTCATTTTGATGCAGCAAAACTTAAGTTAGATTAAAGAAATTTGCAGAATGACCCTGCATTTTCTTTTCTTGTCAATGCAGTGGTCCATGTCCATTTCTCAGGTAAAAACTATATTCTTTTTGCCATATAGTAAGCCATCCTGCTTTAAAAAAGTAATTGATGCATTATGTTTTTCTGTCAAGGCCCAAATTGGAAACCATTAATCGGTGTACATTTATGTGTTTGCAGGTGTTTGTTGAGTTCATCGCTTTACAAATGTTGAACTTATGCAACCAATTCTACTGCGAGCTTGAGAGATACACACCACAACTGATTGCCCTGTACAGGCAGAAGGCCAAGAGAGCAGAGGCCCTGCAGAGATCCTCAGGATTTATGACCTTCAGGTGAGTTTAAGATTACCTTTACCGTAGCAACAATGTTGATCACATAATGGTCAGTCAATACAGATTGGGACCTCTACTATAATAGTGAAATTTCGATTATGATATTGTCTTGTGATGACTAGGAGGATAGAACCATCTACTTTCAATTGTCATTTCGTATTTGCATTTATTTTTGTAAGTTTTCCGGTACATGATTAAAAAACATTTACAAGATTATTTTTAAATTCTTGGGCTGCCCTGAATTTAACCCAAGACAGAAAATCCCCATTTTCGCTCAGATTTTATGTGCTGAGCATGACTTTTTAATTTTCTATCTGTCCAAGAGACCAACTCCATCCATGGTCGGTCGCCATACGGTCTACTGACAGTTGCAGAGATACAAACAGAGAGAGATGTGCTATAGGCCTTCTCCACAAGCAGCTCACCTGCGGTTGTTACCACAGAATCGTGGGTGAAAAAGTTCAAAACGTGAGCTGTGTTTTTTGGGCAGTAAAACATACAGCTGACAATGAAAGTTGAAAACGGACAGATAGCAGCCTGTATGTGTCTGTCGCTGTATGATACAGCAAGAAAGAAACTGAAAAGGGCGGTGCAAGCTGGTGTGTGTGTGGTGTTGTGCGGGACAGAACTTGTAGGTGCTTGTGCGAATCTCCACATCCCAAAATTGAAAACTGAATACCAACCCAATGAAGGAATAGTCGAAAATTTGGGTCCAGCCCTACTGCACTGGCTTCCAAATCTCTTCTATTGTCATGTTTAAGGTTATAGTTAGCTTCTATTTCTCACCCATTGTTTGAGTCACTGTTTGTTTAAATTTGACTTGTCTTTTAGTAGTTGCAGCTGGGTGGATTATGGTTATTGCAATCAATAATAATTGATTATAATAATAATTAGTTTGATTGTCAATCTAGCAACAACACGAGGTACACATGGGATGTCATTCCAGTGGATTCCCAGTGAACATGATGACTGACGTCTTCACAACCTGTAATGTAAGTACTCAGTGTAGCATGTCTAAAACTAGCTATGAATTTTAATACATTTATGAGAATTAATACCCAATTATGAATTTTAATATTCAAAACTACATTAATCTATAAAAGCTCTCGTCAAAAAGGGCACTACCGGAGTTGTTATTATCCTAGAGTCTCCGGACCTCTAGTTGGCTTTTAATAATTATACAATTATTCACTAGTGATCAGTTAGTTAATAATCGCTCAATTATCTTAAATCAATCAGTCAGTCTCATATCTAAAGGGTCAATTCTCTCGGCAGGGACATAGAAATAGTCACCACCTACACTTCCTTGATTACAGTGATATTATAAACTAACTAAAGCGATATAAAAGGGTGGTTAAATACATCAGGGCAATAAACAATGGCTAAACAATGAGAATAGAGGTTCAATTGTGGGAAGCATTTGACTCATACGGCAGAGGAGAACTAATAAAAGTAAGCTATGAGTTTAGGAGTTAAAAAGACAATATTAACATTATGTGACATCCCTGACCACAGAATGTTTGTTTGGTCTTACTGCTTGTCGACGGCCTGCTTTGGCCTGTTGCACGGGTCCCACACTAGCTGCCCGATCCTAGCTTTTTGCTAGGGATTCTCTGGGGTTCTCCGTGTCTGACCTCAAGGGTTGGCCGTCCTCCGTCTGGCAATTCTGCTGTTTCAGGTTTCCTTCGTTGCCGCTGGCGAGACCACGTGGCTTGGTCTGACCTCGGTGAAGTTGGCTCGACGAAAAAGCTTAAAAGGGAACTTGGTCGTTCCTGAATTAGACCAGTGTAACTCAATGGACTGATTTTAACAAAACAAAAGAAAGAAAGAAAATAAAACAAGTAAAGTTTCTGGAACTGAGGTAAAAATCGGTGTCGCGGCACTTCGTGTGTATAGCTTCAAGCGAAACAAAGACTTCGTTGCGCTGGTCGAATACTTAGGACATTGCCCGGAGAGGCACGCCGGACGCGTGCCGAAGCGTCCAGGGAGCAGAGCGGAAGAGAGGCAAAGAGAAGAGAGCGGGCGACGTCGTGTGTCGCTCTTTTGTGGTCTGGGGCGTGGTTCCCCCAGGGGGCATTTCTGGTTTCCCGAGGGACTGCCTTTCTAAACTTTTAATGTCTATAAAAGAAAAGAAAATCTATTTGCGCGGATTATAATCAAATATTTTCCACAATCAAACCTCACTGATCAAACAGTTGTACCGTTCTAAGTTAAGCATTTGGTAACAGGAAAACAATTGTCAAATTATTGGTCATGATAAATGAGTGACATTTTATACATTAACGGCATTTCCGACGATGGTGTGTAATACTTATTTTGTCCACTTGGGGGAGCTCAGGTTACATGAGGAAAGCTTAGACTACTCCAAAACAATCTTTCCATAGGAACTGGGAAATTTAGTTATTTAGCCTTAAATTCAAGCCAGCAATTAGTAGAGTATAGTATGACTTTATCATAATTTCTAAAGGAATTGTGTGAGAAAGTATTGTGAACAAGCATTGGTTACACATAAGATGAAGGAGTGTCCTTAATCTTGGTGAAAATAAAAACACAGCAAAAGTAACTTATTTAGATTCTTTTCAGCAATAATATCAACAACAGATAGCAACAACATGGTAACATAACTACTAAATAGAGGCAAACGTAATCAAGTAACTAAAAGATTTAATTAAACAGTTAATGCTTTGAGTCTTTGGAGACTGCAGTCTTTGTTTACACAAAATTCAGGACGGTCCGTGGTGCTCTGGATTTTGTCACAAGTGGGTGTGACAAGGAGTGTCCCTTTGATGGGGTGATGAAACACAGAGCAAGGTCAGTTGCCATGGTTACGTGTGTGTGTGTATGGGGGGGGGGCAGTTTAGGATTTGCTTCCCCCTCCAAGGAGAGTTCCGATAGGCTGTTCAGGGAAATGCTAATCGCTGGTTAATGTCCCTTTTGTCAGTTTAACAGTCAGGCACCACGTTATCAGGCTTCGGAATCAAAGGTGCCAGTTTTACGATCAAATGCTCAGGAATAGCACTTACAGAGAGTGACCTCCACCTCCATTCTGTTGGGATCTCTTCAGCAGTCTGTTGAAATTTGATATTTAACCCCCCCTGCTCCTCTCTGGGAGAGAAAAACAGGAATTTGGAGTAGCTCCAAATTTATTTAATATAAAATGCACAAATCCACACTGTTGTCCACTACATCAGTGTACTCACAGAAATGTCAATATCAACGACAAGTAATATGAAATGTAATGTACTTCGGAAAACCAACTCGAATACCTCTTCCAGCAACTGACAGCTTTAAAGATATGAAAGGAGAGGTTTGTGTTTTTTTGTAGTCTATCTCAAAACAGTGCTAAAATATGATGCGTACAGTGAAAAGGTTATTGTTGGCTATTAGCATCCCCTTCATAGGCATGGCCAAATTGTTAGAAATCAGGGTGAAATCCAGTCTTCTCCTTTCATGAAAAGTTTTTTCCCAAACCTCCCAAGACCTAGGCTTTGATTCTGTGTGTATTTATATTAGTAGCATTTTCTTTGAAAAGGGTGTACTTTTAGAGAAAATGTATGTTAAGTGTAACAAAGAAGAAACAGACATCAGAATATCGCTGGCAAGTGACCCTAGAGGGCACAGGCATGTGCCCACTAATAAGGATACTAGGACTAAGTTGAGCAGAATGAAGTATATGGTGCATGATTTTTCTTACCTAAATTCCCCATATGAGGACACAGAATTTTAGGAAGCTAAGTTTAGTTGAAGCTAAATAAGGGTTAAGCAGTCTAGTTAAAAAAATTAAATGGATATTGTTGTTAGGTCATTATGTAGGTTTACTGTTGGAAGGAAGAATCCCACTGCTGCAGCTCAGCAAGTAAACACACAAAAACTAACTTCTAAAAATACTAAAGATATGTTTTGTGGCTTGTCTAAGTCAGACTGCTGAAGTCTCTCATAACTGTTTCTAATGAACTTTAGAATGTTGTCCTCATTCTCTTACAGTTGAGTCAGATTAAGAAAGCGTTATAGAGTCAGTATAGACAGGGCAGGAGGAGGGAACTCCGGTGTTGTCGGAGAATTACTAAGCTTTTCTATTCAACAGGAGAGGCGTCACTTGGTTTTATTTTCGTTGGCCAACTATTTTTGGAGGTTTTTGAGATAGACTTGATGTCTATTGGTGGTTGAACAGTAGGTTTTGTATTGAGGGCTTACTGTATAATACAGTGTGGTGAACGCCTACCTGATGATATAATATATTATTTAATGCCATGACTTGACTCTCAAATTATCTTTCTCATATTAAAATTTGTCTCACATTTCAACAACAAGGTAGTTTTAAGTGCTTTAAATAAAACATAAAAGCAACAGGGAAATATAAAAAAGTTTAAAAGCAACATAGGGAAATTAAAAAAATACACATTAAAAAATAATAAAAGTTACAGTGCAGTGTACAATCAGGGTTAAAAGAGTTAAATGGAAAATAAAAACAGGCTGAGGGGTTGAGCAAATAACTGAGTTACAATTATTCTGAAAAGAGAATAAACAGAGAAGTACACTCGGGTGATTACCTCTGTTTGTACATTTGTGTGCACACAGGTAGCACTCTTAAAGAAAACACAGGAATGATCAGAGAGAGCAACATCAGTCACAACAACCTTGGAAATGTTCAGACCCTTGGAGATGACTAAGTCCAAAGTGTGCCCCTTATTGTGTGTGGGCTCCGTCACATGTTGGGTCAGTCCATAATTATCAAGAACACAACACAATTCTTTAGTCCCTCTGTCCTGGGGGTTGTCAACATGGATGTTAAAATCACCAACAATAACTACACAGTCAAAGTCAATACAGTATATACAATATCAAAAAAGTTTGCACACTATTTAGGGGGCCTGTAGATATTTAGAAAAATAGCTCGAGAAGAGGAATTCAGCTGAAGAGCCACATATTCAAAAGAAGCAAAATTTCCATGTGACATCTTTTTGCATTGGAGGGAGTCATTAAACAAAATGGCAACTCCACCTCCTCTCTTATGCACTCTAGCTTCACTCATAAAACTGAAGTTGGGAGAGGTAGACTCGATAAAGATAGCTGCATTGTTATCTTGGTCCAACCAAGTTAAAGTTAAAAACATGAAATTAAGATTGTGAGTGAGAATAAAATTATTGATTAAAAATGTTTTTCCTGCCAAAGACCTAATGTTTAACAAAGCTAAATTTAGTGTGTTAAAAACATTATCTGGTCCACTTTTTTCGACAGGCTGCGGCTGACGAGGAATTAATACTAATTTTGCAGGGTATGTTGAGTGCTTCCTGTTTCTTAACACATTCACCATGCTTTTTCTGTTACCTAAGACAGGGATGGAGAAGACTACTAGCACACTGGGCCCCGGCTTGTCCTGGGAAGAGTCATGAGTGCTATTTTCCTGGAGATAAGGGTGACCTAGATGGTGATTGGGGTGATAAAGATGGGGCTGAGGTGGCTCTCCTTCAAGGTTTCTGGCATGTTATGTCTTCTTCTTGAGGCAGAAAGTAAAACAGGTTGGAGCTGAACAATTTTACTCCTGACTTGTTAAGGTGAAGTCCATCTGCCTTAAAAAGATATCTGCGGTCCAACAGAAAGTAAAAGTTTTCATTCAACAGATTATTAAAGTCCTCTTTCAACACCTCAGACTGTTGCTTCGCAACATCATTGGCCCCGATGTGCAGAATGATGTTTTTCACAGTAGGATGTTCAGTCACAATATGCAGGATTCTGCATATTCTGAAAAAAAACACGTTCCACTTGGGGCCAAACTGGAAACTGTGGGTCTGGCCCCTGAGGGGGCCCAGTACATAGATGCTGGTCTATCGGCAGGGGTGATTGAAACCATACTTAGCTCTAGGGCTCCATCCACTAGGAGATTATATGGCCTCAAGTGGAACGTGTTTTCCGGTTGGTGTAGGGAACGTGAGTTGGACCCAGTGAACTGCCCAGTGGCTTCAGTTCTGGAGTTTCTCCAAGATCGGTTCTCTGCGGGTCTCTCCCCGTCCACGCTTAAGGTGTACCTGGCAGCCATTGCGGCTTTCCATGCCCTGCTGAGCGACGGGCCTTTGGGGAGGCACCGAGTGGTCATACGTTTTCTCTGTGGTGCAGGTCCAGGGTTCCCTCCTGGGAGCTGGCGGTGCTTCTCGAAGGGCTGTCCTTGGCTCCCTTCGAACCCCTTCAGTCGGCTTCGCCCAGTGACCTCACATTCAAGATGGCATTCCTCCTGGCCATTACCTCTATTAAGGGGGTGGGGTATCTTCAAGCCCTGGCAGTGACGCCAGCCTGCTTGGAATTTGCCCCTGGCGGAGTTAAGGTTTCATTTGCTCTTCCCTGTCAGGTCTTTGAGGGTCTACCTTGAGAGGTCCTCTTCCTGGAGGAGGTGGGACCAACTGTTGGTGTGCTTTGGGTCACCTAAGAAGGGGCTCCTCGCGTCCAAACAGACCATTAGTCATTGGATCGTTCAGGCGATTTCCTCGGCCTACAAGGTGCGCGTTTTGCCCTCACCTTTGGCCGTCAGGGCCCATTCTACTAGGGGCATGGCGTCCTCTAGGACCCTCCACTTCGGAGTGCCCCTCCGGGAGATCTGTGAGGCGGCCGGTTGGGCTTCCCCGCACACCTTTATCAGATTTTATAGTCTGCACCTCCCTAGTATGCCTGGCGCATGTAATCAAATATCTTCCCACAATCAAACCTTAATTGTCAAACGGTTGTACTGTTCTTAGTTTTAAGCATTTGATAAAAAGGAAAACAATTGTCAGTAGTTCAACCTTAAGGTTAACCTTTCAGAATCACAGATGAGAGGAACTTAACTAGCTTTCTGGATATATTGGCTGTTACACGTTCTTAGAGAATATAAGCAAGATACACGAATGACATCAGATTATTGGACAGGATAAATACAGAGGGACATTTATACATTAAACGGCATTTCAGACGATGGCATGTAATACTTATTTTGTCCACTTGGGGGAGCTCGGGTTACATGAGGATAGCTTTGATTAACCCTAAAACAATCTTTGCTCAGGAGCTGGGAAATTTTGTCAATTTAGTTATTTTATTATTAAATTCGAGCTAGAAAATTAATCGGGTATGATTTCTTTATCATCATTTCTAAAGGAAGTGTCGCAAACAAAGCATTGGTTACAAATAAAATGAATAAAGTCAGATGACCTTGCTGAAAATTAAAATACTGCAAAATTAACTTATTTAGATTCTTTTCAACAACGAATAACAACAACAACAACATGGTAACATAACTACTAAAATGGAGTGGGGAGACCTAGTTGAGTAACTTAAAGATTATTTAATTAAACAAGGTAATGCTTTGAGTCTTGAGGAGACAGTGCTCTGTTTACACAAAGGAATTTAGGGCTGTCCTTCTGGTGTCCTGGAGTTTCTCCCAAATTTACATCTGGCTGTGAAAAGGAGAATATCCTTTGATGTGAGGTAATCAAACAAAGAGGAAGGTCAGTTGCCATGGTTACGTGTGTGGGGGGCAGTTTAGGGTTTCCTGCCCTCTCTTAAGAAGAGTTTCGATAGGCTGTTCAGGAGAACGCTAATCTCTGGTCAGTGTTTCTTTGTCATTTTAACAGTCAGGCACCGAGGCCAGTTTTACGATCAGACTGCCCAGAAACAGCACTTAGGGAGAGCGAACCTTTCACCTCTTCCTTTGGGGTCTCTTCAGCCGTCTGTTGAGAGTTGATATCTCACCCCCCCACTCCTTCTCTCAGAGAGAGAGAGAGGAGGAATTTTGAGTCTCCAAATTATTTAATATAAAATGCACAAATCCACACTGTTGGTACACTACACCAGGTATGCTGTCACATGATGCGCCACGGCACGACACCAATTAGAATTGGATTAGTTTCATTCATACTTCAGAGGCGGGCGCTCGAGGAGCTTCCCCATAGAGTTGTTCAACGACGCAGTGTCTCGTTCCCTCCTCAGGGAACGAGGGTTACAGACGTAACCCGAGACGTTTTTTCTCATTAAATCTATTGGACCCTGT
This sequence comes from Micropterus salmoides, assembly GCF_014851395.1. Taxonomy (NCBI): domain Eukaryota; kingdom Metazoa; phylum Chordata; class Actinopteri; order Centrarchiformes; family Centrarchidae; genus Micropterus; species Micropterus salmoides. Next base: position 15,585,799 of record NW_024040374.1, read on the forward strand.
CTGCTGTCAATTTTTAACAGTTGTGTTCAAGATTAGCTACTGTATGGTTACCCAGCTCTCAAGACCAGTCTTCACTTATTTTAGAGGACATATCTCAGAAACACCATGTCTATTCATAATATGTCCCATGGGAAGCATGTATAGAGAAAATAAAATTGGTCCCAAAACTGACCACTGAGGGACACCATAGTTGACAGGAGCAAAAGACGACATGTTGTTATTAATGGAGACAGAAACTAAATTGTCATTACTTATGGGCTCAGAGCTTGCTTGTACAGGGTAAAGTCTAGCCACCCCACAGAGCACCATATTTCTGGTCACTTATTTTTTACTTGCCGCTAATTCGATGACAGATAGATTGCCTTTCTCATGGCTGCTTCACTATAAACCAAAAAATGTAAATGTTTGCATTAGCAGTTAGCAGCACCAATATGTTTGTAGTGACCACAGTCAGACACATTGTTAAACAAAGGGACAGGACTTTTTACTACAGGCTATAAGCTTTTTAGAGCTAATAAGCCTCAGTACTTTAACTGGAAGAGTGGTGTGTTTGCGCCCTCTGGTGAGTTCCATTGTAGCAGCTGAATTGGGTCTTTGTTTCTCTGTCACAAGCAGGATGTTAAACTGGACTGTAGTTCAGTGCACACCAATTTACAGTATTCTTCTAATCCAGTGAGTTTTAAAATACTGGACAGTCAAACACAGTGCTATTTTTAAAGTTGGGACATATGAAGAAAGATTCTGAGAGCCAGGACAATGAAAGAAACATCTTGTCATGCCTCAACGATTAGCCTTAATAATGTGTAATGAGTTTTACACAGCAGAAGGGGAGTAAAAAAAAAATCACCTGGTGTAACAATGATCAATACATGAATACATAATAAATGTCAGGTCTTGTATAACACTATTATGATCTCAGTGTGGTAATTGGTAGCTGTCAATCATAATTATGTTTGATACATAACATAAGATGTCCACCCAGGTTAAGGGGTTATGGTCTTATTAGTTTCCTCTGGATGGGTCCTCAGTGATGCAAAAATCTGTTAGATGAATCAATATAAGATTATGGAACAAAAGAAAAACAGTCTGGCTCCACTACTGAGCACATGAGGACATACATACTGCTATCTCACTAGTTTGATAAAATGATTATTGTAGGATGACAATGTCTTGTCTCCATTCTCTCATTCAAGAAATGTAAAGATAACTATTACTACTATTAAATACATTAATAATTAATTAGCATACTGCATGATAATTCCTGTATTGCCTCACTATTGGCTCGGATCTGATATGTTTTTTAATAACAGTATGAGCAGTTAGAGACTAGTCTGAGGGCTTTTTGGTTGATTTAAGTTCTTAAAATTTATTAAAAATCTTTGATTGTTATACTGTCATTATGCTTGGTGTAATTATTTGGGATTCATACAGTTTATTAATTGTATGAATCTCCATACTGCCAGTGGTTTGGAAGGACTGCTTTCAGTTCCTGCGCTCCATATGTGTGGAACAAACTACAGACCAAACTAAAGTTAGACACACTGGTGTTTCTCTTGAATTTTACTTCTTGGTTTTGTATGTTTTAAGCAATTTTATATATATGTTTTTATGTGTCTACTGTACATGTTAACGTGTTTACACAGCGCACCGCCAAAAAAGAGATCCAGGTCTCTGTCTGTTTTCCCAGTTAAAATAAAAAATGCAAATGTGCTGCAGATAGGAAGAGATTCATAATGTCAGTAACTCAATAAATTTAGTTGGTTGTCCTACCCTAGGCAGATGCTAGGAGACATTGCATTAAGGCAAGAACACTAGGAAATACAGGTTCAAACACAATATTTACCTATGGGCAGCCCTGTATCACACAGCTCATATGGACCAACAAGCTACAATCAAACACAAAAAGATGCGTAAATAAGAACATTTGTCTGATCATGAAGGCAAATATAATGAACAGAAAGTGTTGCCAGCTGTGAGTTTATGTGTCAAGTGTAAGGGCAGTGGAAAGAGTGTTCCCTGTTATGTCCAGTAGATGGAGCTAGTGGCCTCTATTTGTCATCTGTGAGAGAATGGAAATAGTCCTCACAACAATTCATCTTAATGTAATGTACACTTAGTTGTGTGTTGTTCAGAAAGGGAGGGTGAAGAATGCATTACACAAGACCATTGATTTTGCACATAAAAGAAGTGAGCAGCAGAGATATCTGTCAATTTCAATAATTTTAATAATTTACAAATCAATTTCAAACACAAGAAAGGAACAAAGACAACAGACTGCATAAGATACTTGGAGTGTAATGCTGATAACTGCAAAGGCATTAAATTAAACTGAAAATATTTTGATTCCTGTATTACTCTCAGAAAAATATCTTTTGTGGAATCATGTATAGATCACCTTTTAAAAGGGAAACAAGACGTTTAGAAAGTACATGTGCTACATGTTTTCATTTATTAGACATCTGTATAAACAATGCCTCCCACCTCATTTTCCAAAAAAGAAAGCATGAGTCACAGGACATTGCAGAGCTGTAGTGTTGGCTGTTATTGTACAGGTGCAGATGATCAGGCTTTGGTGGCATTCATTCATCTCAGGCATTCAAAACAACATGGCACATTTTTGAAAAGCCTGTAGTACTCCTCCTGAATCTGGAACAACATATAAAAGAAAGTAGGATTAAGATAAAACATATCATTGTTATTATATGATATTATCCCTGAATATGATGCTGATGATAATCATAATAATTAAACTTGGTATGATATAATACAATATTTTAATAAAATCAGCCTTTTTTAATATAGCAAAAGAATTCCTGTCTATCAACATACTATCACTATCATGATGCAGTTAGAAAAGCATTTAACTCCCATTGCCTCGATCTGAACTGCTCACTGTCCAACTATATTGTCACATGACTGATGTTGAATAATTAAATAGAAATAAATAAATCAAGGGAAGCCCAACCAAATTTATACTGTTACCTTTCTGGACAGGACACAGAGGAAGATGAAGATGAACATCCCCTGGAAGGCGTTGGTGATAGTGAACAGATAGGCGGTGAGGGTTGTCTCATTGAGGATGTGCAGAACTCCAAAGGTCCAGGTGGCTCCCAGCACGAACAGCAGAGCAAAGGCACCACGGGCACATGACCTGAGGGCGATTAATATTGACTTAAACAGAATGTGGGTGAATACAAAAAAATTATTCTTTTTTAGTCAAAAAAATTGTAATTTGATACAAGAGCACCACATGACGGCATAATAATCCACCAGATGAGGAACTTAACAGCTTGATTTTCCATATTCTTTTGACCTTCTCAACAAGAGTACAGATAATCCTACCTGATGTTTTCGTAGTGGCTGATTTCAGGCTTTTTCACAGCAGTATGCCGATACACTTTGTAGATGATTACTCCAAAAGCCAAGAGATTAACCTTTAGTGGAGACCGACCAAAACAAACATAGTCATATGAATATGAAATAGTCCCTATTTGATGATTTCAATTAAAACTTGAACAGTCATTTTTAGGATATTTCAAATACATCTGATCTTACCAGAATGATCAAACACGCCGGCCCAATGAAACTCCATATGAAGTGGTTTTCTGTGCTCAGCCAACATCTATAACACAAATATAGGAATTTATTTAACAAACACTTTTATTGACTGTGTGATGCAATAATCCCTCCCCCTGCAGAAGAAATACCTTCAGTATTATCCTAATCTTAATTATGACAATATTGTATGTGCTAGTCCAGCCTATACAATAGTCTAGCCCTTCTTATCTCACAAGTACAAAAACAGTTGGTTACTAAAGCTACCTCTACTCACAGTAATGCACAATCAGCACTTCTTTTGCATAACCTCAATCTTTTAATTATGTTTATTATGTCACATTAATATACGACTGACTTACTTTTAGTTATAGATTTCTATTCAAACTCTCCATGGTACCCAAAACCTTTCAGAAATTCTTTTACACTAATTCAGTTATTACCTTACTCTATACAAGCATCTCCAACTTCCATTTATGTCCCTGCATGCCAAATATTATCTCTTTCCCCTTGTATTTATAATTAATGTAATTTGTTTATCTTTCTTCCCTGAAAAATGTTGAATGAGTTTAAAAAGAGGTCTTTGAAAAAAAGCCTTTTTATTCCCACGTCTCTGTACACAAAAAGCAAAAATATTTTCCTCTTACACTTTATCAGTGCCGTAATACTTGTAGCCGAGTGTTGCTGAGATGGCCACAACCACTGCCGGGCTTCCATAGCCAAAGATGTAAAAGTTACGGTGCAGGAAGCCTTTGTTGTAGATGACGCCAACCACTATTAAGTACAGATGGATGCCCTCGATGCACATCCAGGCAAAGGCTGCAAGGAAGAAATAGTGCAGCAGCCCTGCAATAACAGAGCAGAAAAGCTGCAAGAAGCATACAAAAGAAGAGAGAGGGAGAGAGAGAGACAAAGATTTAACAAGTTTATAAATTTATAGATATGTAACTATATGCACTTTTTGCATATTAGTATGTTTGTTTAGCCTAATCTATGCAGAGATGCATTGCTAATGTTTTGGCATTCTCATGTCAAAAATCAAGTTAGAAATAAATGGCGTTCAACTGAATAACAAGCGAGAGTTAAAGAGTAGGTGAGAGAAATGTGTTCTATACCATCCCATGTACGCTTTCAACTCAAATGAGAATGAAATGGGTCACACACACACACACACACACACACACACACACACACACACACACACACAAACCGAGACTTCCTTTATTTCACTGGGTTCAAGTGCATTCAGAGCTCACCTTATGTGTGTTCATGTTGATGCCCACTAGGAAGATGAACTCGGCCATGAAGAGGCTGCAGCACAGGTTCTTGTGGATGGTGGTTCTGGTGCTCTGGATCTCACTGAAGAACCAGAAGGTGAAGATGCACATGGACAGACAGATGAGGGAGATGATCATCCCCAGCTGCGTGATCCGGGTCAGGACGTTATAGTGGGCCACAAGCTGAGAAGCAAATGGAAAGGGAGGCGCGTCATTCACACTTTCACGGTATGCTGAAGTTGTAATCTGTTGTGTTTTCTGCTCGGAATCATTTGATATAACATGGGAATAGGCTGGGGTTACACCAATATGTTGAGTTGCAGGCATACTGGGGCAGTTCTGGTCCAGCTTCATTAGATATCAGCCAGATATTGTTGCATGTTTGGGAAAATGAACATTTTATTTTGCATGTTTCATCTTAATTAACTCAATCAAATATGTATATATAATTATACTTCCTCATTTAGTTAAAGCAGTGATCCCAAATCTCAAAATTTCCCCAAACAAGTGAGAGAAAATTTTGGATGTTGGGGACACTGTTTAGTGCTATAAAACAATGAGCAGTATATCTTGGAAAGTTGAGGGGGGATAGCTGTAGAGTTTCTTTGACAGTCAATACGTGTAGTCACCTTGCCTTTAGGAGCTGCTCACCCTAACAATTAGAACATTCATAATATGTGTTCCTGTAATGTTAATTAAATTTTGAATTTTCCAGATAAACAGGAAGTTTATGGATTGAGAAGTTTATGGATTGAGAAAACTATCTATCTATCTCCTAAAATGAATGAACCATTTAAAAACCCATTAGATTATCTGAAAATGCACGGCCACTGAAATTTCAGCTGTTATTTAATGAAAAGTCAACATTTTTTGGGAGACAGCAGCAATAAACTATTTAAGCACAAAAAATATGTCACATATTAAGAAGGTGAAATATACAATATGACATAATCAGTATTTTACTCATTAGTTGAAAACTTAACAGTCATGAATACATGAGAACATATACTGGGTTTAGTCAGTGAGGTGAAAGGGCTCAATAGTCTGCAGCTCTTGTATAAAACTTTTTAGTTTTTGTTTATTAAGATAAAAATTAGAGTAATCAAAGTTTCACTAAATCTTTTACATGTGGATTCAAGATATGAGGCTCAGATCTTGCCCTCATTGAAAATAAAGTGGAAAAATGCCAAAAGAGGAAATTCCTCACTGTACAGTTGTATCTTTAATGTATGATCACTCACATTGGCTCGCCCAGAAGACATGAGGATGGCAAAGTGTGTGAGGTGATTGCAGGAGCAGGTGGTTGCATTGCTGTTGACTTGGATAGTCTTGCAGCCGTGAGTGGCCCAGTGGCCCTGCAGGCTGTCCGGCTTATACTCCCAGAAGGCGCACTTCGTCACATCAGCTTTAGTGTCTATGGGCTTTGGGGAATAAAGAGAAACAAAGACCCTGTTAACTGTGGATGGTGCTGTTTTTATTAGTTTTTGTACTGGACTGCTTTGTAATACTACACCACAAGGGGGGTTAAAACGGTCTCATCAAAATAGCACTTAAAATGGATTAGAATCCATCCAAAGTTTTACTGCACAAGAAAATATGTTTAATTCTATTTTTTGATTAAAATTGATACACAGGTTGTCCAATTATTGCTGCGTTTGTATTGGATTTTCTTATTATTCTTATTGTCTACCTCGCAACTTATGACTGGCTAAAAATAAAATTCAAAATAATTATCATGCATGACTTTGGGTCAAAATGAATAGCGCAGACATGTGTGCTGCACACAATGCCCCAAGGGGTTGGCATCTCACTGTAGGCATTTTTGTGGGAAAGGAATCTCATCAGGCTATACAAATGTACAGCAGTTTGGACATTTTGGAAGCAGAGGTCAACATTTTTTCCATAAATTATTATGTGCAATTTTACATGAATTGCAGTGACCCACACAACAGCTACTAGTTCACACTAAGAATGTACATGTGGTGTAGTGTTTTCAGGCTGTGAAAAAAAAAACAGTGCATCACAGGAAAATCTTTGCTAGCAGAAAAAGTCCAAAAAAAGAGTCCAAATTACTGATTGTTGCTCTTTAAAGGCAATTTATGGAGGACTTTAACTGCTCAAAATAAATCAACACCTCCTTTGTTAGGCTTATGCCTCAAGGGTCCAACAAAAATAATGATTTCACTTTCTCATACATTTTAATTATCTTAAAAGAAAATACCAGTACATTAACTTTTAGGGTTATTTCTCTCATTACCCGCTTTCCTCCCTCATCTATTCACCTTTCCTCTTCCATTTCCCCTTAACTGAGAGGTCATTGCAGAAATACACAGAGCCAAACCTTTTTCATAAAACTTTACACAAAGCACTAACTACTCCTCCCATGTGAGTTTGTTTAAATTTAACTTTAATGGAAACACTGGCAGTTATCAAGTTACTGCCAGAGTAAGTCTGGAAATAAGGAAGCTATAAGCTATCTGTCACAGCAAAAGAGAATGCAATGATGGCTTCAGTCTGACAAGGATATATATGATGGGATATTGATGTTTCAAACTGAACAAGACCCAATTGGAAGCTAATGTTGATAAATGAATCATATATGACACAGAAAAGGTAGCATTAAGTGAAGAACACCCTAAACTAGATTGGAAAAACTCACTGGCAGATTGTCTTTTGCACAGAAACACCGATACTCTGAAGCAGCATACATTTTGAAGGTATACATTAAAAGTGCAGAAGTGGAAAACAATGTAGCCAGTCTCATCACTCTGCACAGTCTTTACCTTGTTGTGTCTCAGAGTGAAGGTGACATGTTCAAGTTGGTAAACGTCAGCAGGTTTAATGGCTGCTGCTATGACTTGGGAGTTGACAGTGATTTCCCCTGTTCCAGCATACCGCGAGTAGTCGGTGACACCTGGGTCACTGCTCGGCTTCAGGATGTCACCGATGCTGTCATATCGCACAAACACCACTGACACACTTCCTGATGGACAAAAAAAGACAAAAAAGAATGTGTGTGTGTGTGTGTGTGTGTGTGTGTATATATATATATATATATAAGATATAATACATAATACTTTTTTTGATGGTTGGATGGATGATTTACACACATTTAAATTAGGCTGCTTTACCATTTCTGTTGTCCTCTGGTCTCAGTTTAGGAGTTAGATGTATGTGATTTCCTGCCATGGAAGCAGACAGTTTGGCTTTCATATGACGAGCATCAAAGGAGAAGACTTTCAAGTCTGTGGTTGAGAAAGAAGAAAAAAAGTTGGGCATATAAAGGAATTAAAAATATCAAAATGACAATTATCTAAAACCTCCCCTCTGCACACAGGTGGGAATAATAGGCAGGACAATTTAATATAATTTGAGTGCCTGTAGGAGCCCTCTGCGTTAATAATTATCTTACCCATTTCAGTGGCTTTGATTTCGAGCTCAGTTGGAGTTTTGTAGTTGTTGGCCAATGTCAGGGCACTTTCTTCAACAGTATGTAGCAGCTTGGTAATGGTATACTCCCTATGCTCCTCTTTAATTCGGCTCCAGGCCACCAGTTCATCCTTCTCCACCAAGTTGTTTACTGCTTTCACTAATTTCTGTTTTAAAAAAAAAAGTGTTTTCAGCATGATGTGTGTAATAGCATAGCATTTAACATATGGCTGTTTTGCAATATGTTTTAATTATGGTTAGAACATTATGTTAATGTATGTTTGTCTAGTTTGATATTTCAATAATTACTGAATAGGATGTGGCTTTTATTATTTTTGCAATCACAGATATGTATCCACTATTGAATCATAGGTAGGTTATCTTTATGTAAACAGGGAGAGGTTAGTGAAGGGTTTATTTATAATGGTCAGCTTTTGAAGAAAACAGTGAGCGCTATACTCTTAATGCAAAAATCTAAAGATAGCCTATTATATATTGGCACAAAATAACACAAAAGTACTAAAGTGTCTTTAGCAGAATTGCACAGTACATGAGAAAAAGGACATGGATTGTATGCTGTGCCATTTTTTTCTAAACCTGTTAAAAGCATAACTGCAGTTCAGGCAGAACTCCAAACACTGAATGAGAAACAAGTATGGTAAACAAAGATTACTGTAAGAGTTGAGTTGATGACAGATGGTTTGACAGTGTAATCCTTTCCCCCGGCAGCCAGTGTTAATGCGGATTGACTCAAGACCTCAACATATGCAATCACTTCCACTGAGGTGAGCTCGCCGGACGTCTGCTTGGCAATTTCCTTAAATAAGCACTCGGTCTCTGTGAGGTTGCTCATCTATGACAGAGAAAAAAAAGTATTTGTAAAAAGTATAGTATCATGGTATCATGGGGGTATGTAGCTCACTCGCAGTCTCCAATATGTGCATATACGCAAGTTGGTGATTCCACAAGGAAGAGCTGTTTCTACAGGATCGAAGAAGGTTGTAGGAGCAGTTTAGACATGTCAGCATCAATGAGTGTTGCAGTTTTACTTCTATTGTTTTATATTTTTATATTTTATTTTTTTTACAGCTGCTGTTTTTAGTCAGGCCAGGAATTTTACAGAGCCCATGATGGCTATGGCTGCAGTGCTCCCTCAGTTTGGTCTTATGCCCCTCAAAAAATGATGTGCCCTGCAGCCACAATGGTCTTGATGCCCCGCCCACACTGCCCCAGCTAATTGTGCCTTTTTCGCCTCTGCCTATGTTTTTAAACAACAGTGTCTTTTGTTGAGATTCTGAATTCTTATTGGGCAACATCAAGTCAAATGCTGCGCACACAGTGGGTTCGATTTCACCGGGTTGCTTTAGCAGCCCAAACAAAAGCGAGAGAGTTGCGTCTGCCCACTTTGATTATGCACCAGCCCACATCCTCCTCCACAAGATCCTCAATACCAGTTCAACTGTTAGTCAAGGTTTTGCAGCTTAATTGAAGACAGTAGAGATAAGTAGAGTTGGTTGTTTAGCTATATCAGGTGCCTTTTGTTGATAGTGTCAAACGAGAGAGCTCATGTGGACAAGCGAGAGAGATGGAGCATGAATATGGACAGAAGTGTCTGTGTATGTGTAAAATATGTATAAAAACTGTGTATGTTGTGTATATATATCTATATAACAGTGACAGACAGAAGCTTGTATTCTCTATGAAACGCCTGTATCCTTACTGTGCTGCATTATTATAAACTATGATGAACTGGTTGTGGGTCACACCTCTCTGTTGTCCAGCACCTTCTCTGCATCTCCCTGCAGTTCTTATGCATTAATTCCGTGTTGTTGACTGTGTAGTTGCTGTGGCTGCTTTGACATACAGTATGTACGTGTTCAAGTTTGCTGTCTGCTGAGGATGGAAATGTTCTCAAATGGTTGTAGGCCTAAATTGTTGTTAATAACGATTAAAAGTTATCCTGAGCATTCAAATTAATATACAAAAAACGTGAATATCACACAATAAGTAATATGACTTAATTATACTGTATGTCAGCACCCCCAACTTTGACTGACTTCCAGCGTCCCTGATGAATGGTTATAATTATTGACAAACATCAACAAACTATTCTATAAAAAACAGAATAAAAATAAAATCATCCTTTAACCTTAACATAGCTTTACAGTTTTCGTGGACTTAAAATTGCATTGTTTTATTTGATGGCCTTGATGCTCTGGCATTTGGCCTTTGTTCGGTCAAAAAAAGTGGCCCGTCAAATTCCAGGCCTGGTTGGCACTGCATGTGGCAGCTGTTGTATGTCCTTGTAAGTGCACAATACAGTTTTAGCCTTTCATCTGATGTTTTTCTCATTTCTCTCCAACAGAGGGCAATGTCATCACATGTATGTTTACCTTATTTGGTTGAAATCTGGAGGAGGGTTACTTACATATTCAATTGTTTTGTTGACAGTCTGTGTGATGCACCCGATGTTGTCATGGCAGTATTTTTGGGGATGCTCTGGAAAATAACAATTACCAAAAGTATCTCTTTGATTGCTTAATTTATTTCCATAATCTCACCAGACACGTTACAGCAAAAGCCTGAATTGCATAAAACCTGCATAGGCAAAACATCACATGGATATCTTTGTTAATAATGGTGCTTAAAACATCAGAAAATGTAAGAGTTTGTAACAGATTCTCCCCCCCAATATGTTAGTTCTGTATGTGTGTGGATATGTGAGAAAGAAAGTTTAAAAAAAAGAAAGAAGAGATGAAGAAAGATCTGTCTGTCCCTGGATTTAAGTACCAGTGCGTGTGTGTGTTGTGTGTGTGTGTGTGCGCGCGCGCGCATGTGCGCTCTTCCATCCTCATACCGACCTTTACATCTTACACCTCCCTCAGGGTGAAAGTTCTTAGTGCCTGAAGTTGGGACGTAATCACGCTGACAGGTGCAATAGAAGGATCCATTCGTATTATGGCAGTGTGAGTTTGGTCCACAGACTGGTCCCGACATGCATTCATCAATATCTGAAAGATGCAAATGAAGAGTTCAGCTCCAATTAAAGATAAACACAATATGATTAAAGTGACACTCACGACATAACTGATAAACCAAACAATAAACACAGAAGTTAACAGCCTAGTCTCTAAAGCGTTTATACGTCTGAAAAGTGAAAGTGATTCTGAAAGGGGAGTGAAGTTAATGATTTATCTTCATACAAATACAGAATGTGGTGTACAGTAAGTAGTCCTACTCATTACATTTAATACACTGTATAATTGATTTTGGAAGCGAAACTGCAATTCTTGCATGCATTTTACACATTTGAATATTCATAAATCAGCTTCTAAAATCAGCTCCGTGCTTCTGCACTGTATTAAATGGGGTGTACCACGCAGCTGGAAATCTGCAGGAATACTTTATGCAATAGCATGGGTGAAAGGTGTTGTTCTTCTGTTGCAAATGGAGCAAAAGATTTCAGGTGAGTAGCAGATGGAAAAGAAGTGAAAAGCCGGGGGAAAAATCTCCAACTTGTTTATCCTCCCCAGTACAGTGAAGGAGAAAACAGTACACACACACACACACACACACACACACACACACACACAGTCCGGATGCCCTCTTAGCTGTGAGGTAACTGCTTTCACACTTGTACACATGATATCTTGCTCAGTTGAATGTGAGGTCCTCTGTCAGAAGAGGTTATACAGCAATATGTCACTAATCATTACAGAATGTGACCAAAACACATTTTTGTATGTTTATAATACTGAGTAAGAGACTCAGACATTACCGATACATTCAGTGCCATCATTGGGCAAGAAGTCGGCCTTTCCTGTCGATGCGTATCCAGATATACATTTGCAGTTATAGCTGCCCAACGTGTTGGTGCAGTTCCCCCTGTCCCCGCAGATATTAGTCACTTTCTGGCACTCGTTGTCGTCTGTGGTGAAAAGACAGGGATAGAAAAATAAACTGGACATAAAAGATAGGAAAAAATCTAATATAGGCTTAAAAACCTTTTGGGCAAAGAAAATTTAACATCTTTGCGGATTGAATCAGCTCCTTTCATGTTGCTGTGATTTGGCAGTAGGTGACTGTAGGCTAATTGTGATTGATTAATGTAGACATATTCCTCATTGGTATTACAAATAAAAATTCAGGAAAATGATTTATATTTACTAATGTTAACGTATCAAGCAAGATAAAACTCTTGTAATCCTTTATTTGGAAAAAACTGCTTTGTTTCCCAAAAGGCCTTTCAATAAACTCTAGAGAAATGTCTAAACATGTAGCAAACAGCAGTTCTGGAAGTTTCTATTGTCTGTGTAATGACAACGCATGTGTGCAAGTTTACTGAAAGTCTATCTTTCCTTACTCAAAAATCTGAAACTCTTGTAGCTGATATCTGCATTTTAGACTGCAGTTGCTGAAGAAATTGAAATGTCTGTCTAACTGCTAACATTATGCAAAATGGCTGTACTATCAGAAAGCTTTTGCTTTTTGACAGCAAAAACTGGTGTTAATCCCTTATGTTTGACTCAAATGGAGCAGTGAGTTATCTCTGCTTGAGTAAAAGGATAACCAATATTACCATGACAGGCTTGGGACATGGTGCGAGCATTTGACCGTCTGTTTTCCAAAAATAGAAACAGGAGCAATGATTTGGTAGGATTATTACCAGTGTAACAACATGGATTTCCTATAATAATCACATATTCATGTCTAGAAAACTAACTCCATACCATAACCATAGCATATTTCCATATCCAATCTCCATCAAACAGGCAACTTTGGGGTAGGGGGTTGGCTTTGAATACATGTTAACACAAATATTGACTTGAACTGTCCTCCACAATTAGATTATTATTTAAGAATACCTGAATCCTGGGTCCTGGTTTTGATTTGAACTTGATGGAGCTCGGTTGTGGTCTTGTCTCAGGCTCCACTTGCTTAAAGTCTTGGCTGGCCCTAACTCATATGCTTTTACTGTTCATATTTGTGATTGCTGAGCAGTTGTTTGCCTGTGTTTGACTCAAGTTACTTAAAACATGTTTCACTTTGTTGCCCAGGTTTAGAAAGCACCCAGTATAGAGCAGTTTGCTGCGGATGCGGCTTTGGCCCACAAGTTATAACAAAGTGCTGTTCCAGCTTTATTTTCAAAACACCCCTTCCGTCTCTGGTCCCAAAGTTTATTGGAAATGACCTGGTAAGACTTTCCATTGTTGTTTTCACTTGTGTAGGTATGATGAACACTGTTCTCTTCCTCTCCTTTGTACCTTTTGCACAAAAGCTGTCCGCTAAGGGATATCCTCTGCACTGATGAGGGAGGTGACTATGTCCAAAGGGGAAATACCACCATAACACGCAAGACCCTTGAACCGTCATTGTCACACAAACATTGCACCCACATATTTTATTATTAACTTTTTTGGTTTTATCATCAAGTAGATACTGAATGGATCAGCTTAAAAATTACATTTGCATCCCCACATAACTTACTTCAGCCTTTACACACAAAAAAAGTGAATGCGGCATGAACAGTTTCATTGCACTTTTGCATAAAATTAACTCCCACACCAAATGAGCGTAATTATTTTAAAATCTGCTACTACATAGGGGCTCCATTAACCCTGAACTTCACTGTTCCTTTTTGTTTTAAAATCATTCCCTACAGTGTTTGTAGTACTCACTTTTTGATTAACTTTTGGCTGTTGAAGTATGTAAGCTGTACGATTATTGTGATCAGGTTTGGCCAGGAAACAGAAAGGGTTCCAGGAATTCTAAACAGCCCAGAAACATAACAGGAGTAACAATGCTGACTGAAAGGCAACACTGGCCATTAGATATGTCACTAATAAAGCTGTACCATGGATTTTTTCACATTGTACTGTGTTCTCTCTAATTAACTCAGTGAGGTGAGCTGCCAACTAGTTGGTAGGAGATAAAAAAAATTGCAAGTTCCAAACCACTAAAGCTCATCCAACAAATACAAACTGCGTCTAATAGAGGGTACGGTGGACACAGATCTTACTCAAACCCACCCACATAGTGTCTTCATGTTCTGAAATGGCTAAATTAATTAAAAGTTTAATCGCATGTAAATATCACTATGGTTCCCTTGTAGATCTGTGGACAACGATATGTACTATTTTTAAACATATTCTAGTATGTGTGGGATTTTATTGGGACCCAACCATTTCCAACGTTTTAGATTATAAGAGACAAACATTTACAGGAGAGCAGAACTGTACATAAGATGCTGATTTGTCTCACACGTAGTGTTTTATTTGTGCTTTTGTGGATCCCTTTTTAAATTTTTGGTAAAAATTGAATAGATTACTGTCATGAACAGGCATCTTTAAGAAGCATTAACAAAAATCTGATATTTTTTTAACTGCTTACATCCTTTTTATTTTGCACTGTTAAGTCAATGTACAAAAAAACCCCATTACATTATCCCACATCTTTATAAATGTTGGCCTAATGCTTTTATGTGCTCATGAGGAGCAGTCACAAACAACAAAGGCTTCTTAAAATAGTCAAGGCTTCCATGACAGCTACGCACAAGGCTGGTTATACTCTTGCATCTGGCATTGTAAGTACTCAGTTACGTATGGGTGGCATTGTTTGTTCATATTCACCATTGCAAAACGTTGTTCCATCTCCCGTATATCCACTATTGCAGAAGCAGGCCTTTGATCCATTCTGGTCCTTGCATTGTGCAAGATAGTGACATGAATCACAAATGTTAGAGAGGCTGCATGGGTCCATCAGACTGGTGAGCCATGCTGTGTAGACACAAGTACCAGACACAAGAGTGTGTAAGTTTAACTTGAAAGTAATATTCCAAAGCATTTTGTACTGCTGCTTTTTTTTTTAGAATCTGCGTTTCCGGGATAAATTGTATCTTTGTCACTGGCCGCACTCATGTAACACACATGGGATCCATTGAGCGAATCCATTGAACTACAGTACATACACGTTTAGACAGCTTATGTAGCAACACAAAAAGTTTGTTGTAAATGAAAAAAAAAACACAACATGAATAAGTTATTTATAAATCGTACATCAATATCAAGTGTGGCCCCATAACATAGCCCAAAACCATCATAGTTAATATGGAGAGCCCTTAAATATAGATACAGTACATCCACTGCTGTCTCCCTTTAAGACACCTGCCATGCTAGAGGATAAAAAAACTCACATACCTGTCAAAAGTACAAGTTTCATTGGCGACGTGAGTAAAGACTCCATACTTGCATTGGGTCTGGATTTTAGTTTTAGCACAGACTGTGGTGGGCTGGCTGGTGACGTAGTCCATTTCCTTGCATCAGTTTTCCTGTTTCCCTAAACCTGGCCCTTCCTGTCTTGATCTTTAATCTGCTTTCAAAAACACGCAGCCTTTACCCTCCCTTCACTAACCACCCCAACACACAATACCCTATACACTTTTTCATTTGGTTCCACTGTAAGCCTAGTGTAAAAGAAGTTTTAGCAACATTCAGTCACTTTTTGTTGCATTGTTAACAATGTGACTTATGTCGCCATTTTGGAACCCTCCATGCCATTGTTCTCACTTGAACACGAACATTAGGCTATGTAAACAAAGGGCCAAAACAACACTGACTAACTTCACGGAAGGACGACTCCCTCCCTTCCGCAAAGGACTGTACACAAATTTGCACCCACACATTCCAGTACTGTGTGTCCTCCAGTGATCATCTTAGTGTTCTTCCCACAAAAGCTTAAATACTTGTAACTCCTTGAGGCTTTTCTGACAGAAACATACTGGGGATACAATTTCATACAAATTTCAGTTTATATGCTAAACAATGTAATGCATATTCTTTAGTGTAGTGTTTGATGTGTATAGTTTTAGAAAATTATTATTTTTAATGTTATTAACAACTAAATTCTTGCCTTTTTGGGTCATATACAGTACATATGAGTCACACGTGTTACCTCTTGGAAACACCTATTTCCAGGAAAAACGCCTAAAATAACATACCCAAAATGAATCAGTAATAACTCCTCAACCATTAGGCCTAGATGCACAATTCTTTGATAGGTCAAAAGCTAAGGAATATGAATCAACCTATATATTTTGCTATTAAAGAGTAAATGGAGATGCAGTAAAGGAAAATATGACATTTTCAAAAATCTATAAAATCTATATTTTAATAGCAATATCACCATCAAAACCATCATCCTGTAGATTATAATGCAACTGAATATCTTCTAATACACCTGGAATACAACTGAACTGTAAATTTGATGAAAAGAAACTAATATACAGTACTAAAAACAGTTATTACACAATTTTTCAAAAATATACCAGGCTAATGTCCATGTTTTGGTTATATTTACTGTTTATATGTTCACAGGTATAGGGAGTTTTCTTCAAAACACTATTTCTGTCCATACAACCGCGTTCCAAATAACATAAAGCTTCCAAAACATTGACATATTGATAAAAACTGTGTAAACTGATCAACATTCCTGTGACCAAAAGCACTCCCATGTTTTACAGGCCCACAACTTGAGAACAGAACATCCTACAGTAAGTAGGCTCTTTCTCTTCGTATTGAGTAGACGAATCGTTTGATAAATTAGATGTCTTCTCTCCTTCATTTTGACGAGAGAAACGAAACCTACCAGCTCACGGATTTGCAATACCAAGATGGCGGCCCAGGAGATATTTTCACACACAGACAACAGCTGTTTTTGGACTCAAAACAGCGAAAACGGCAAAAGTAAGTCCTTCTCCAGATTGAAATGCCATGCCAAACAGCACTTACTGGTGAACCTACCTAACATGTTTTTGATGGTGGGGGAAACCGGAGCGCCCGGAGAAAACCCATGCAGACACGGGGAGAACATGCAAACTCCACAATGAAAGGCCGGGGTTTGAACTCACGACCTTCTTAATAAAGTAATATCTTATCTTATCTTGCTGTGAGGCAACAGCGCTAACCACTGTACCACTGTGCCGTCTACAGAGTGACTTATGTTGTGATATAAGTTAATTTAGATGCTCGGTGTTTGATGTGTGTTTGGTATGGATAAAAATGGTTAGTTTGACATTCTGGCTGAGCCTCCTTGCTTCACGGAGGTGTGTAGCATGCATAGAGTGACAAAATACTTGGATCATACATGGATTTCTCATTTGCATTTTACGCAAAAATCGTCCTCCCTGGTACTAGGCAGGTCTGTGCTTAACAGGTAGAAAAGAAAGGTCTAGTGTTAACAATGGCCCAATTTTATTTAAATTCAAAGATTCTTTATTTCTTTCTTCTTCTGCTTGAACACACATTCCTCTAAAGCTGTGATCTATTGAAGCAACATGTGCCATTTTTAAAGTTGTTGAAATATTGCACAGTTTGCTATTGTTCACATTTCTATAAACAGTGCCTTAAAAAGACAATGCATTTCCATCAGCATGGCTGAAGGAATAGTGTTGTTTTACAGATATGGCAAGATAAATAGACTTTTAAGGCCCTTTGTGCTGCTTAGTTAAATTCTGTGCGTGCCTTTGATGATAAGTGCTAAAAACAACTGATATTATTTTCGTTTCCTTAACACATGTCATGGATTGATGACCTCATTCTCTGTGTGGGAAATGAGCAGGGCTGGGTGCTATTTATTTATTTTTTGTTGGTGTTACTGACCCACACAAAACAAATGTGTGAGAAGCAGCTTACCTAATGACACATGTCAGTTTTAAGAAACCTCAAAGCCATACATGTCAACTGCAGATATTTATAATTTTGCTAATCCATCAGAATTGTTGTTTTAAGGTAGAATTTAACTGGCAGTGGCAGTTAGGATACAGGTGAATTCAAATGTGACGCAGTGACAATGGTCAAAAAGGAGAAGTAGCCATTCAGGTGTAACTGAGGTCTTTTCAATACGCCTTCTACTTTTGGGCACACAAAACACATTCATTGATGAATAGTTTCACTTGGAAGATAAGTTCTTTGTTGACTGTATTGCAATCTTTGGAGGCGTTCTGAATTGCTTAGGCAAGGCGTTTAGTTTATTGCTGAGAAAAGCAGCTGCTTTGAATGACACCATTAGAATTGCGCTGCATTACTGTCCTGGGAAAGTGCTTGGTGAAAACCACATCTGAATGTCTGCTCTGACACTCTTCTAATAGCAAGGAAGGAAGCGATGTTGTCTAGAACAAACCTGGACTGATTGCACCCTTCCTCCTCCGCTTTTTTTGTCTCAGGAAATCTCTCATTTAGTGAGAAATTTGTAAATCTCTCACAGGAGCTTGCTTGCTCCACAATGACATTGTAAAAAAAAGACACCTGAGAGAAAAGATCTCTGCAACTGTGTGGAAGCAGTCTTGTGTAAATGTTTCCTCTTTTCCTTTCCTCTCTCATGGATATGGAAATTTTGACTCTACAGTGGCAAAATTTTGTGTGGGTTTTTGTGTGTGTGAGCAAACGGAGAGTTTTGTTTATGCTATTCAGGCAATATTGAGATTTGCAATACAGAGAACACCGGAGAATCTATTTTGACACTTCTCACACATATCTGCTCTGATGTTGGCCTTATGTTCAACCATGATGGGAGGACTGAACGCTGGGGCACAGATGGCATAAACTTGGATCTCTTGAATATTTCAGTACACAGTGTCGAAGAGACACACACTCTGCTCGGGTTCAGACATACCAACTGCTGTGAGAGTGGAGAACCCTACAACATTTATATTAGCCTTAAGTATAGGTGGCACTGCTCTGACAAAACTTCATTCAAGAGAAATGTCCATCCTAAAACTGAAAAAAAAAAAAAAAACACCTGTCAGGCAGAGTAAAAGGCAATAACTTCAATTTTTGTTGAAAATTATATTTTGTCATTTTTGTTTGTCAGCATTTGGTATGGGGAAGATAAGAGGATCAAGAATATCCTCTTATGAAGTCAACAAATCACCACAATTTCAGAAGTCTTTTACAAGCTATTTGGCTGACTACCTTAAAACCTTAAAAGCATTTTTTGTCAGCTTAGGTGTTATGAACTTCTGAGAACCAAAAACACTCTCTCACATACACATAAAAGCTGATTGTATGCAACAAGACAATAATCATAGGCTGACTGCATTATAAATCATATAAGTGGCGCACAGCTCACAACATAGTTGTGAACAGTGTGAATAGTAATACTAGACATTTTTAGTAAAGCTTTGCACTCTGTGATCTCCTGAAATAACTACAGTATAACTGCTTTTTTAAATTTAATTAATTAATTAAAACAACCCAGACACTGAAAGAACATCCTGGCAGGGTTGTTTATGCTGTAACACAACAAAATAAATAAATAAAGACTCCATGTCAATCTTGTCTCATATAGTATATAAAATGTAGTTCTACAAAAAGCAACAGTTTCAGGGGATTTCAAGGGGATGACTATTATGAATAAAGTAACTTCACTTGTTTCGGAAATTCCTAGCAACAGTATTATGGCAATATTCTGAAACAAGGTCAGCCAGGTGATAAAAATCAAGAAGAGTGAGATGAAAACTCTCCCCATTGGCAGGCTTTAACTGATAATATTACTGCCTAGCAGTGGTGGAATGTACATTTACTCAAGTACTGTACTTAAGTACAAATTGGAGGTACTTTTCTTTTAATGTCACTTTCTCCTTCTACTCTGCTACATTTCAGAGGGAAGTGTTGTGCTTTTCCCTTTACTCCAATTATTTGCAAGATTTAGTTACTAGTTACTTTACAAATTAAGATTTTTTGTACACAAAACATGCAAAGAGCTTATAAAACAATAAAAACAAATCCTACTTTTACATCAATGCATGAGTAATAACTATGAATGCATGACATAATATATAATAGTATAACAGTCATGGGAGGCAACCATACTGCATCTTTTTTTTGTAAGTATCAGGTTCAATCTACTCATTAAGCAAAACACATCCATGCATCTTTGGAAACAGGTAACTTGGTGCTAGAGTAATGAAATGGGGGTGGAGTCTCATAACTGTCTCATAACTGTCTCAAAACTATTTCTCTTTTTGTGGAGCAGTTTCTACTTCAACAAAGAGAGGACGGTTAAATCAAAGTGGATGGTACAACACAGGTAATAATATCACAGCTTCTACCATTGTGGGCTCTTCCTTATCTCAAAGGTTATCACAACTCTCATTGTTAAACGAGGCGAGAACATTTGCAGGGATTTACTTCCACTGATCACAGGAATTGCGTTGACACAAATTAGCCGCAACAGTTAAGAACGCCTGCGGTCATAAATATTTTTGAAAAAAGTATTATCTGATATGTAGGCCAATATGCATTTTCACACAATTCACAATTTCCTATCCTGATTAATCAAGTACTCTGGGGGTACATATGTGGGTTTAATCGTTATGCAGCTGTCGTGGAGGAAGTGAAAGTTCTGCATTGAAAATGCTACTTAAGTAACAGTATAATCAGGTAAATGTACTTAATGTATTAAAAGTACCCAATGCAGAAATCAACATGTTTCACCTATATGCACAAAACCTTTTGTGGCACATGTATCATCCCAAGACATACAAAAAAGCCTCTTGGAGCCATACCCAAAGCCAGGAAGAACAGGAAGTCCACAAGTTCAGGCAGTTCTTTGACTGCTGTCATATTATAACATTTCATAACTTAATGTTATAAAATAACTCCTGTAAATGAAACCTTCCGTATGGATTAAAAACAGTGTGCAGAATTTATATTTCTAGGATCAACTAACATGAAACAATCTTCTCTCTAACATGACATAGTAACACTTTCTAGTTTGACCTGAAGTTTAGTTTTGCCTCTGTCACTACTGGAAGGCAGACAGGAACTCCAGTACAACCCATGATGTTAAAAATGTTTGCAGTAAGCATGTCCTCACCACCCACACACACAGTATTGTTCCCGAAGATTTAGAGATGCAGTGAAAAAAGGGAGGTTTGGCTCTGGATTCAAGCAGCTGTATGGTGTTCAGGAGTCAGGTTAGGGTCTGCTTCCTCTCACATCTGGACAATAGGAGCAGAGCAGCACGCAGCAATGTCCTGTTGAGCCTGTTCAGAGTTTGCCACATTGCTGTCATATTTCATAAGTAGTGTGGAGGGCCTGATTGTTACAATACGAATTGTAAATACTGAGGGTCTTCGTGAGTTCTATCGTTTTTTGACCTTGGTGAACTCCTGCTACAAATTTAAGTTGAAACGCAGTTTCAAAGACAATGACATTTAAATGTCATTGTAAAAAAAAAACAACGTAGTTCTGAGTAATTTGACTAGACTTCTTCCATACCTTACCAGGATGTGGTGGGCCAATACTATGCAGCATTTACAGAGCAATGCAATGCATCAAATATTCAACAGTTCTGAAATATACCACAGTACTGTGTAAATGGTTTTAAAGTGGTAGTAGTTGGACTCTATCAACTGATTTTTCAAACAGCTTTTGATACACAAGTGGTTGAAAGCCTGCATGCTATTTACAGACTTATATGACAGCCAAGCGGTCAGCATACAAGCAGCGATTTCTCAACCAAGATAAGCTTAAGAGATGCAAGGTATTCGAGGCCACACATTTCCATTTGTTACGCAGGAGTGTTCAGGGCCAGTGAAGCAACTATTTGCTAAATTGTTTCTAGATTCAAAGTGAATGTCCCTGGAAATATCAGGTCAGGTTTTGATAACACACTTGAAACCACTTGCCGTAATTGTAAAAGTAATTGGATGGTTGGCCAGATCAAAGTTTTTGTGTGTGTGATTATGAGGGAATGGAATGGGATCACTTGTCTTGGTCAGACATGTGGTGTACTTTGCAACAGAGCAACACAAGGTCCATAATGAAAAGGTGCTTTATTTCACTTAGTTGAAAAGACTGCAGTTCATTTATAATAAAGAAAGTGTCTGAATATTATTCATTTATTACCTAGCTTGATGCACCTAATCTTTAGTCTGACAGGATCAGATTCAAGTTGGTATAAATAACACTGGTTGGCTTTGCATGTACAAAGTCATGCAGAGAGCTTTTCTCCAAGTTCTGAATCTTTTGAAACTTTTTTCCGTTTCCGCATAGAATATTTGCTTCCTGGTAAATATACCAATAATTTTTTGTCTATGTGCCAAATGGTGTACTACAATTAAATTTAATTGAGGTATAGTGTCTTATCGCCAAGCAGAATCATGGCCCAAGGTTGCTCCAATGCACAAGCTTTGGAAATCACCCTCCTCCCTGCTATTTGAAGTCAGGTGTTTAATTCTCATGTCGGGATGGATCCCCACTGAAATAAGGTAAATGCCCCCATTAGTTAGGAGTAGGAAAAGTAATCAATTCATCGCAATTTTCTCATCAGGGTTCAAAATCGATGTAAACAACTACCTAATGAGAATTCTGGAGGCTCAATCGCCAATGAGTCACCTCTGTTTTGGTGGCTACTTTTCTATATCACAGTGAAGTCTAATTTTGCGGAGAAGTAACAAGGTTATTGACTGAAGGGAATGAGTGTTAATCAGCGTAAGTTGTTCTCCCCACTGACAATCTATTGACAATATGCTCCGATTCTTTATGAAATATCAAATCAGTTATGTTATTATTTCAAAGTCAGACAAAACCTCCACCAGATGGTTTGCTTGTGCGTAATTAGTGTGAATCAAAATTAAAATGTGTGAATATTATTGTTTTTTTTAGTATAGTTTTTTTAAATGCTGTAATTTTGTGTTCTATCATCCTCTCCACTAAATGAAAGAAGAGATTAATATGTTAGAAAACTAGGGAAAATAGTATACTATATGCGTCCTTATTCAAGTTAAGATGCAGTAATGAGAAGTGGCCAGTCATAGCGGTTTGAATTAGACACTGAACTGTTCTTCTTAATGCACAAAAATGTGTTATTGTTTTTTATTTCTTTTCTTACCAATAAATGTAACATCCCAAATAGATCTGTGCACATGGATCAAAACCAATAGAAAGAAAGACAGAAACAGAGTTACATGGTGATGTGACTCTGTTTCTGTCTTTCTTTCTATTGGTTTGTTGATAGTTCATTGGAGAACAGATCATGTATGTGAAATTACTGGGGGTTACATAGTTCCTTGTCCCCTCTTAGGAAAACTAAAGAAACAAATCCATGCAAAGAAATATATTTCAAAATGGTGTATAAAACCATTGTAATAAAAAAAAAAAACACTGCTAACACAAACACAGCATATACTGACACAAACAAATATTGTTATAAGCTTAAAAAGAGTGAAAAACTGGCAACGGTTACTACTAAAGTGAAAAGTTTCTGTTAAAACAGTTGAGTTTTGTGCTCATTGCGCTATTGACAAATACTGAAATATTCTTTACTCAGATGAAATCCCCATGTTGTTATGTGTATAAAATACACTTTGTTCTGTGTCAATTTTGCATCTGGACTTGAATTTGAAAAAGGAGCAATTTCTCCAAAGATCGAGTGCAATTTACAAATGAATTTCCTTCACGCTCGACTGCTTCATAAAAGAATTTGTCCTGACTCAGATTGAACACAGTTGAATGATCCAATCCATATTCCTGACTTCTTTAAAAGACAATGTTTTCCATTTTCTCAAACACAGAAGTCTAAAATCTCCATGTTCTCAGGTGCAACAAGTGTTACTGATTGGGCCTTCTGTTTTTTGCCTGCCACCAGCCTCTTGTTAGGTCACCGACTGGAACAAAATGACACTGGAAAGAGCTTGTGCTCTTTCAAGGATAAAGGGGATCCTATTGAGGTGACAGAGCTTTACACTGCCACTTTTCACAACTGCACAAAATAAAATGACCAGTATTGCTTTTATATTAAGTATTCCACTTGAAATATAATGGTAGATCACATCTGAAATATGTGCTTTATATTTAAGTAGGGCTGCAACTCATTGTCGATTAATCTGTTGATTACTTTTTCAGTTAACTAAATAATCATTTGGCCTCAAAATGTTATGTATATATTAAAAAGAAAAAGTTCAGAGAGCCCATGGTATTGTCTTCAAATGACTGGCCAACAGTCAAATCCCAAAGATATAGATTAAGATTCCTCACATATGACCTCATACACCTGCCATTCACACTTCCAAAATTACTACATGATATGATGTTAAAAACTGCATTGATACATCTTGGCATGATGTGTTCTAACCTTTGGTGCGATTGATTTATGCAAAGCTAAAGGTGAAGCCATTAGTTTCTGGGATGAGAGCCCTCTGTGAGGCCGATTCTGAATTTATAAAATTTCAAGGAGCTCTGATAATTTAATTTGGAGTGCCCTTTTATAGGTTAGGTCACCTGCAGCGCGCCCTGCAAATTGAATAAAGAACAGTAATAGAAAACAGGATGTCAGGTGGGCTCCCTGCTTATAAAATCATTAACAACAGTGTGTCTTTTCTCATAAAGCAGCCCATTTATTCTGAGGAGGAAATGTTATGAAAGTGTAGGGAGCAACTCAATTTATTTTTCATTAGGAATTAACTCAGAAGTATCACTAAGAGGGTTAATAGCTGTTTGTGTACATCAGCAGTGTGATCTAATAGATTTGAGGAAAGCCAGTTCGAAAGACTGCTGTACATACTTTAAATAATGCTCTCACTTTGTTTGCCTTTTAAGTAAGTTGTGGTCCCCTGTGTAGTAATAATGTATGAGGTCATTTGAAATATTTTATTAATAATGTGTTTCTTACCATGGCAATATAAATTCATAATTGAGATGTTGTAAATTCTATGTCTACATATTCATCTTCAGTGTAAAGAGGAAGGATAAGAGACACAGAAACAGACTGCACCCCCTGCACTGGTCTCATGCTGATGGCTTTGTTTGGGTCATATCAGAATTATGCAGCAGCTAGGTCAAATCCTCGCCGTTCTTAACAGACTTCCACAGAGCTCCTGGTGCTCCCAGCATGACTCAGGCCATGTACCGCAGGAGGTAGAAAACCCTGCCTAATCCCTTCAGTGCTTTTACAAATATCTATATTTCCTCTGTGAAGAGATCTGAAGATTACTGCTACAGCCCGTGTATCTGTGGACAATGAGTTATTATTGTACCCACATGGTGGTTTTTCATGGGCTCAGTAATCTATTTTATGGCTCAAGCAGCTTTTCTGCTATGGATCTTGGGAATACAGTACAGTAAGTGTTACAGCAGCTGCAAGACCCAAAGTTTTTCTTGTTTTTGGTTTATGGGTAAATATTACCTATTGTTTGCCCAAACACCATAGGCAACATTTATTTTTTAAGTTTTGCATGTTTTTTCTAACTTAAATTAAACATTAAAACAAAAAGTTGTGGAATGAGTCTGTCAATACAGCAGGTTTGTTTTAAGGATGACATTTTGGCAAAGTTGTGACTTTTTACAAAGCTGGTGTGAGCTGGAAGTTGACACTGAGTGAGAGCAGCTTTGCGATCCTGCTTTGAACAGTTGCTGAATTGCTGAATTTCTTTCTCATATTGCCAGTGTTGGGTGAAATCTCCTAATTATATTTTTGTGGCCGATAATGATGTCAATATTTAAGAGTTTCAAAAATATGATAACGATACACGGGCCGGTATTTTTTAACAAACAGTCAAACTATTTAACAATTTATAAACACCCTCAAACATAGCTTGAACATTTCAGCTCTGCAATTTCTTGTTGCTCATTTGCAGACACATAAGCGACTACATCTGAGACCAGCTAGTATTGGGCCGGCTAAATTATTGGTCGGGCTTTACTCCAAATGACAATCTTAATGAATGGGAAAAAAACCCTGCTGTAATTTTGGATTGAAAAACATGTATGCTGATTAGATAGTGCTGCAAAATTACACAGGACTTAAGATTATATGATCAATAGTAAAGAGCCACGTATATTTCATTGCAAGGAAACTAGAGCTGCAACAGAACAGAAAATGAACCAACAGAAAATGAATTGGTCAAAAATGCTAGATATTTTCTGGGTCTGGCTTCTCAGAGGTTTTAATGCTTTTTTCCCCTCATATATGGTAGTAAATTAAATTTCTTTTGGAGCGATGGTAAAATTAAACTAAAATTCTGACAATGTTTGGACAAAATCGTTCATTGAATCATTAAAACAATCAATAATAAATTATTGTTAATTGCAGCCATAAAGAAACCCCCCAATTGCAAGGATCCAAGGTTTTGACCTGAACACTGAGTTTACACATATGGGTTATTCACGCAGGTTGTGTATTAATTGCCTCTCTGGTGTGTTTCATTAGAGGCTGGGCGTTTGAAGTGTTTCTTTACCAGCAGAGGATGCTCATGGCATTACAGCCAACTCTGAAGGAGAAGAGACTCACTTCCTATTTCCCTGGAAGTTCATCCACCAGGGAGGCTCTGCTAATAAGTTCCCTGGGCTAAACCCAACCTGCTTTCAGCCTCATTCGCTGCAATATAGCGAGAACTAAAGATGTATTTGCTCTTGCAAACATTTCACTACAGCTTGTACAAAATATTCTGCTGCATAGGTTGAAGTATTTGTCTCATGAAATATAAAAAGTATGTAGAGTTCAACATTGCCTCTTGTAGTCTCTGTGTTCACTTTCCTGACCACTTCACAGTGGTGAATAAGGATTAAGTAAATTGCCTCAGTGAGGGCTGGACTGGACATATTTTCACAGCTTAAATCTGAAATGGAAATGAGAGGCAATTATAACAGTTTTAATATTACCATTATTCCATGGTGACTCTTCATTTCACACGGTTTGGGTACTTTGGTTAAAGCAGGCTATTGAAAGTCAAACAGGCTTTTGTTTTTCTTTGTGTCTGAAAGGGGGACTTGTCTTTGCTTTGACCTCTCAGAGGAGTGCTTTGTGTGCTCACTTTACTACGTCCTTTTTTTTTTTTTGTCTTTTTCAGCCATGTCAGAGTCGGACAGTCAAGGAAAAGTCACCCAATCTGCCCTGCAGACACAGAAGAGGGCTTTTACAGGCTTCTGTGATTTCTTGGGGGGGAATCACAATCTTAAGTGTCCACTACGGCCACTGAAAAGCTGCTGACAGCTGTCATTAATGTGATTTCTTTCCTGCTGAGAGAAAACAGTTGACACTTAACCACCGATTTCAGTCAAATATAGTATAATGGTTATGCTATTACTTTCCAAGAATTAGGCTCCTCTCCATCTGTCTTTTTGATACTGTTTTCAAGAAATAAATACATTCTGAAGTGCATCAAAATGATGCTTTAACATCTAAACTTTATGATGAAATTAGAGTAAAGCAAATGGGCGCAAAAAGTGAATTGGCAACAAGTTTGATAGTCAATTAATTGTTTTAGTCCATTGCATAGGAATGTTCTGAGCGAATACATATATGCATATATGTATTTAAATGACCATATAATAAATTATTATTATTTAAGTTCTGTGTGTGTAGCATGAAGGGACCACAAACTTTATTTTTGTTAAACAATGTATTTATTTATGTACTTATCTATCCAGCTTCTCAGATGTAAATATTTTCTGGGTTCTTAGTCTTCTATGATTATAAATTGAATACTTTGGGGTTTTGGACTGTTGGGCTCTAGGGAAAATGTGATGGATGTTTTTCACTATTTTCTGACGTTTTGAAGACCAAATTAAATGACTAATCAAGAAAATAATTGGCATGTTAATTGATAATGAAAATAATCATTACTTGCAGCCTTAGTTGAAATAGAAATGCAAATCACCATCTTAATTTTTTTATTCTAATTCTAAATATTGATTTCTGAAATCACAGCAAAAATGTCTTTCTTTCCTCTTACATTGTAAGGCCTTAGTCCTTCTTGAGCTCTCGCTTTGTTCTCTTTTTCTTCTTCGCTACATTTGTGTGAGAGTGATGCTTGTTGACACATATGTGGACTGGGTAGAGGCTCTTCTATTGGTGGAAGGTGTCCGCATGCTTGTGACGTTATCGCCTCCAACAGATCAAAGACAGTTGGCACATTATGTATGCATTGCTGAAAGGTTGAGGTATTCAGTTGAAGTCAGGCAGCAAAGCATAGTTACACCTTATTCTGAAGGAATGACTTCCTCTTGATTGAGTGCCCGCAGTCAAATTCAGAGGTTCTGCTTTGTGTCTTTTTGCTTTGTTCTGTGGAAAACCCCCTATATGAGACATGAGACCCCGGGAAAAAGTATCAATAAACCGTATTGTGTATTCTTATACCACAATGAACTATTTTCACATAGTAGCATAATTTATTTTCAAAAATGTTGTCAGACCAATAAACTATCCTCTATTCTGTGACTAATCTAAAATAAATTAATCTTCAAAGTTATCACCATATTCCTCCTACCAAATTGTTGAGATGGAGTGACACAAATACACAGGCCCAACATTGAGGCATCGTCCCCCAGACTGCGATGATCCTCAGAAAAACATTGTTTTACAGAGGCAACACAGTGGTGAGCCTGAGGCTACTCTTTTGCTCCTCTTTACTCTTAGGCCTCAGGCAACAACCTTGGTCAGTGCATTTCAACAGTTTTCAATATCAAATGGGAGATAAATTTATCATGTGCCTTCATTTATTGATTTTCTTCACTGTTACATTATAAGCTCTTAAAGTTATGGCTCAGATTCAACTTGTGTACTGCATAAATTAAGACTAAAAGTGGTCTTGCTTACAGTTTTGTTTATCTCAGCAGATCAAACTGATAATGAGCCATTAAGGATCTGTGCCACTTTAAACAAATGTTTCTGATGACCAGTGGAAGCAACTTGCTTACTAAGGAGTATTTTCACTCAAAGGTCATCCAGGATAAGTGGGGAGACGGAGGTACACCTCGTCACTTTTTGAAGGACTAAGTGTTCTGCACTGAAATAGACCGTTGGGAGACTCAAATGACTCAAAAGGCTATATCAGCGAGCACTTGTGGTCGACGTTATTTATTTATTAATTTGAGGCCTGTCTACTGACACATCTGAGTGGTCTAATTGCTGCGAATTGACACCGGTTACTGTCCATAATGGGAGCTTGGGAGTCTTTCCTAACCGCGGTTCATTCAGCCGCCCCTCGCTGCAACTTAACTGCCCTTAAAATGTCTGATTGCGACACGGGAGCTGTGGGGCGAGACAGGATTATCAGTCTTTGTTGTGTGACTGTGTCTATTATCCTGACCTCTATTCACAGTGGGCCCTTAGGAGTGTCGCTTCCAGCCACACAGCAAACTATCCCATCCCCGACAAACAACAAGTGAACCAGAGATCTCTCCCTTGTCCCAATGCACTAGACACTTACAGATCCAACACTGGGCAAAGCACTCCACTGCAGGTAAGGCTATCACATCCCTATTGATTTAATAAAGATAAATTGGAGGCACTTCCTTTCAATGTTATTGCTGCAGACGCGATTGATTGTTTGTGTTGACTTGTGATATTGTCACCAAGCTAGGTGACTGCAGTTAGTTTAGGAAGTTCATTACTAGTGAGAAGCTGCTGGCAGAGTCTTTAATAGGGAAATAATGCAGCCAGGATGTTTGGCTGCTCTTATTGTGCTGTGTTGTTAAATGTGACAGTGTTGAACTGTGTAAAGTCTAGCTGTGTGTGTGTGTGTATGTGTGATTTTGTTAGAGGTATGGGCACGTTGACATCACAATCTTTTTTTGTAAAAAATCCTCTGGTTTTTTTTTCTTCTGGTATCTATTTCCCTCTCTAGTGTGCTTCTTGATTTAGCTAACTAAGACAATTGTATTGTGGAACAAAAGTTTGAGAATTTGAGAGTTTTGTTGGGTAATATACAATTTTACTTTACTATTTTTACTTTACTTTAACTTCAACAGCAATTATAATTACAATGCCTACATTTTTAAATAATTCCCTCTTAAAAAAAAGGAAATGTATGTGCAGTCGATATTTTTAAGTTAAACCTAACCTTAAGCATAATGATAAAATACATTTTGAGTAATAAGTGATACAAATAAACACATTATTGAATTGTTATACTAATTTATTATTTATGTGCTTTTAATTTTACATCTGGGGATAGGGTTTGATATTGAAAACAAAAAATAATAATATTAATAGAGTACATCAGTTGAAGGGGAAGTATAGCTGTGGAAAACCAGCACTAGCACAGCAGCAGGAAATTAAGCTTTTCATCTCTTGTAATTTTAGAAAATGATTTTCTTGAGTGCTCACCTTTTGTAGTAATATTTAATATAGTTATTTTCCTGGATGAAAATTAGGTTGCTATGCAGAAAAAGCTCCAAAGCCTTTTCTCTTTGTGCTGCTGACATACAGTATGAATGGTGATGAACAATGCCAGAGGACACAAATAAGGATCCTCATCGCCGCTCCCAGAGGTTTGTGGATTGAGCTCTGGCACAACATAGAATGCAGGCGTTGTGAGCTTTGGAATCCAGCTCCATGAATACATACCCCTTACAGCACAAGTGATTAATTCATCATGTTTATTTTCAAAGTGGATGCCATGTAGCCTATATATAAAGTCTCTGTAATCATAAAAATGTCAACACGCCTAAAGTTTTGAGGACTTCCGTGGCATATTTTTAGTATTAAATTTGACCTAAAACCTAAATAAGCACATGATGAATGAAGGATGAAGAGAGACAATGGATTTCCCCCCTTCTTTTGCTTTTAGTATTCGCACAGTCGATTGAAATGTCTATGCTGTCATGGCAGGTTAAAAAGAGGAAAGGGCATTGAAGTTAACATCATCATTCATTAAGCCTTTTATAAAAACCAAATATGGTGCTGCTTTGGTTTCCCTGAGCCTATTCTTTCAGAAAAACAGTGCGAGCATATTCTTCTCCATCTGTCTTTAGAACCTTCAACCACAGCAAGTGTGAATTCAATTTATTTCTGTGTGCCCTGATTCACTGTAAATTGCTTAATGGTTTGAAACTCACTCCTGACAGCACCATTAGAGACTTGAGATAATTTCCAGTGAGGGCCATTAGAGATGTTTTGTACTTTTTGCTATTTTTTTTTGCTGAAGAGTATTGGAATTGGGTCATCCTACAAATGTGCTCTGTTGGACAAAAGTGAAAAAGAAAATATAAACCCTTTTAAACCAGAATACTAATTATGAAAAGCACAGATTGGAAACCCAAAGAAAGAATCATACATTTTAAGCCAAATAAACGGACTAATGGGGGCATTTTCCTACCTCATACATACATTGTGTAAATAGACATAGTTTTAGATAACCGTTGAAAACAAAGTGGCAATGATTTGACATGCTGTGGTTACAGGAAATAGGTCTTCTCACTTGGTACATGGTTATTGCTTAACTTGTCCCACTGTCAGACAGGGCTGATCCACGGACTGCAGAGCCTTACTTATCCTTCCTCAGCCCACTACATCAGATGGGGATGATTTCAGTCTTGAAATCAATGAAACCACAAACCTCCCTGATAATATTCCCTCTTGGGGTGCGGTGACAGATACAGTGGGGTCACTGTTTATCCATCCACCGTGGTGTATACTGGAGATTTGTGGGCTCAGTTTGTGAAATGTATTCAGTGATTTGATGTCTAAATCTGCATAATAACCAAAACTGTTCCAAAAGTGTATGAGCAGCACATACGTTATTTTATTGAGAAAGAAGCATTTTATGATATGGAACTATTGAATCAATTAGTGTTTCATTGATGGAATCATTGATTATCCGATATACATTAACAGTGAGTTGGAAGGTTTTGGTGTTTGTACTTTTTGTTCTTTAGTGTTGAGAGGAAACACTCGGGAACACTTGGACATGACGACACTTTTGTTCTTTGGATTTGTGAGATCATGCCCCCCAGAGAAACATCCATGGATCTCTAAATGCACCGATTTGACAATATAAAAGTCTCTCAAGCCCTCCGATCAATCATTGCTTTTCACTGCATTATTCCCCAAACAATAAAAAAGACAATATCAGATTAATATATTGTCTGTTCTTGGCCGGAATTTATCCTTGTGGGGCAGGCAACGTCTCCTTGTCTGAAGTCACCAAGCAGTAAGAAGGATTTGCTTGACAGAGCACAGCGGGCCCAGAGATGCCTCTGCATTTGAGGTCACTAGTGGATAGCAAAGTTATCTAAAGCCTCAGTTTGTTGATTTCCCCCCACCCACCCCAGAGTGAGTGTCAGAGATTAGTGGTGCATCCATCCTCCGTGACCTCTAGGAGCTAAAAAGATACTGTGTTGCTATCTTGTGACATGTCAAACAATGCAGTGGCCAAGACTGCCATTTCAATGCCATGCTATGCCACAGGATGGCCCTTTTGTGAAATTCTTAAGAATGGTGGCCTTGCATATGATTTCAGCTTGTATGCACCATGATGGGCACCTTCACCCCCATCCCCTGAACTGGCTTTTACAGACTGCAAGGCATGTACTCTAGTGTCATCACTAAGAGTAGGATTGTGCTCCAAGTTATGTGGGAATGTTTAGAAGAATTTGCAGTTGTCAGACCTCTTTGGAGATCACTTAACAATGCGAGGAGACTCTTTCTGACCATGAAGTCCTTTTAGGTATTGTGATATTTTGTTGTGACCTACCAATTTCCAAATCCATCTTAATATTTCTTTATACAGTTTAATTGTTTGTGTCAAAACAATTTCACTTTTTAATTTTATCTCACGTTTGTCATTTTTACCCAATCTTATGTCTAAGTTTTCAAAAAGAAGCCACTTACTTGCCACCTTACTGACTTACTTGCTATTGCTTAAATATCTGAAACTGTTTACCCCAACATAAATGAGTATTCTAATCATACAGAACATGGCCACTGTAAAAATCATTCGTTTGGGTCTTGCATTTTTTTAGTATAACTGATGATTTGATAAAGGTCCATGGTCTGACGATTAATTGATGGACCTTCGCGCATAATTATTAAACCGTTGTTAGAAATTCAGACCTGAGATTCCAGCATCTTTCTCATTTTGACTGACAAGCTGGCACTGGAAATAGACTAAACTAATAGAAGTAGTGTCAAAATGTCAAATGGACCATCTCTGAGAACATCAACAAAATGTCTGTATTGGATCTCTCTAAGGCCTCAGTATTCCCTGCCCCACACCACAGAACTCAATACAACCAGATAACTGGCGTGAAAACCTCAGTCAGATATCTGACATTCCCATTTCTGAGGCTGTCAGGCCCTCTCCTGGTTCTGGCATTGTATGATGTATAAATCGTTCCCCTAAGGAAGTGGAGTTACTCAGAAACCCACAGATTCCATCCAGCATGTTAGACATGTGCATGTCAGGCTATACCAAAACGCATATTTTACAATATCTTCTGAAAAGATCTGCTGAGATGTATCGAGGCAGGTATTGGCAATGTAAAACATTACCTCAGAGTAACAAATTGTCTATTCTGAATATTAACAGTGATAGTAAAACCCTCGAAAGTGACACACTTTCAGTAAATATGAAACCACTGTAACAAAAAATGTTGAGCAGTGGAAATTCACCTATTTTCTGAACACCATCCCTCCAAATGTCTCCAGTGAAATCATTTAGTCCACTTTGATAGGATGACACCATTAGCATATTTAGACAGTTCTCTGATTTTGACAGTATAAATAGCCTGTGTAGTGTCATGTAATATTAATGCTTTGGCGAGTACATATATGGCCCAAAGTAAAACTCATAAACCCGTCTCAGTAGGGACATGCATAGCCTACTGAAGGGGCAAGTGCTTCAATAAAAAAACAGGAAATCCCCTCAGCTCCCGCCTTTTTGGGGGTTTTCCATATTTTAAACAACAGTGTACATTTAGATAGATGGTTACTTGTATTCTTTGTATGCATCTGATTAGCTGTTCTTTTTTTTTTATCTAGATCTAGATCTGAATAATGAAATGTAGGATTCTTTTCCAAAATGTCTGCATCTATTTTGACAAATAAGAAAAAGAACGGAAAAATCATTACCTCAGGTCAGCTTATACAAGGAGTTCCAACTCCCTTCAGTAAGTAATCTACAGTATTTAGATGTTTTTGAAAAAAGAGTAGGGTCTTTCCTAAAGCAGAGATTGTAGATTGTAACAATTCAGTTTAAGAGGTGAACCTGAGGTTATAAGGAGTTTTTGTAAACTAGATACTGAGTTCTAGACATTTCTACTGTACATGCACATTTCCTCACTGCTTGTGGGTGCTGTGTGATAAACAGAAATAATAATTTTAAAAAAAAGGAAGAAATAAATGCTATGCAGCAAAGGTGTTTGAATTCACCTGGCTAATAGTGTGAGACATGGCCCTTCAGGTTATCAATTATTATAAATTAATGATTTTAAAAACTTCAATTACAATGTGGGTCATGAATTATTTATGAAGCACAAGCATGGATTAGAGGGACGTTGTCCACTCTATGCCAATTTTTCCAAGCAAAGTGCTTTACTTGGAAGTTTTATGTTCTTCAATACATGGGCATTGAAGCACACAGAGAGAACACATAGCATGTTTTTTGTTCATTAGATGTATTTGAACAAATTCCAAAAGGGTTTAATGGAAAGCTATTAACAAACGTAGACTATGATTGTCTGTGCTTGTGTTGGTACTCCTGTAAGTGTTAACCACTTTTACCAGCCAGGACACACAGCAGCAAGAATGCTTGCTTTAAGTTTAAAGTGTATTTGCTTGGGTTGTCTAATTTCAATGTAAATGACACAAGAGTTTCATATGTATAACTCTTTCACAGCAAAAGAGATTGTGAAACTCACTGGCATGGAACAGCATTTGTTTGTTAGTTGGGAAAAGAAGCCAACTTATCTGTTCTGACTAATTAATACATTCATACATATTGTAACCTGACATTTAAGTTATAACAATATATCACTGTTACAGTGCTGCTCGGCTTTATTTATCCGAATCTTTGCTGGAGGAAGTGGGAGAAAGGATAGGCTTAGGAGCATGCTATACCTACAGTAGATACTCTGAGTAAAGTAAAAAGGGAGTTGCGTTTTATTATGCCTGTGCTCTTGACTGGAAAAAAGCTTGGTGTCTGATGGGTCATGTTTATTGTGAAGGTTTCAGCAGGTCCATACAGCTAGACTGGACTGGTATAATAACCATATAATTCGAGTTGTCAGCCCCTTTCCACGTTGTAACATAGAGAAGAAGCTGTCCATCAAGTGCTGCAGCTTTTAAAAAGCCCTTTTCAAGTGCTACTAGCCACTCAGGCACTTGCATTCCAGTTTCATGCATGGCACTTTCATTACATTACAATTTTAAGAGACTTTGAGGGCTGTTTAAGTAGTGTTTAAAAGGAAACTATTCGTATTACTCTTAACTGAGTGGAACAGGCGGTCAGGACCTGAATCACTCTACCAATGATATGGCCTTGCCTCAATAAGGGCTTTAACAGTATAGCTGGCAGTCAGGAGTTAATGATGAGTATTGGGTGGAATGACATTATCTGCTTAGTGTTCATCTCCAAGAGTGCTGCCACATAATGTGCTACCTGGGCCCAAGGCACAATCTGTGTTCGTACCTAGATAGGACCCCAGCTGTGTGTTCCACTGAGATAGCAAACCACAAAAGTAGCCATGACCAAAATACTGATAATGGAATCCGTGACATTTGATGTGTTAGTTTAATCCTCCCACTTTGAGACTCCCTCACTTTATTTATCAATTCATTTTGTGCATTTGCTTCACCTTGGCTAAAAGGGTTTTTTATTTGTGGCTGCAGGAGGACTTTGAGTTGATTGATATGTTATTCATATTAAACATATCCTGATTCAATGTTTATAACTTTTATGCCCTCAATGAAAGGGATGGACATTCTCAATTTATGTGGGACTTCATGTAATGAATGTTGCCATGTGATTCTTTATTTGACAGGGATGATGCTCAATAATCAACAGAAAAGCAAAAGCATAACGTAAATGAGCCAGAATTAGCCTAAAAGGCAAATTTTCATTATTTATCTCTGGCCAGATATTAGAAAGGCACTATACAAAATAGAGTAGTAGTAATTAAATATCTTATAAAATACATACACACAACATGAAAATATGCTCTGGCAGTAAGGAGCTCAAATTAGACTTTTTAATGCTTTGTTTAATTTTTTCTATAAAAAAAAGTTTACTGTCAAAAAATATCATTTTTAGAAATCTCTCCATCTGTAAATCATCTTGATGTCAACCTCAAGGTAAAAAAATAAACCAAGGAATGCTAACTGAGAGTAACCAGTAGCAACTGTAACTAGTTAGCTGATTTCAAGTTGCCATCACTTAGTCAATATGAATGAGTCTTATTAATATTAACATGTTAATATTAGTGATTTTGCAGTATAGGTTACAGCTTAACAGCTAGCATTAAGAGTATGTATTTTTCTATTTCATGAATTAATTAAAATTCCATATAGAACAACATGTCACTGGCTAAGATAACCTGGAATATTAGATTGTACTGTGCATGGAATAATGGAATTACACATGGTTTTTCTTTGTTTTGATATTGGAATTGGATATCGGCCATTGGCCGCTCTGCTCTCACAGCCATTGACAACTTACATTGGTCAACCGCTAATTAAGAGATCAATTTGGAGACTTTTTTTTACATTTGTCCTAAACGCCAGACATAGACCAGCCATACTGTAACTTTTAGTAGCATAATTTTATCAACGTAAAATAAATAAATAATAATAAATAATAAAAAAGCACAACTGCATTACTACCAAATCTCTCACTAATGAGAAAAGCAGCCACACCAAGGAAATTTGAAAAATCAATGAATAAGCTGTTTGGGCAAGCCCAAATAGCATAGTCTGCTACTGTACATGCTGTTTGTGCTTTTTTGAGCTGCATGAGATTACTATGCTTTCTTCCTTGAATCGACTTCAGAGCAGACTGTTTTGAGATGCCTCTCCAAGTTCTACCACATGCCATGATTAATTCAGCTGTAATGTATGTTAATGTATGTTAATCTGTGTTACTGATATGCTAATGAATACCTAACTCCCACAATCCAACTCGTCCATGGTGGCAACACACACTCGTTGAAGGAGGTGCCATGTTGAAATTCTGAGGCAGGATCGTCTGTACAAATTGTATTTATACAGTAGGCCTGTGCTGCTTTGTGAGTGGTTTTGGCAAACATGAGGCTTCCCTTTAATAATGCCAAGCATTTCTACAAAATTATAAAAATGTAAACACATCAGGCCTATGGTAACACAAAGTGTATTAATGTAAAAACAAGTTTGTGTCTTTGTTTGGTTTTATAGAGAGTAAGCGACACAGCAAATGTTTTCCTTCCTGTTTTTCAAGTGCATAACATCCCCAAGCAATATGATCTCTATATTAACAGTAGATGGCACCAAGTCATCGTGATGTTCAGGGTGAGATTTAACTCAATAATTATTTTGAATCCAGTTCCACCATGAATAATTGGGTTATGGGGGGGGGAAAGAGAAGAAAATATATGTGCACATTCAAATCCATGGGATGGAATAATTTTTCTGTATTTTTGCATTTTAAACTTCACATTTAAAATACATGAAATACCAGTGCAGTTGAGCTTATTTGAAAGAAAAAAACTGCCTGTAATCAGAGCAGTCTGATACAGTTTGAGAGCAACTGTGCTGATATTGTTATTATGCAGGTGACGTTTATTGGAGTTGAAAGCTTATCATTTGTGTTTCTACATTGAGTAATAGTAAGTGTAAGATGCTCAGTAGAAGGGTTGCAGACCTGTGTACAGCTAAACTAAAATACAATCCCTATAAAGTATGTTGCAGCACCAACTAGAAGAAATGTCAGGGACAAAGTGAAGGTTTGTGTTTGCTGGAGATAACACTCTTTTCAACCTTGACCTGAAGGCTTCTTGGCAACTGTTACATGCTGTACTTTTAGAGGCCTGAATGCCTTGATGGTATCTGGCCGAAATTCTTCAGCTGTGATGCATGCTGTAAGAGGAAAAAATAAATAAAAGCTACAGAATGGCATATTTCCACAGTGCACTTTATTTGTTGTCCTCTTGCCTTAGAGTTCATGGTCAAGTTACGCTGTCTGGACGAGGACACCTACATTCATGTAAAATGACTTTGGAATTAATCATTTTCAGGCCAACACTCGAGTGAATATTTTATGATTCTATTCCACTCTATTTGTCTTGGTTTGTGACAATCAAGCCATTGGAAAACAGTTATCAATTATTCACATTTGCTCAACAGGCTCATCAAAATTCATCAGAATGGTCAAATGACAAAACATCTAGTAAAACAGAACAGAGCTGTTAAACAGTTTTCATAATTAAGTTTTTGAAGACAATGTGAAAACATAGGAATTAATGAGGACAAGGTACAAGATGTTTGATAATGATATTGTTGGATCAGAAGTGCAATGAGTGAGGAAGAAACATGAGTGAGTGTTCAAGGTGAAGATTGGACTCAGGTCTAGTTAACTTTCTAGCATATACAGTACATTGTACAATTATAAATTTATTCATTTTTATGTTGTTTATGTTATGATAATTTATTTTACTATTTTAACTCTGTTAATTAGTCCTTAATCTTACTTTCTTGGAGTAACCGCTCCACCATTTAAATCTTACTTTTTTATTTTTACAGAGTAAATAATTATACTGCAAGGGATTTGGCGCAGTTGAACATTTCTTGGGCAGAATCAAGATCAAGATTATCAGGGCTCGTGGAAATCATCGTAACTTTTGTGATACGTCATTTTCTTATTTCAATGCAGAGGTTTCATTTGATAACAAAGCTCTTTGCAAAATGGTTAAAGGGCAATTAAATGGAACTTTATTTTCTGTATTATGATTTGTATTCATTGTTGCACCTTGGTGCTGACCACATAAAATTCCCCACAGTGCGATGTAATATTTCTTTTCGTGTTTAATTTCTTGTTTAATTTCTTTTGAAATCTGTTTTCTTTTTAGGCAAACTATTAATGATCAGGAAAACAGAGCCTACATTCGTACTCATAAACACACTCTGGCCATTTGCTTAGTCAGTGTTGTAAAAGATAATGACATGTTGAAAATAAATGAGCCCACTCTTAATCATGCCTAATCTGCCATTGCAGCCCTTCTTGCGACAGCCATTAATCACGTCTGAATCCAGCGGGATATTTTATTTGCAATGCCTCAGGATAGGTGTGTGAGTGTAGGCACTTTAGCCACACTATAATACAATGACCACTAATTGCTAATTATGAAATTCTCTGATGGGCAGAAGCACAGTGGGTTCATCCCATTATTGTTTATTCTTCATTATGTAAAGCTTTGTGCTAATGATTCCATTTTATTCACAGCACATACACAGAAAAGTTAACCGACTGTCATATGCTATATATATGTGTATATATATATATGCTGTGCTAGATATAGCATTCCACATAAGTCAAGACTGCACAAAAACAAAGCTTTAAAGGGACTGTTTTCAACAGTGCCATTTCATAGTCTTAATTGAATTTAAACGATTGTTTGCTTAGCGGGCCATAAAGTCCTTCAACAAAATGTCTTTAGAATGGAGCCATAACATCAAGTGAAGTCTTTAAAACAGTCAAGGAAACATAACAACAAATCTTTGAACAGCTCAACTGTAAAAACTAATTGTTATTGTTTGTGGAAAACTCTTCCGCAAAGCAATTCGGCTTTGAATCACGACAAGATCTAACCCAATATATGGAATGTAATTTTACAGCTTAGTTGTGTTCCTGCAATTCCCAAATGGTCACCCTCCGGATAGACTAAAGATTGCACAGCAGCAGGGCCGCTAATGGCTCTAATAGTTTTGGCATTGTGAAAATACTGCTCAACAACCAGCACTGATCATACTATCTGAGCTTTTGAACATGCAGTGCAGACAATTACTGCATATCGATGCCTTTATACATAGTTTCGCAGTAGGTCTCTGCCACATGTTGTTTTCAGGAGGCTCGGAGGCAGCCAATACAGCAGATCACCCTCGCAGGGCCACTCTTCAGCACTTCTGCTACCAGAAGGTATCATTGCTAATGACTTTTAAACCTGTCATCAATTTCCATCAGACCATCTGCTTGCTGCTCTTTACATATTACAGGTTAATGTGAAAGTCAGTAACTATTCAGTTTTAGGAAAGCACAAATCAATAACATCAATGTGGAAGGGAGCTACGTATCACTCAGTCCCTCCTTGAAGTCAGCTTCGATCTCTCTGACTTTGTACTTTTGTTAAAAATAATTTGTGTGTGGGAAATTTTGTTAGTAGTATACCTGAAGACAATATTGAGGTACAAGATATGCGTATATATGCAGTAAATATGATGGAAATATGGTAGTTGTGTTCATAAAAGCACTAATTCTCCTACCTTGAACCAGAATTTACTTTGTCACAACATTGTGTAGTTACATAAGGACAATTGCAGTTTTGACGTTGTGGAGCAAGTGATTTCTTTGCAAGCATATGAGCTTCAGCTCATTTATTAAAGTAGGACACCCCTGCACAGCCTGCCTCTCTGCTCTGCAGTGTTATTGTACAGTACAAGAAGCGTGACGTGACAAGAATAGCAATTTGTTCAAGGAGGTAGTTTTCTCTGTGATTGACAGTAACTTCTTATTAGGTATATAGCTTCATACTTGTGTATGCCGTTTGTAGGGCATCTACCAAGTTTTTAATGGAAACCCCTTCAGATCAGGTTTTGTCTTTGTTCTTGTGTAAATAGAGGAGCCACTCACTAGTATGGACTTCGGCAAAGTGAACAACTCACCAACTTGTGAGCCACTGTACAAGATTATGTCCACTAACACTTATCAAGATAAAATCTTAAACATTTCTTTAGAGCATTCTATATTTATGACTAATTAAACATCAATCAAATTGAAAGTTCTGAAATAACAGCCTTAGTTATTATTTATCAATAGCTTCACACTCAAATTTTCAGCCAATCTTCTCCATCAGGACTGTGTGGATATGGTTTCCCCAGGATTGATTGACAGTGACCAAATAACCCATAACTGTCTTTAAACTCTGATACATAGTTTGCTTCATCTTGATTGGTGCACACAAGTATGAGACATCACCTATTTCCAATGGATCCCCGCCACACAGAAAAGCATATAAGTTAAAAAAAACTACAAAAAAACAACAACACAAAAACCCCATCAAATACAGAAATCTCTAAAATGAATGAACCAAAACTGTTATAGCTTTGGCAGATAATAGTGTATTCAAGCCCATCACTCATAGTAAGAAGCAGGTTGAGAAAATAGGTTTTCAGGGCATTTAAGGGTTGGAATGAGTAGGCATAGTGGTGAAGATGCTTGTTTGCCCATTTGATTCTCCACTCAGTTCAGACCTGTAGCTTTAGAACCTGTCTGCTCAAAGCCACATCAAATGATAAGGTTTTCAGGTCTAGATTTACATTAAATTGTGACCAAATTCAATTAGAAAGTGAATTTCATCTTCATTTCATCCAAGAATATTGGATGACCAAAGCTACAGTACATGTACAGCCCTTCCAACAATCCCATGGGATTGTCTCAATCAATTTAGCGTCACCTGACCTATTTATTCCATTTAAATGACTAGGGAGTAAAGCTAATTTAAATACTGGAGAGTTCATGTTTGTTTCACCTTTGGCTATCCAGTGGGCCTTAAATTATACATCCTTGGTAGCAGGGGTGCTTTGTTGTCAAGGAAATATTTCCACTGTAGTGTAGACATGGTATGGTCAGAAGGCTTCTCTTGCAGCATCTGCGCTCCAGTGTGAAAGTATTACTAAATATTCTGCAGTTTTACACCTGTTCTCATATATTAGTTCACGTTTGTGCAAGTAATCATTTGTCTGCAAAAACATTTGCTGCTGAAATCACGGTAATAACCCTGTTTCTTTGACATTGTAAAGCAGGTGCAGTGATTAACAGGATGCTTTCTTTTTTAGAGTTGGAGAAGTTCTCAAAGTACTCAGTGTTTTTTTTTCTCGATTACTTTGTTATTGAGAGTAAAATCGTTTCTATTAAAATATCTGAATTTGTCTGAACCTGACTGAAAGTTACTAACATTTATTTCATATGGCATTTACAACACAGTGAGATACAGTATCTCATATTATCCATCTATCCATCATTCATTTTTTATGTAACTGCTTCAGGGTAAAGAATGAAAAAGACCATATTTTATAGTTTGATTTTTCAGGGGTTTTTCTTTTTACAATTTTGTGTTATCAAGAGGAGTCCTTTTTGTATCAAGTTTGCAATGCTATACTTTGATTGAATCCCTGCCATCAGCCCGACTGTTATATTCCACAACACCTCTGTTCTTCTATACTACTTCATTTCTGACATTCCAATTATCTTTGCATCAATCATTAAAATCTATTAACATTTCATGTGTTTTTTATGGATTATCGTATGCTGCAGTTCTAGTCTTAATGCTGAAAGATTTTTTTTTTTCTGACAGAATAAAAATTTTACAGCTCATTATATTTGATTCTGTGCGTCACTATATCATGCAACATCCAAGTGGACTGGTATACATTTCCTCTTAATCATGACTATAGCAGTGTCTGATGTTTTGTGATATGTAGGTTTAATTAAAATTAAGGTGTTTTTCTCCTTTTATCCAACTATGAGTATCTTCTATAAAGTAACACTATATTATTACATGAACAGTTATATTACATTATATATTTCTCTTTAAGACGTGGGCCACCAGTATTTGTAAGTACTTTTTTAATGGCCTGATTTAGCATACACACAGTATTAAATCTGAAGGCATTGCCAAATAGAGCCAATATGATACTAAATACCACATTGTTTAGTTCATTTCAGACAAGTATCTGTAATTTCCAGACAGAATCATAAATCAGTTCTAAACAGGTTAAAACCTTTAGACTTTGTAGTAAATTTGCAAATATCAGTTATATTAATTATCAATGAATGTTTTCTCGATTAATTGTTAGGTGTATAAAATGTCAGAAAAATTGCATAATGGTCAAAGGTCAAATTTTCACACATGCTCCATTGTCCAACCAGCAGTCCAAAACCTAAATGCATTCAATTCCCAGAATATCTCCACATTGAGAAGCTAAAACCAGAGATTTTTAACTGAATTAATTGATTATAAATATAGTTACCAATTGATTTTCTATTGGTCAAGTAGTCAATTAAGTACTCATTGAAGCTGTAGAGTAAATATTTTTAACGGCTGCAGTCCCTATGTTGATACGTGTATGCATTTGTGCCAAACCTTTTTAATAATACTTACAGACTGACTAGTTTTATTTCACATCCATGCACACCAGAGTATACCAGACAAATTACTACTATTGTATGAAATACCATTTTTCTCTTTATTTCTTCTGAAGCTGTCACTCTTTGGGTTCCTTTCCAGAGAAACCCCATGGTAAGATTCATTACAGCCAGGAAGTGGATCAGTGCTGAATAACTAGCTCATGGTGGCTTTTAAAGGCCTCCAACCTCCGCAACAACAGGAACCTGAAACTCTATATCCTATCCATTAAGTGCATAACTTAGAATGGACAACACCTCCACTGAATGAACTTGATAGGATTATATTTGTCAGCGGAGGATCAGTGTCAGGGTTTAGACTTGGGTCTAATTTCCAGTATCGTGTAGATTTGGAGTTGGAGGAGATTCTTCTTAAACTGACAAAAAATGAGAGATTAGAGGTAAATTAGCCAACTGTGTGCATTTGTGGCTCAAACGGATAAAGGGGAGATTTGATTGGAGCTCACCTGCTGCTTTTATGACATGATGCCACTGGTGGAATGTAACTAAGTACATTCACTCCAGTACTGTACATTCGTACAATTTTGGGGTACATAAGTATTTCCCTTTTGTGCAACATTATACTTCCTCTTCACAACATTTCTGAGGGAAACACTGTGCTTTGTACTTTAGCACATTTCTTTGAGAGCTATAGTTACTTAGCAAATGAAGATTGCACATACAAAACATGTGATCACTTTATAAAATATAATACATTATTACTGATTAAACTTTTATAAGTAAAATTAGCTCCATTTGTAGCAGCAATAACATCAAAATGCTGTTTTTAACAAATGCTGGCATTCTTCATAAAGACCACGTTTGATGCTTGAAGTAAATGTTCTCAATACTTATGCCCTTTTATTGAAGTAATATTTTGAATGCAGGACTGTAAATTACCACACTGTGGTATTGCTACTTTAACTTAACATGTCAGAATACCTCTTCCATCACTGCATGATAGCACAGTTTCATTTAGAGGCGATAATACATCCACATGCTATGATTTAGCCTGACAAGATTTAATTTTCTTTAAAACACTTGCAGGTGTAAGTAAGTAAGTCTCTCTTGCTCAATCATGTTATTAGTCTTTCATTTGATCCCTTGCCACCTGTCATTTTCTTCCATACATATTTTCACACACGTAGCTGCACTCTTTTCCTCTGGCTTAAAGGCCACAGAAGCCTTCATGTGAAAAAGAGCAAATTACAAACAGTTTTCCCCCCCACAGATACAAATGCATTTAAACAGTTTTTAAATCAAATTAAAAACATGAAGAAACATGAATGAGAATAAAAGAAGGTCCTTGGGAAAATAATACACTGTTTTAAACTCATGCAATGAAAAAAAAAAA
The DNA here is from genome assembly GCF_014851395.1 of Micropterus salmoides. NCBI lineage: Eukaryota > Metazoa > Chordata > Actinopteri > Centrarchiformes > Centrarchidae > Micropterus > Micropterus salmoides. The sequence goes on from NW_024040374.1 coordinate 15,630,560, forward strand.
AAAACTAGCTTCGTGCCAGTCAAAGAGATTGATTTCCATGTTCACAGGGGGGTCAGCTTTCATATCAAAGACGCTGAGATGCGATTTTGATTATGACTGCTTCAGTGCCACCCTACTGAGATGATGTTTTTGGTTGCTGTCTCAGGCATTTGAAATTGCTTAAACAACAAAATGAACTGACAAACAGAAACACAGGCAGGAAGACGTTCAAGAGAGCAGATAAAGGGAGTAAAAAACAAACTTAATTAGTTACCTTTCAATTGTAACTTCAGTTAATAAGTGCTTGCATAGTATTCAGAGTTTTCAAAAGTTCTCATGTCACTGTAGAGCAATTGGAGTGTTTATGGGAATAATGAAAGGGCAGTGGTATTCTTAGTTTCCTCCTTTGTTTTGCAACAGAGACCTCTCTCAATGCCACTGTGAAGACATCCAATTAAAATCAGAAAATATGGCCTTTGAGCTGGAGGTTACTGCTCCCAGTAGTGTTCTACAAACAATGATTTCATGGACAAATGTCTGTCGATGGAAATAAATATACTTCACAGTGTTAGGCAAATTCAGTGGCTTTGTGTGTGTGACTCCAAATAATGTACTGCCTGATTGCAGCTCAGTATTTTCCGCTGTAGTGTGGTTGTGGTTGTACACTGTTATGGTAGCAACATAATACTTTGATGAAGCGCCAGCTAACAATTACAGGTGGGAATATGTCAGGGCTGTGGTGCAATAGAGGTGAATCGATAACATTTTTTTATACTGTAAAGTAGTGAAACTGTTTGATGGTAGAACTACCTGAATGTACAGCAGTGCGGTCTATGATTTATTTGCCTCAAGATCCATGCTGTTAGTGTGCGTATAATTAATAACCTCAAATGAAATTCATGGTGATGAAGCCATTATAAGATTGATCATTTAAAAAAAGAGAGGTCACTGTGGTCACTGTAAATCAGTGGAGCTGTCACAAACATCTCAGTCATAATGGTTATGGTTAAATATAACGGGTGTTCCAACAGTACACTGACCGACATTTTGTCTGCGAATGCCTAACACCTTGTATGAATTAGTTCAGCTTTGCCTCTATGCCTGTAATTACTGCCCCCATCTGAATGGGCTTAGCAGGCTAGTGTGAAGGAGTCCCAGTGGGGCCCAGCGTGGGACCTTTCAGCCTTGTATATTCCAGCCGTGCCATTTCAAAAAAAAATGTATTACTGCCTCGTGGCTCTGGTAAATGTCATGCCATTCTCTCCTGTGTGGGAGGAATTGCAGCCATGGCGGTGGTCAAAGAACCCAAGCCCTAAAACCAACAGGAGGCCGGGCATTTTGAGAAATGGGAATAGATGTGCAAACAATATGTCTTTACTTACTTTTTTGAAAATGGGTGGGTGGGTGGGTGGGGGGGTGAGGGGGGGGGGTGTAACAGAATTTGTTGAATTTATACCCAGAAGAAAGGCAGGAAAAAGTTATCCCTTGAACTTCAACTCAGTGAATCCATTTTTATTGTACTGTACATCAACCCTGTCTGCTAAAAATTACATTTATACTACTAATTTTAAATGTTTTACCAAATTAACACTTTTGAACTACTACTATTTACTATTAATATTTTTTTAGCAAATGCAGGACTCACTGTGACTTTCCTGTGTGTTGTTGCATATTAACAGATAGCTGATGATTTGATTTTGGCTTTCAAAGATAATCTGTCTAACTCATCTCATTTGACTGTCACTGAACATTGCGTTGGGAACTTGAGTTTTGCTCATTTTCAAAGGTGCACCACCAAAGAGGTATTTAGTGCGGCTGAGTTCTGTGGATGATGTATGTGTTTATGTCATGCCACACTGAGTCTGAGGAATGACTTGGAACCAGAATGAATGAGCCGTTGTGGTGTATATAAAGACACAAAACCCACCAGATTGCCAGAGGTAATTGCAGCTTTTTGACTGCTTCGTAGTCTCTAAGCACATAAAATCGACATGTTGCGAAACTCAAATGGCATAAAGCAATACACACATGGTGTTTTTTCATCTGTCTAAGATATCAATATTGGTCAAACATCATTAAAATTAAAGCCCAAAGTTTATTTAAAATGTGTAGCTATAGATGTGTTCCAGTTAGAAAAACGAATCAAGAAAGATCAAATGAATCATCCGTATATGCTGAGGCAATTAGGCAAGCGAGGAGGTCTCCCATGTGCCAGAGGATTCAAAGTGTATATTTTTACTCAAAAGTGAGCATTCATCATATCGCAGCTTGGTTTCCTGATCAGCTTAAAGTGTCCCTTAGGTGATTCTTCTTTAAAGACATTAATCATGAATGCTTATTACACATGACCTGCTGATACCAGCTTTCTCCATTTATCTCAGGAAGGAAGACTCCCCTTGTGTGCGGTCAAAGACATACACCTGATCCCTCTGAACCCCAGCAACACCCCCACCCCCACCCGCACTACACCATCCCACTCTTCGTTCCCCATAATAACGAGAAACAGGAAACACAACACTTCAGACAACATGTTAACAAAACATAAAAACCTAACAACAACAAAAAAGAAACACATCATCACTTTTTATTCCATTTTGAAAGATTTTAACATTTACTATAAGCACAACAATAACTCAAATGTCTTCATGTATGAAGTAGTGCTTTGCAACGATTCAAAAATTTAATCGCGATTAATTGCGTAGTTACGCGCAAAATTAAATAATGAATTCTAAAGTAGTGTATTGTGCACTTTTAATTTAAATGTACTGCTATATACACAAAAGTGCAAAAACATGTGGTTTGGAAACACTTAAATAAGTTGCTTTTTACCAGCAGTATTCCCTTTACATGGTAGCAATAAAATATTTCTTGTAAATCTCAACTTAAACATTTACGTAATCAAATCAAATATAAAACCAAAGCTATTTGCAACTGCCAGGGCATTACCTTTTATCTAGTTTGTTAAAACAAGTTAGAGTCCAGAGCCACAATCATAACATCATAACAGGCACCTTCTGAGTAACAGGTTAATCTGTTAAACAGTCTATGTTCAGTAGCAAGTGTCCCTGTCAGAGTGAGGTGAAGTGTTGCAGTTGTGCTCGCCTCACGCATATGCCCGTCAACTGCCAAAGTTGAATTGTCTTGAACTTTTTGCACGTGACGCGCAGAACAAATCTTTGGAAGAGAGACTGATCCTTGCTGTTTGTGAGTTTCCAGAATCTATGACTAAATAGTAACATCAACCCTAAATAGGACATCAACAGGAGGAAATTCGCATGGCAGAACATCCCTGCAAAACTAGATGGAGGCCTATCAGGTAAAGTTACGTAGCCTATAATTTTAATTTAAAGAGGTCATATTATTCTTTTTGGCTTTTCCCCTCTCCTTTATTGAGTTATATACCTTTTTTTGTGCATGTAATAGGTTTGCAAAGTGAAAAAGCCCAAAGTCCACCACAAAGGGAGTTCCCATCTCCCACAGAAAACACTGCTCTGAACTGCCTGAAAACAGCTGGTTTGTAGTCCAGCCGTTTTCCTTTCATCCCTGTGACGACACATGGATGAAAGCAAAATGCTCGCCATAATGCTCACCCTCAAAAACACCGGTGGAAAAACACTGAACTGCAGCGCACACACCTCTCCTCTCCCTTCCAAACATTAGTTACCCTCCAGGCAGTCAATAGACAAAAAGTTGTTACAGTGATGACAGTGCACAGTTATAACTTTATGGATGAAAGATACATATGTTACAGATTAATAACTCACCACTCTGAAACTCTTGCTCCAGCCAAGCTGTTCGGCAATATGTACAGCTGAAACAAAGCCATGTTTGCTTCTCACTGACCCACCCTTCTCTGATTCTGATTGGCTAGTAGTCCTTAACTAGAAGTGCAACTCCCAACAAAGATCATGTAGAGCAAGATGTATCACTCCATAGCTAAAACGAAGCGTTCAACACACAGGGTGAAAAGAGGAGCTGCAGCAATGTGCAGTATGAAAAAAATATGTTTTTTGAAAATGAAACTATGTAAACCTGTTCTGGTACAAACCCTAAATAAGATTTTGAACCTGAAAATTAGCATAATATGACCTCTTTAAGTTAAATAGGCTACAGCTGTGTAGCGCCCAGAATCTGTTGCCATGGTTACTATCCATAGAGCACCTGCCATTTACTTGCGGACTGCTTGGCTCCCTTTCTGTTTAGCCTACCTGAGAGCAACTACGTTGTGATTTTAAGAATGTTCCTAAAACTGACATCTTCCACATTACTAATCAGCATGCAGTGTGTAGCTATCCACCTCGCTATGGCATTTGATCGCTTGTCTTGATTTTGTTTATCTACTTCTCCCACACGCTGCATCCAACGTTGTCTGCCGAAGCCTCCCTCCACTGCTTGTTTGGGTGGGTGATTTGAAGGCTGATCAACATTCCACCCCTCCTATGACCCATGGTTTGACTGATGGTTTGATGGATCATCCCTGTCCCCAAAAAACCAAGGACCACAGGACTAAATGACTTCAGACCTGTCGCCCTGACCTCTGTGAAGTCCTTTGAATGCCTTGTGTTGTCCCACCTTAAATCCATCACAGACCCACTCCTGGACCCGCTGCAGTTCCGTCAAGCTCCTGAACTGTTTCAGACTCTCCCCTCTGGCAAGAGGCTGCGGTCCATCAGGACCAAAACCTCTCACCACAAAACAGCTTCTTCCCATCTGCAGCTAGCCTCATCAACAAGGCCCGGGTCCCCCACTGACACTCCCCTCTTGCAAATAATATAAATGTCTCTCTGCACATGCAAATATTATTTAATTTCATATCATGCACAGACCTGGCACATTGCACATATTTGTTGTTAATTGTTAATCTTTGTTGTTGTGTATTTTTTATATTGTCAATTTATATATTTATGTACACAATACTCTCTTCCATTGCAATATGTCTGTACATCACCCATAATAATGCACATGTAAATATCTGTCTTTTTCTTTCTTTTTATTATTCTTATATAAGTTGCATCGTCTATTCCATATTTATATATTACTACATTTATTTATGTCAACTGTAAGTTTGTCTATGTGTAGCACCTTATCACCAAAGCAAGTTCCTTGTATGTGTAAAACACTACTTAGCACTAAAGCTCCTTCTGATTCTGATTCTGATGTGTATTCAGAGCCAGTGAGCAATGGACTAATAATAATAATAAAAACTGCCTTAATGCGCGATAAAATAATTGTCGGCGTTAATTAATTAATGCGTATTTCGCGTTAACGTTCCCAGCCCGAATATGAAGAATATACAAATACTTAGTACACGGAAAAAAACATAATTTCCCCTCTTATTCTTCCAGGAAAACACAAGTAAAAAAGTACATCCTCCAGCCATTAGGGATTTAACAGTTTGAACTTTTAGCATGGTATTAAAATGTAAAAACACAGGGGTTTAAGAAAACTTTTCTCCAGAAAGGTAAAACTCTGTCCTGGCTATGATGTGGGTACATGTAGAGGTGGATGTATTATTACAGTATATAAATATCATTGCTTTATTAGCTTGCAACATTGTAGATAAAGTACATCATGTGGCTAAACTTTGAATTTTATCCGTCAAACATCCAGAGTTTGAGCTATGCTTGTCATTTTAACATTAAGTAAAATACGCATACAAGGATATAAAGTCCCCTAAAGCAAAACTATCCTTTTATAAGAGGATTCCATGAAGTACTACCTAATAACTGTGAAGGTACCATGATGTTTCTGATAAACATTCAAATTAGTTGACCTTCCTTTTCTAAATTGCAAACTAAATAATCTTGTAGCAACAATTATGCATTGAGAGGATTCAATATTGAAAAAGATAACCCATAGATACAACCTTTTGTGAGGCTTTTAGTATTACATTTTTGCTGAGACAGATAAGTGTTTTCCAACCTTTGTACCTACTGAAAGTGGACAGAATGACTCATCGCAATGTAATGCAATCTAACACTAGAAGGTGAATCCTTAAGAACTGCCATAGAGTTAAATTAGTGACACAACAAACTATTTACTGAAGGGTTATTTTACTTGATTGCATTATTTCATAAGGTGTTCCTGTTTTTCACCTCTGTAATTCCATCATCTTGTGTGAACAATGGGATATTAAAATGTATTTTATTGCCTTCTTATGGCCTTTTTTAGCCTGCTAGCTTCAATAGGCTACACCTCCAGGCTTTGGGACATAGAGCTACCAGGCAAATAGTATGTCTGTTTCAGAGGCTAGTATACAGGGAGGGTGAAACAAAGGTTAAGGCAACTGTTCAATATTTTACAGGGGAACCCCTCCCTTGCCATAATTAGACAGATTACCTGTTAGCCATGCTCCTGTGTGCAGAAATGTTTTTAAATTGCTCTATCCTCCAGGCAAATGGAAAGGAAAGTCAAAAAGAATTACACGGTGTCCGGGCAACAGTAAATGCGCTACAAATGACAAAAAAAAAAAGATAGAGTAACTTTCTCATGTTGAGTAGTGATAAATTTTTTACTGGTTTGGAGTACAAAAGGTTTAGTTAAAAATTTAAAGGCCTTGTGGCAGACAGTGGCAGTCTCATGTCGAGACAGTTCAATTACTCCTATGCAGGCTGTTTGTGTATTGTAGCTCTACATGGGCTTCACAAATAGTGTTTATCATTTACATCTACAATACACTACCGCGCAATGTAATACAATGCAACACCAAATACTGTTGAACGTTACAGCAGTACCATCAGCTGTCAACTTTCATAACTGAAACATAACATACCAAAAGAATAAACAGTTGCACAGTACAAAATCTGCTACTTATAGTCAGGCAGCATGCAAGATGTTACTGTTGCACAAATTAAGATTTGAACTATTCTCAAATTTGCACATGCACTTTCTGTCCACACTAAGGATTATAAGCATGCATGCATTTATTTTTAAATTTTGTTGAATTTATTATCTCCACTTGTATGGTGGAAAATTGGGTCATGGAGTTAAAGGTATTTCATGATACTGTTGTGTTTTTTCAGTGCACATATTTCAACATGCACTTTTACATTGATTAAATGAGTTGAATGATTTACTGATATGATATACAAAACATAGATTTTAATATCAAATATTTGTGTGTTTCTTAGACACAGGTTAACTCACCAATTCAATATTGTCTTAGTCCTATTATTCCATTCTTACCCTTGCCAACATCAGCCAATAATGTTTAATGCTGGAAATGACATGTACGCATCACTGTATGTATTTAAAAATTGTCTATGACAGCAAAAGAAGTTAACTTCTTTGTTGCAGCATTGTTTCATAATCCTTCTAAGTATCAAAGTAGCAAATCTTATATATTTTACATTACTGAATTCAATTCAGTTGAGAGAGAGAGAGAGAGAGCAAGACAGAGGGTCAGTGAACTTCTACGGGGAGAGCAGTGATTGGTGGTTATGTAGGGACTGAACCCTTCTATAGAATTTGACCTCTAACCCCTTGTTTTGTTACCTCAGAATAGTACTGTACCTTTCTATGGGTTTGAGCTTTATTTTGCAGACTCAAACCCTTCTATGGTACCTAACAGATACCTAAACATATCCTATATAAGCTTTGTTTGATGTACAGAGAGACAGAGTGGTCATCGGGCTGGGTCACTCTCCAAGCTGCTGCAGAGCTTGTAATTGATGCTGAACTCCTTGATTTAATAAACTTTTATGATCAAGAACAGTGTCAAGCGGGTTTCTTCTCAACACGTCATTGCAGCATTATTGTTTGGACACCACAAGACAGAGAATGCAAGTTTAATGTAGAGATGTAGTGGTCATAATATAGATTACCACTTAAATGACCAGATTACTGCTGATGATTTTCAATAACAAACTGTAAGGTTTTAGACTTTCTACCTTAATGTCCAAGTTATGTTGTTGTTCCATGGCACAGTTTCTAGCAGTTGAAAGCGATCCTTGTTGGTGCGTTCAAGAATACTTCAACGTCACAGATTTGAAAAGGTACAAGAGACGAGAGTTGTAAAATTATATCTCTGAGATTCAAGAACTACACATTTACAAACACTAAGCACAGCCCATCTATTAGACTTTATTGGCACCCTGCTCGCGCTTGGTGAATGTTCTCTCTTTTGATTGTTTGTGGAAAGTTGATAAAGGAGAAGAAAACATTTCAAAGCAGATTGAAGACACTCAATATTTTTACTGAAATTAGATTGGTATTGCTTTATTGTTATTGTTTTTTAATTTCTGGTTTTGTGACCAGTATGAATACTTGATATACTGATACTGAAACTATGATTTTTAAAGTGAACCTTTTTTAAAATGAGTATTTCAGTGGTCTATCTGATTCTTACAACCAAACTAATTTCTTTCACCATGAGGGTCACCTTTCTTAAAATGTTCCATAAATGCTATTTAATCTGCTACATTGTATGAAGTGAAAAGTATTTCGCTCATACAGTGCTGCAGTAATGAATCGCTTCCTACTTTTCCAATATAATCACTTATGCTATATTTAAACCAAGTACAGTCTGTATGATGTTTCCCCTGTGGACAGCAGGACCATCTGTGTTGTCATATTTTTTTTACTGATGACACCAGTGCTTCAGTTGCACAGTGTTGCTAAACTTGGCCCAGACTGGATGCAATTGCCTAGCTTGTCTATTGTCTCACATGTCTTCACAGGATCGTCTTGTTCTCAGGGGTGAGCACTCGGGTTACCTCACATTAGGTCAAATTTTTTCAGTCTGTTTTCCAAATTGTGAGACCTAGTAGCCAAATTAATTTGTATCCATCGTGTTTCTGTTTGTGAAATATGTGTCACTACGTGGCAGCATTTTGCATATTGGCTGAGTGGTGGGAGCATTATGCTGTGGTGGATGCTGCAGATGGATGGTTCTCTCCTGTGGACCCTGGAAGGTAAAGGACAACTTGAATGCAAAAAATACAGAAGAATCCTAAAGGAAAAAGTAATTGCAATTTGGGAAACTTGAAAATTTGCTGATAGTACGACAAACATGAGGAAATGCTTAAAAACACCAATGCTAATTTCCTAAGCTGAGAGAGTCCAAACCTCTTTCCTAACACGGAATTTAGGCAGGGATAAAAAAAAATAATAATGCAAAACTGATGCCGACCTCTTACATACTCAAGCCTGTAGTAACTTCCAAATGTGCCTCTACTAACAATTGACTTTAAAGGGGTGAATTCTTACAATTGGTTATTTAGCATTTTACATTTTTACTTATGTTAAATACGTTTCTATTCATCAGTCTCAAAAAAGCCCCACCATATCCTCTGTAATTCAAAATTTTAAAAGAATACAAGATGAAACATTTTAAGGATCACGTTCCCTTCATATAACCTAATTGAGTTTTAATCTATAATGCTGCTTGCTTGCTGCAGTAAGGGTAAATTAACCCTTCCCAATTAGACTTAGTATAGATAAGGCTCAGATATTTAAATCACCAAACAGTGATTTCTGTCATCTTGTATTCATCATACACCAGACCCCTGCCTCGGGTGTTTTGATTGAATTTATGGAGGTCAATTGTAAATGGCAGGAGAGGTTTTAAAAATAAAACTACGAGTGAAATCCTGATGCAATATTTCATCTTGCAGAGGCCAGATAAAGCCTAATGAAAAACGAACTCCTCACTGTAAACTGTGCCGCTGGAATGGCAGCTGCACGCCTCCACACTTAGTCCATCAGTATGCAAAGCATTGGACAAGAGGCTCCAGAATCACGCATCTCATGGGACTCCACCGCAGAAGGGCTGAGGACATGCAAGTACCTATCTCACATTTAACTTAACCATTCTTTTTCTCAGAGTACAGAGAAAAAGGGAATTGTGTAAATAGATGTCAGATCCAAAGAAAGGCAATGAGATATGCAATGTCACCGCCAGGCTATCAGGAGACTCTTTCTCTTTAATCAAAGGACCACATCATAATGTCCACAAGCCTCTGCCTGCATTTGCAGTGGTCTGTGCAGAGAGTTGGAAAACTGCTAGCATACTGAAAGCTCTCGCTCTCTCCCTGCTGCGATCATCTTTGATTGACCCAATTAGGTGAGTCCACCGGGTGATGCTTGCTACTTATTAGTGTTTCACATTGGCTTAATCATTGGATGCAGTACGTGAATGAGGTGCAGAGCAACCTGGCAAAGGGCTGACGCAGGCCTCCTTTCAAGTGTGTGCACTGAAACCAAAGGATGGTGACCCGTGGCAACTTCAACTAGTGCTTTGACTACTTATCACAACCAGGCTTAAACGCTTAAGTAGGTCACTGGTTATGAGAACTATTAAAGAAACCTTATAAAGTACAGTTGGTCTATTGCTTGACATTCATTGTATTAATTCTCAAGCAAGAAAGCATGCAAGCCAATCTAATTTTCTCCCTAGTGACAGTTTTTAAGTGTTTGTCAGCTAACATTTTTGCGCATTATTTAAAATTCACAGTATGTATGACATTCTTTCAAGAAATAATGAAGCAATATTTTATAAGATGAGCTGTAGGGAAGTGGAATGGGAAAAAAGTGAGCAGCAGAGCATTGTGCTACAGATGCAGGTTAACTCCCTTGTGTGACAGATGGAGGGGAAAAGGTAATTTGTGAAGAGACCTAACTGCCAAGATGATGAAGAGTTCTCCTTTGTTGATTTTCCCAAAAGAGTCTCCCAGTCAGGAGTCATAAGAGAGCAAAGCTTACAGTGACACCTTGACTGGCAGTCAGGGAGAGGTAGTCCATTGCTGAAGCTTTGTGTGTTTAAAATAAAGAATATCATTATGTTTTGATAGGAATTCTCTGTCATTTGCAGAGGTAATTCCTCTTCTCTGTATGACATTATTGCCTTTGGGCTTACTGTATGACAGTATTTGTAAATAGATTAAACTTTCCTTAAGGAATGCGATAGGCACTCAGTAACCTAGACAGTAGTTCCTTATTTGGAAAAGAAGATGCAAGGTGTTCACACTGGTTGTTCTTTGAAACGTGAAGAGTGATTGCTTGTCTGGGATCCAGAAGTTGTGAATATTGTAATAATGATTATACAAAGTTCATTATCATAATCTCAGTAGAATAAAGTTTAATTCTATCATTCAGATTTTACTGTCCATGGACAAACACACATGTCCAACTGTGCATACATAGATTTACAAGAATTATTTTAGCCATGCATTTAAAAAAATCTATTTTGACTATTTGAACTTTTTCATTGTAGTTTCAGTTTCAGCTCTATTCTTTTTGAGTGTGACTCATAGCAAGGCCACCAGATTCATTTAAGAAGTAGGGTAGTCAAAGTGTGTGTGTGTGTGTGTGTGTGTGTGGAAACGGTAAATAGACCAAAGAATAGTCCTTACGATCAAAGACACATTACTTAGATGCGGCCTTAACATTGGTGACATGAGAGGGCAAGCCTACCATGGCACATCTGTTTTACAGTGACAAATGTCAGGTATGGCTAAACATATTGAAGACATTAATCCAAAAACAGTCTGAATGCATTGCACCAATCACAGTTTAAACCTAACACCTAACACAGAAGCTGCTTCAAAGTGCAACATTGTACGTGGTACCTTCAGTTTAGTTCAAGACATTCATGAAAGAATCAATAACTCAGCAAAACTACTTGCCATTTTTAACACCATCAGCAGCCTCAGACCACTTTTCCCCAGTTGTTGGACAGCCAGAACTAGTGAAATCAAATCGTCTCTTGATCGTTACGGAGCTCTCTGTCTCTGATTGGATTCAATGTAAATATTCTTCCTGTTTTATGTTTGCCTGCTTTATTTTACCTAATGTCTTACACTGGAAGGGAATGATTGAAACATTTATTTGTTGCAAGTGTTGCAATATCTGAATGTATTTTGGCCCCTGCATGTTTGTTTTATTGAATTCAACACGGTGTATGAGGTGAAGCATCATTACCCTTCCCTATGGCATTTTTATTTTATGTTTAACACAACAAAGAGGAAACGCACAAAAAGAAAACACCTTGGATTGTTTTTTTAACATATCTGTTATGGTATTCTTCTGTGGTTTCAGTAGCAACCCACTGAAAAGCCATTCTCAATGAGGCTGCAGTGCGTATATAACTGATATAATCGCTCATATTCCTCATTGTGTCATCAAATAGTTATAGATAGTTATAGAAAGATGGCTGTATGTTGGTAGCAGGTTTCATGTGCACACAACATGAAGTGTGATAAAGAGCTAATTCTCCAAGGTGTCTGCAATCTGAGTATTGCATTCAGACGCCAGGCTTTAAATGAAATCCTTTTTTGATATGGTTGAATATCAATTCATACATATGTTACATTGAAAGACAAGCTATTTGCTGTTTGATTCAGAATTGAATCACGCTCGCACTTAATGAGGTGCTTATTTGGAACTAAAATGACAAGATTTAAGTGCCTCCAGAATTGCATATGGCAATAGGTGTTTATGCAGAAGTACTTAAATATTTCATACATAGAGGGAGAGATGTAGACAGGTGCTGTTTTAACAAACAGCATGCGCCTAAGCATGTCCCTTAAGTGAGATGCAGTCAGGAACACATCAGGATCCCCATCTGTCATGAAAAGAGATGGAGGCTGGCCCAGAGGAACTCACATAGGTAGACTCAGTAAAATCAATAATAGCGCTCTCTATGCATGTGTAATGTGCTGTCAAACTTCATCAATGTGCACCATCCTCATTTGTTCCCAAATTAAATTTAATTAGTAGTCATAAAGGCTTCATGACACACTGTTCAGAGCAAACACTTGATGGCAATCGTGTATGTATTATTATTAAAATTGCGTCTTATACTGTGCTTCTTAAAGAGCCAGTGAAAGATCCCTCCTTCTGTTCAGTGACGAATGTCAGGTAAAAGTAAACAAATTGAAAAGCTGCCAGCTGATCTCTACAGAAGCCACATTTATGTGAACCTGGAAAAATATATATATAATTTTCTGTTCAAACAACCTGCTTTTTTTTGTGAATAGGTCTACAACGTTCTCTTCTCTGTATCTAAACACAAACCAGATTCATGAGATTAACATTTTGCTGTGAGTGTGGTGATGGTCAGATATGGTCAGAAATTTCTCATCAGTATCCTTTGTTTAAAACTATTTGCATTATTTCAGTGTTATTCATTGTTAACTTGAAATGGCACTAGTGCTAAAAAACAGCAACATTTGCTCTATTTGGTACCCATAATGCTGTCTGTCAGAGGAGTGACACCCTCTCACAGTTGTCACAAGTGCTCTGTCTCGTGTCTCCCCTCGGACTGCATTAGTGTCTGCTCTCCTCATTGTGTGTAATCATTGCTTTGTCTCTGGTGCCCTGACACACACCTCACTGCATGCAACTTCCGCAGTCCCACCGGTCCCCCACCACCAAATCTCTTGCCGTCCCCTGCGCCACTGAGCTGCACTCGCCTCACACCTAAAGGGATTGCTGTCACGTTGAAAAGGCCAGGCTCGCTATGCCTGACAACTTGCATATTTGTACTCCACGATGCAAATGTTTCCCCACTGATATTGTTTTGTCTCTTAATGGTGACCCCCACTAGTGCGCCATTAAGAGCCTGGCATTCCACAGTCTCCCAGAAACAAGGCATTTCTGTAAACTCATCCCCATAGGACATTTTCAATCCTTGTCCTTCTTGTTATCTATGTGCTATTGTATGCTGCACAAACCCATTTTCTGCTTTATTCGTCCCCCGCTGCATGATGTTGCTAGGAACCCATAGGGGTGGGGGTGACAACAGCCCTTTGCCACTTTCTCACTGAAAAGTTTCTGCTTTTGTCTATGGTCTTATTTCTGTGTTAAGAAGACACCTGGGAATAATCCCAGGGGTTTTGACATAAATGGAATTCAAATTACCTGTATTAAATGTTATAACCATGACAGCCATGATAACTTTTACAACTTTGGATATATTTTCTATTCTCTTTTTTACACTCTGAATAAAGGAACATATTTTGGACTGAAGCTGTAAATGGAATCAGATCTGAGATATTAGCAAAATGTCCTACAAAGGAAAAAATATCTACTAATTTAAAACAATACACTTTAACTGGAAGTTGGACTACTTGTTTATAACCCCAATTATCCCGAATTTGCAAGCTTAATGTAATTGATGTGACCCAGAAAAAACCTCAGCAAAAACTGATTGCATTTCAAATAATTTACATTGAATATGAACAGTAATAAATCATGCGTTCTACTTTCCAATGCAGTGTGCAACACATGAGCCATATGGTGCCATATTCATTTGCTGCCACATAGGGGACTGGCCTGTCTCCATGGCACACAAAGTTTACGCTGTTACCTGTCACCACCTCAGCTTTGAGAGACTTTGTGTCAGCAATCACTGTCATGAGTCACATGGTTATGAATAAATTCTAGTCGTAACGCTTTCAGCCTTTCACTTCTCTTGGTGGTGTGCAGGCAAAGCTGTCACAAAACCCTTTCGAGTTTCATTTTTGGAAACAACCATTGGCCGAGATTTCTAATGCTTTCCTTGTAACATTTTTACATCATTATTGTCATTTAGTGTGCTGTCTATTGATAGCCACAGCAAAGCATGGTATTGTGAACTGTTATCAATAAAAATGCTCCAACTTTGAGAGGGTTGGCTTGTCCTTGAAAGTTAATAACTGTCATTACAGTGTCTAAAGCAATATATTTTCACAAGGTGGGGATTTCAAATTGTTTTGCTCACCTTCTTTGAGCGCTGATATCAAGTTGGGCGTACGGAGCATGGGTAAGCAAGGCTTTCTTGTCATCTTGTGAAACGTTCACTAAAGGTCAGAAAGATTAATTGAATGTATTCCAGTTTTCCATACGAGTGCTCTACAACAGTGAGAGGCCTTGTCTCCATTTTATGCAAAAGTTGAGGATGTGTCGAGGGAAAAAAAGTACGCTGTCTGTTGAAACCTTGCTGGTTTCAAGGACATGCCATACATAACACATAAATACCTTGGGGGATATGTTTTTTCCCTTAATAGTACATCTTTTACAGTATGTAGAATGAAGTGCATCCTGTTTCCTCCCTTTTTTTAATTAATTGTGAAGACTATGATACTTGCATACTTATGTGGATGCAGTTTCTAAATAGGTAGAGGGGACCAGAGGAGCCATATGGTGTTGTCTGACATGAAGAAATTAGGCCACCAATGCTGTCTGTTCATTGTCATCAACCTGGCCACCTGCTTTGCTTCTGCAGTAGGTAAACCAGTGTAGACCGCCTCCCCAGTCCAACTTGTTATATCTTTATAAAACAAGCTTTAACAGAAAACCAAACTATTCAGGCACAAGTCAAATTTTGATACAAATTAGCTAGAAAGGCCAGTGGAGGTTGTCTGGCTTTACTCCAGCGAGTTCAGTAGTTTCGTCTAATATTAAAAACAAACAAATATGTTTGTTTGCGGCTTGAGCGTGATTATACAGATGGTTAGATTGGCCCCTGCCATATCCTCTTAGGTTGTGTCCTTGACGTAGAGATTCTGGGTGGTAGTGCCAAAGCCCACACACTGAGTAGCCTTACTTTTAAAGCAGCGTCCAACAAGCATTTTTTTCTCTCCACCATGGTCAGTGTAAACAGGGCATTTTTCTCTTTGTGCTTTCCTCTGAGACACATGCACGGATTTCACCAGACCCTCCAAGACATTCTGCCTCTCAGGCCACCTTGCAGCTCTTTGTTTGTAATGTAATCATTTACTTACTACTTTACTGAGTTGTGATATGCTGGTGAGAAAACATATGGTGGGACTAAAGCTCAGGCTATCAGTCAGCAGACAGTTACTTAGGTCGCATTACAAGCTGCTGGGTTCCACTCAGAATAGACACATTTAAAGCAGACCTCAATGGCGAGAGAACAACCTCTGGGGACAGACTACACACTCTTCCTGAGGCACTTAATTTTTTTTTGGTTTCTGAATTAATTTTTCATCATTTTGCTCTAGACTCAGCGAGGCTCCATGGTCTCACTGATCTACAGTGAACTGTCATATCCATTTGGCAACAACTCACAGGCTACACCCAGCTGCTATGTTTGTGGGTTTGGTACGATGATACAGATAGTTATTTAGATTGTCCTCTGTCGTATCAGCTTAGTCTGTGTCCTTGACTTTTGGATGCTGGGAAAAAGTGCCAAAACCCACACAACACCAGGCAGCTTTAGTTTTAAAACTCCTTCCAATTAATTCTTAACTCTTTGCTGCCAATACTGAATGCCATTACATTGTTACTGTAACAAGTTTTTCTTTGAATGTTTACCAGAAGATTACGAATCAATTTACTGATATTCATTTCATCCACCCCATGTGAATTGGCTTGAATGTCTGAATATACATACTTCTTACATCCTTTGAATTGCAGAATATAACCAAGGCTAAATACAGCGCAGAGTTGTGTCTTGTGAAAACACTGTAATGTATTATTTCTATGATCTGCCACAAAGCTCTAAAGAGGCTCGCCATAATCCTCTGGTCCAGACAGAAGATGGGTATTGGCACATGTCTCATCCATTGGGTAGAAAGATTTAAAAGGTCTCCTCAGTTGATTTGGCCCCATCAACTGTCAACAAGTCTTCTAGGCCTTTGCTTGAACCTTGAATATGCTGGATTCCGGCCTCATTCTGGTTTTGCAGGGGGGTTTTTACTCACTGCGGCCCCACAGAGCCTGAGGAAGGATTAAAGATTGATGAGAGCTCTCAGAATCAGTTTATTGCTCCAGAGATCCTCGCATGTGTTATGAGTGGGAAGATTGTGTTGCTGTTTTGCCTCATAGAAGTTCATGAGGCTGGCACATCACTGCAGTGTTTGACAATCAAGGTTGGATTGTTTTTTTTTGGTTGGCTTTTTTTCACTGCAGATAGCCTTTGGATTGCCAGAGAGCTGTGAGTAGGCAACAGTACAGTATATTCTGATGTGAAATGTGATGAAATGCTTGTGCTATCAGGAAGAGAGGCTTTCATATTTCCACAGACTTATGCATTTTGCCTGACTTCAAAGTTGATAACGGCTACACTCACTCCCTATTGCAGATAATACCTGGACCATCTTGAATAAATTCTCACTTTTGCCCCTTTGCTGCACTACATCTCTCTGAAAAGAACGTGTATCAGTTCAGCTTCACTGGAGGAATATAATGCATTTCAATACAGCTGGATTCTGGGGCAACTTCTGTGCTGTTTATGAACGCGCAGTACATAGAGAAGTTAGTCTGCCCATAACAGTGTAATACCTAGTTTAACATTTAGTGTATTTCTAGCTACCTGAGTGGAAACACTGGAAATTTAAAAAAAGTTAAAATATTGCAAAAGCGTTTGAGTATTGATGAAAGCAAAATGCAAACATCTATTGAAGTTTGTGCTCCACAGGAGAGATGAAAAATGTGGCAGTCCAAACTATCAGACCTGTGTGGAGATTATAATAATAATAATAATACATGAAATGTAAAACATGAAACACAAAATAAATGCCGTATTTCCATCACGTTTTCCACATTTTTGTTCATTTGAGGTTTAACTGCTTCTAATTATGTCATCTTGATGTGCCCTCGTTTTCTGCAATGGTTTAATGGCACCAGACAGAATAATTAGTGACACCAGTAGGTTCTTGCACTCAACTCCTTATAGTCACATAAGTTTAGTAGATGGAAACATGCATTAATTCACATCTCCTTTTTACCAATTTTCTGGATATTCTGTGAAAATTTGGGTTGGTTACATATGTATGGAAACTTTTGCAAGACTATTGCAAGAGGTGGGATTTAAGTACTCAGTTGTAAGACTAATATAGTTTTCCATTAGTGCAAATGAAATTGACATTCTTCTAAGACCACAAACACATACATTTTTTAGAAAGCCTTGAAAGTCTTTCTTTGCATATTTTCTTTGTCCACTATTGAATTTTTTTTTTTTCTTAAAAGGCCTTCTGTTTCCTGCTTTGCCTATAATTTCAGTAAGTTGAGCATAAATGTCCGCTTACTAGCTTTTCCTGGAGCTTTTAACCGCATCTCCCGGTAATTCAGCAGGTGGAGTGAGCCCAGGTGTCATTATGTATTCAATAAAGTGTGAAACTTCTATTTTAATTTTAGGATAGGGGTTTCCCTAAGAATTTTGTTGTTGTTGGGTCTAATTGCTTTTTCAAGTGCATCATCACCCTTCCACTTATTGAATCTTGACACAAACTGTTTATCAATAAATTCAATTTAAATATGTCTGCAAAAACTCAAATCTATCAAAATTTAATAGACACATTTGAGGCAGACCTGAAGTAGTGATAGAAATCTCTGTGGGGACTAATAACAGACTGTATTACAACGTGTTAATTTTTTGGTGTTGAGTTTAATTTTTCATCCATGTGCTATAGACTCAGCATGGCTCCGTGGTTTCACTGATGAACGGTGGAGCAAACTGTCATCTCCATTTGGCAACTACTCACACGCTACACCCAGCAGCATCATTCGGCACGGAGTATAAGGGGAAGGGGGGGCCTGCTAACAACGCAGGGCTTTATTACCTGGGAAATTAATGATCTGAGAGACTAAGATGTAATGGCTGAACCATCTGCAAGAAATCATCCTAGAGAGGACGTATCCCCTTTCCTATCTGTATCTTTCTGTTCAGCCGTAATACTCCAGGAACATAAATCATTGAGCTAATTCATACTGTTAAGGTGAAGGCACCACAGTTAGCAAACACAACCTTATGATTGATTGCCTGCAATTATAGTTAAGTAGGTAAAGTTAAGTTATGTTTTGAGATTTGTTTTGAGGCTGTCGATGGTTTTTATTTATCATTTAATTGTGATTACTGACTGGAAATTGAAAATGTTTGTGTTTTTGTCCTAATACTTAGTGGCCTTTTAAAAATATGCAGTATATCGTAATATGAGTTACTGGGAGAAGACTGGAGCTCAGTGAAGTTGGAGTTAATTTCATTGTTGGTGCAGGCCTGGTTTCCATGGAATGGTAGAGCTGGGCTATTGATGATTGGCTGACAGGGTGTTGGAAAGAGCCAATAAGATCACTATGCTTTGTGTGTGGAGCACACGCACACCAATAGTGAGTGAGCAGGCACCCCCTGTTGCACAGTTGTAGAGTTTCCTCTCCTGGCTCCATCTTCAGCACTGCCAGAGCTGGCTAGTCCACAGTTTTTAGCGATTAAAACCTACAGTAACGGACCACAATGCCTCAAGGCCTCAACAGTATTCTACGTTAATGACAGATTTACTCCATAAACCCTGAGGATCATGTAGCTGGATTTTGTTGCACTGCTACTGTATGTTCATGATCTGTTCTGTGAAGTAGGCATTGTGAGCTCAGAGAAAAAGGAAAAAGGACTTGATGAAAATCAGGCATTTTCACCATGGCTGGAAAAAAAAGATTTGGCCTTTCACAGTGAAATTTGATAGGCTTATGCAGATGATCACACTATGGTAGCTGAGCCTGACACCAAACTTTCTCAAACTCTATTAATTGCCACAAGGGTCCATTCAGTATTTGCAGAATTTGAAACCTAACAATTTAGTCATTAGAAGGCAATTTTTGCCCAAGATTAAATAATACGTTATTAATTTGATAAATTCCATTATTGCCTATTAACTATTCAAACACGGTAATAGATCATTTGCTAATTTGTGAGGAGGGGAAATAAAATGGTTTGGTCAGATTTGAATAAAGACTGCTTTCAATGGCCATACGTGTTTAATCTTTCTCACCAGTAATCTTGATTCCTTTCTCATTGGCTGGATTTCAGAATTTCATTTGATAAAGATATCTTCAGCTCCTGTAGAGTTGGCAAAATCGCTTCCACAACCCATAAATTTCTCCCCAAATCCTAATCATAATCTCCAGACCATCCACACCTTTTTAGTGAGGCCATGTTGTAGCTGCTGTTTGTTAATGTCTTGTGAACACATCCTCACCTAGACGTCCTTGTCCTTTTAATTGAGCTGTTAACCAGACTTCCATTCAGCCTGATATACTGTACACGTCCCCTCAGCTGACAGGGTGCAGAACCAGGAGGTTCCTCATATGAAAAGCTCTGACCTTTCTTTTGTGGTGCAATCAAATGGGGCTGCCTTGGTCCTTGGCTCTGAATAATTAATTCCTCCCCTCAGTAGGAGTGTTTGCTAAACAGTGGGGTCCTCTGCAGTTCACTTTTTCTGCACCACTGCCACTGCACCCTAGGGGAGAGACGAGTGTACATTTTAGTCAGACTTAAGATGTGCCTTTCAGAGAAAAGAGAGACAGTCAGGAGATATTAGAAAGCCACTCTTTTCTTTTTTTCTCTTCATACAAAGGAAGGTAGTGAGCAAACTTTGCATAATTGTTGGCTCCTTTTTGTGCTATTTACAACAGGGGGAACTATTTATTGTCAAAATGAGTTTAAAATAGGACTCATCACCCATGTTTTTTTGTGTTTTTTTCCAAAGAATAAGCTCCTTATCATAGCAGTGTGTGTGTGCTGATACAGTCAATTTCTGTGTAATGTCAGCTTACTCGCTAACACATCCATGACAAGAGGTTAATTTTACTTTAGAGTCTTAATGTAATGATCAACCCTGGAGTGGATTGGTTTGCAGGACAGCTCTACTCTAAACCATTTGTTACTCTTGCCGCGCTGCAAACCAATCCCCTGTGAGGGGGGCCCAGTGTAACGCCCCCTACTGCATTTGCCTCGTAACAGTGTCATCTCCACCCTCAGTATACACTCTTTCATCATCCATAGTGGAATAATATATTGTAGGGAGATGCTCCTGAACCGTCCTACACTGGCAGTGTGTGTGACAGCAACTTTGATCTCAATGTGAGAGGCTGAAGCTCCAGGAGAAATTATCAATGAGATGGGGAAAGAGAGAGAGACAGAAAAAGAGAGGTGGGAGCGGTGCATGGTAGTGTGGTGTGCTGTTTGTGTTTGTATGTGTGTGTTGGGGGTGTTAAAAGTGGCCCATCCAATTAGAAAGTGCTATTTATTATTTAGTGCCCCCAGCTTATAAGCTGGGGCAAAATGAAAAAAAAAGTGTCACAGCATTTATATAAAAATTATTATTTGCTATTCAGTAAATGATAAACATACAATAGAAGTTGCTTTAGTGGCAACTTCCAAAATATCAAGTTCCCTGCACCCTGCTAAAGCATCTAGCTCTATGTATGCAAGGGGGCAGTACAGGACTTCATTAGAGGAGACAAAAACCTCAAACCGCTCAACTTCCATGAAAACCTCTTTTAAGCTAAACCCTGAATTGAGGTATTAGCAGCGATACACACTGGTTCTGCATAAAAGCCGGTGGATTCTGTCACAGGATAGATAATAACCTAACCTACTTTTTTGCTGGCAAATATCAGATGATCAAACATATTTCTACTGAACAACAGTGTATTTGTGGAGTATTTGTCATCACAGAATGGTGAAATGATGATGCAATCCTTGTTTATTTATTCATAAAAGACAGAAAAGAGTAGCCCATTTCTACAAATTAAAGGATATTTTTGACAATTAATTTCAAGCAATGTGATATACAGCTGTTTGTCATGAATGAGATATGCAAATATTGAAAGCCATCTTGTTAGAAGTAAAAGAGCATGTGGATCAAAAGGAACATGCAAAAATATATTTATATAGCTGATCGTGTAAGTTCATTCTCAACCTTCATTCTCAACCTTGGAAATGGCAAAAAACAAAAATAAAAAGGGATTAATGATGATTTTGTCAAAGTATATGTATATGTGCTATTAGTTTTGCTGCTAAAAACTAAAATGAAAGTATCCATGCCTAAAATTTACATTCAGATTAATATAACACACCAGGCTGAAACTGTTTCTCCTACAATAGTAAAAGACTTCAAATTGATTTTGATTGACCTACTTTTGACTCTTAAAAAATTACTCATAAATCTCATACAGCTATACATCCATTGCTGAAACAATAGAAAAACAGTCTTAAAAGAAACCTCTAAGAACTCTGGAGGAAAAAAAAGAACAAAAACAAAACTGTGAAACATAAAACAATATACTGCCTTTTTAGAAAACTAGGGGGAAAACTTGGCAGATCTGCATATGAAAAATGGCAGGGTAATGAAGACATATTAGCCCATAGAAATGTTATTACGGGTGTAGGGAGGGGATTGTTTTTTCATAGGGAGATCAGAGATGGTGCTGTCCTCAGAGCTGCATTTAGTCCTGATCTCATCTGTTTGGCATGAAGGGGGAGCTGTGGCTCCTCCTGTCTGACCAAGGTTACAGCTCCGGGGTTCACGGTGTGCCTTGCACATTTTCTCACACTTTTCTGGCTGCGCTGTGCCACATTGATTTAAATGTATCTGTTGAGGGGAAAATAATCAATGCAAATTCCCTGGCAGTGCAGCCAACAAATAAGACATGTCTGATTCATCAAGCGGACAGTGCTATAAAGACCACTCTTTCTCCTTTGTCCCATTTCTCTCTCTCTTTTTCTCTCTCTCTTCTCTCTCACCTCTGGGCCACTTCACCCTTTTTTACTCTGTTCACCTTTCTCTGTCTAAACTCTTAGCCTGAATTAGTGGAAGGAGCTTTATGCTTATACATATACCTATGGAACTGCAGCATAGCCATTTAATTAAGGTAGGTGCAAATATACTTATCAGAAATTTTAAGCAGCTGTTGTTTGTGTTCATATATCTATATAAGCCCTAATTCTTCTTTGCTTTTACTTATCACTTAATTTTAAAAATGAATATAGTCGTTCTCTAAACTTTTTTTCATCTGTTATTAACATGGATTTACTATAAAGAATTTTCTGTGCATGAAGAAATAATAGTTTTTGTCAAAACATTTTATTATCAGTACATTTTTTTTATTTCATTGTATATCTAAGAAAGTTAATATGAAACATGCCCCTATTCTTGACCACATTAAAATGAAAGTAAGTCAACATGTTAAGCAGGAAGGAAGTCTCACCTGACACCTAACCTTAACATTTTGTTTTGCTCCAGCTTGAACTTGGTCAAACGGTCTGGCTCCTAACAAGGGCAGAGTGTAGCCTGTGTATGTAAATTCACTACATGTGTGAGAGAAATAAAGGCAGGGGCTATTTGGAAATTCCTGTGTGATGAAAGGGAAAGAATATCCCCCAAAAAATGATTAATGTGGTGTTCAGGTACACAGAAGATTGAGTGATCCTGTCATCACACCATATGGTACCAATTTATTCCGGCAAGCATAAGGCAAACTCAGTGGAGGAGCTCTCACGCCTGTGCCTCCACCACTCTCTAAAAAGGGGGGGGGGGGGGGGGGGAATAAAAAAATCTATTTATATATATTTTCAGTTCTTATGTATACTTTTCATTTTTTTAATTGTTCAGTTAAATGCTGATTGTTATCTGTGCAGTGTTATTTTTAATTTAAAAATGTAATTTATTGTGGAGGTGCAGGCTTAGAGAAAGGCCATAAGTAATTTCTCTGGACATACTTATAAAATTCACTCCCACTATTACCATTATTGTTATTGGCATGTTCCCACATTCTATTTCTTTTTTTCATGCACAGAAAATTACATTAGCCACTGTAATGCAGGTTAGTATTGTACATGTAGGACTTAACATACTGCACTTGCAAGTGCCGTGAGCATTGTCTTGCATTTTCCTGCTCCTCCTTCTCATCATCAAATATCAGCGAAGCCAATTCAGATGAAAGTTGACTAATACTTGAGTAAAATATTTTTTATATATTGATGGAGGTAATTCCTCAAATCTGGACCAGCAGACGCAGAATAGTCAAGAGCTTTTTAACAACACTATTATTATTTTGACTCAACTCCAGAGGTTTCATTCAGTGTGTACAGTCACTTTTTTAAATATAGCCAGGTAGGAGACAGAAATGTAGTTTGGATCTGACAAGCCTGTCGAATCAGGCTGAGGGCTGTAATTTGACAAGGTTTGTTCATCCTCTAGCACTTAAATAGGGTCTTTTCCCAGAAATAGACATTCTGAAATGCTGAGGGCTCTGTATAACTCACTGGCTTAAAAGCAATAAGAACTATTTTAGGTATGTTAATTCTAATACAGAAATGTAAATATTAGCGGACTAATTAACCTTGTTGTGAGAAGGTTTTTTTATCACAGAAATTATAAGAATGATGCAGCAACGGTGGGTTTTTATTTGTCGTGTCCATACTTAAACTATCCTGTGAGATCTGACCACTGCACTGGGTAAGATGGTCTTTCACTAGGCAGCCTATGCAGTGCTTGACATTTTGTGACGTTTCTGAGATGTACCGAGTGCAGCTTCTTTGGATCACGTGACTTCGATATCTCCTTCTAATGCTGCTCAAAGATGACTTTCAACCCTCTAATCTCCTATCTCGAGTCATAAGCGGAAATGAGTGTTTTTTGAAAATGCAGATGCCATTGGCAGAGGGGAAACAGGTTAGGGAGCTGGACTCCTACCACTTTTCTTTTTCACTGCCTTGTTATTTGTCGCCTCACCCCTGCAGGGCATGCTGACAGGAACTGATAAACCTCTTTATGGGCTGAACTGAATTGGCTCCTATTATCCAAGGTGTGGAGCTGCTCAATGGTGGAAATAAAAGACTTTATCCACTGCCCATCTGCCCAACTGTCACTCTCTGCCCAGTTTTCGGAATTCCATGAAGCTGAGTCCCTTTGGGGCTTGTAATAGTTGTATATAGCTAGGTCTGAAAAAAAAACAAACAAAACCCAAATGTCTTTTGAGAGAAATATATTTTTGCCACATACCTCATTTGAATACTGGCCCTAATAGCCACAGTTTTTGCATGAAAAAGAAACTGTGGTCATAAAAATATTTTAATATATGGGCGTAGCTGCAGTTGTATTATATGGGTGTATATTTGGGCGTAACTGTAACTTTGAACAGAGAAAAGGGATTTGCTTATAGAGGAACGGAGCCAGATCTGACTTTTGACTTTTAATCAAGGAAGTAAAACCAGGATAATCTTTGAAAAGTCATTCTTGTGGCTTTTGGCTCCCTAAAAAACATGTTTAATTACACATCTTCATAACATCGTTTTTTTTAAGGATAATGCTATCATAGTTCTGTTTTATACTAAGGGCAGGGAAGTACATGTATGTGGTCAAATTTTACACATGTTTCTTGTTCACTGTGTGCTACGTTTTACAGCCTTTATGATAGTGTGGTATAGTACACATAAATCAGTGAGATCACACAGTGTATAAACTATACTGCTTATTTCTTTCAAGAAATAAGAAGTTGTATTTTCTTCAGGATTATTTATTGAATTATGTGGGAGGATCGGGTGATTTTGGTTAATTATTATTATTAGCCTTAAAGTATATTAGTACAATCCTGATAATTTGTCTTCTTTTAACTGCGGGCTGTTTCTCCATTATTTCTCATACATTGTACTCTTTATCACATTTGTGCCATCAAACATCAGGAGAATGCTGTCCAGACTGCAGAAAAATTAAAACTATTCTCCCTTTTTACATGAATGGTGTGACAATTAACCAAGCAAGGACAACAGTAAAAACAATACTATGCTGTAAGCATACATGCATGGTTAAGAGAGTGATGGTGAAATAAATAATAATAATCAAAAACAAAAACAAAACAATTTATAATACAAGTTATTGAAAGACAAGATAAAATAAATAATTTTGACTCCAGTATGGATGTGAGCATGTATTTTGGCCTGTACATGCTTTAATGCACGAATATGATTAAATATGGTGCAGTTGAATGACAATGAATCATAAAGGACTACAAATAACTGGACAAAGAAGAGTGAATGTAGGCCAAAAAAAAGCAATGATTGTTGAATAGTTTAGGTAGATATATAAGTAGATCCTGAGTCTGGACTTACAAACCATGATATTTGTGAATTCCACCGTAGGTAGTGCTTAGTATTGACTTACATCTAATACTGATTAACACCAATCTGCACTGACTGTAGGCTTGGCTCTCGACTGCTGAATCTCTGCCCACATCTCCAATATGTATGAAATGGCATTTCAGTCTTATTATTAGGTTCTAACAACTGTATTATCTTTATAAAAATAAATGCGAAGATGCAACATGACAGTTTAAGCATACCGCATTGAAAACATATGGAAGCCTAAAGGCTGACACATGTTTAGCCAGTTTAATGTCTGCTAAGTGCAGGAGAATCACTGTCTAAGTGATTTGTGTCTTAAAACATGCTGTTTGGAGCTGATATCTTACACGTTTACTTTTAAGTTTCATTACTTCTGTATCACATAGAATAAATTGAGCAGCACATAGTGTAGAGCTTTGTTTTCATTGAAATGCAAATAGGTTCTATTCTTGATTATTGGGCCACCTGAAAATAAGACATACATACTTCATGGTGACTAAGGGTTTCATACTTTCTTAAGTCACTCCATACTACATTACACTCCAAGTGTAATTTGTGAAGCTATATTAAATACTTTATTACTACTCAAATATGTTAGTCACCTTGAAATTATGTAACAATGAAAAGTGCTATAGATGTGTATGGTGCTTCTGAAATGGATGAACATAGCATTAAATAAACTGTCTAAAGTCATCATTGGAAATCCAAAGAAAGAATTCACAGCCAAAAAAATCACTTTATAAATGAATTTGGAGCTCACTGTTAGTCCTTATTTTAAGTGCTTATTTTAAGTGCAAGAAAATTATTTCACCATAAATGCCAAATAATCCTCATGGGATAAAACTGGCTGTGATTTGAAAATTGTTTTTGTACAATGCCTTGTGAGTATTTCATTCTCCATATCTTATCTTAAGCAGACTGGTGTTTAAGGGAACATGTAGTCTCCTGTATTTCACTTCAAAATAATCATGCTTTATTAGATAGTGCTGGGATGAATTATGAGGTTTTTTTTGCAATTGCCATTATTTTACAGATGCATTGCTTCTTTTGCTTTCAAATATCATATATTAGCAAAAAGGTAACTGTGTTTTTGGAAACGGAAGGGTGTTTTATTAGATACCTTTATTTTGTAAAAAGGAACAGTGTCAGAGTTCAGGCTTGATAAGATATATGGCCTCCTTGTCAAAAAAAACCCCACTTACTTATTGAATGTCACTCTGAACAGATGAAAAAGCAGGACAAAAATAAAATGTCTGGTGAAATGTCAGATTGTTCAAGGTGGCTGGAACCAGTTACGCTCACTTAATATTAGTGTCAATTGACTGGTTCAAGAAACACAGATGACAAGGATCCAAATCCTCGATAGGAGAGGGTTAGGCTCTGTGACAGGGAATCTCTCCCCCAAGCCAAGTGTATAATGAGTCTGTTTGCAATGGAACAAATAGAGCCAGAGATGGATGTCTAGTTTACTGTAGAGTTTTGGACTGCTTTAAGCAAGTTATCAAAGCCATCTGTTTGGGCCTATGGGCCGAGGCTGATTAATATAGCCAAGGAAAGAGAATGCCACAAAGGAAGTCACAGGCACAGACTATTATTTCTTAAACTAATTGAAGGATTTAAAGCATCAGTCCAGCCATTGTGATTTCTATCCTTCATTAAGGTAGCATCAGGAATGTACACCAAAGGCATGACATCATGCTGTTGTACTGTCTCATTACAGAGAGAGCAAAAGATGTGTTGAAAAATTCTGCTTTGCATGCTTTTAGGGTCATATTTGTCTTGTGGCCTGTATGGGATGGTATTTGAGAGATGTGCACCCTGGCAAGAGTGGACCTATGAAGAGGAAAATTACACATTTTTGGTTGGAATTGACTTGTAAGATGGAAAAAATATGAGGGAAAATGCTCCAGGCCAAGATTGCAGAAGTGATTTCTTATATTTTGTAAGCAGCTAAGCACAAACAAAGTGCTATAGTGAGAATTTTAGGTGTCGTGTCGAATTTAAGTTGCCACAAAGTTACAGTTATTTAGCAATCAGTGAATTACTGCATCAGTTATACTGGGCAATTTTAAAACAGCGTTAATCCTATTAGCATTTAGATGGGCATGCTAAATGGGATATTGCACAGGACACAGTATAAAAGCAACACCCAATTCATTGACTCTGTGCTAACCATTCAAATACATCAATAAAAACAATCACGAGTAGTCCTACACTGCCCATCCTTGCCATTTGAATTATTTCAATTCAATTTAACTGCAGTGTCCCACCCTCTCAAGCACCACAACAACATTCAAAGTGCTCAGTGACTTTCTATTTTGGACTAATAATCCAGAAAACAGATTTCCCTTTCAGACCAGTAAGCTAAGCGTCATTGATAGTTAAAGGAAGACATTAGCATGAGTCGGTGGTTAATGACATTGTTTAATGGTGTGTTCACTTTGTTAATATGGCTGACGACACAGACACATTATGCTCACAACTTTGAGTTGTTGTGAGTTCAATATGAAGAGTCACTTTCAAGGATAAGTTCACAAATTTTCAAATGGCTTCTTGCCTGGAGGCGAGTCTACAGGGCAGGTGAATATGGAGTGATGGTTGGGTTAAAAGCGCTAAATATGTGGGGCAACTTGTGAGGAAGCAATTACATGGATTTTTAAAAAATAGAATATATTCTAGTGATGCAAAATGATACATTTAAAGACTAGAAACTGGTGTTTTGAGTAATGGCTAGCCTGAGACCTTGTTAATGTAGGTTTAGATACAACTAAAAATGTACTTTTCCCCACAAATTTAGATGCTGCATTTAAAAGAACTATCTCTGTTGAACTAGATATGCCATTGTGGAAGGTTAGCAGTTCCTGTCCCTAAGTACTCACTTTAATAAAAGCAAAGCAAAGTATGCTTGTTTCTCCAAGAGACCCATATGACACAGAAATACACACGGAGAGCCCTGATCCTACAATGAACCTCTAAGATAGCTCAAGTAATTAGTATAATCTCCATAGGATGCATTCACTCCTCATAGTTAATTATAACAAATTCCCTCTCCATGATCCACAGTGCGCACGGATCAAATGTTCCAACTGTAGTGGAAAGATAGAAGCATCTGTCACAAGTCTTGTCTTCAGAAACCCTAAGCCTTATGTGGTCATCGAGAGCTGCATCTCATAGTCTTCCTGTGCTCAGATGGGATTATCATTGTATAGCTCTAGTGTACTTATATCTCTCTAATTGTGGGCTCTCAGACATGAATGCACTCCTTTTTCTTTACAAACCTTTTCATAACATTCAGAGCCCCTTAAAAAGCATGATGCACTCAACCTTGAGAATGTATCAATAATTCAAACACATCATCCTCTCATGATGTAGCTGTCTGAAATTGGGGAGACTATGTCTGAGGGATAATATTGCACTCTGTCACATCTGACTAGTTGTCACCTGCTAGAGCATGGCTACACCCAGCTAATAAATGCAGAGTCAAAGCAAGCACATTTTCATGATTTGCAGTTCTATAACTGCTGCCCTTTGCAGGAAATGTGACTTTCAGATCCCACAATGTTCAGATAGGAAATTGTTGAAGGCTGCATATATTGCTGGACTGGTCTTAAGTATAAAATTGATTCTAGGGATGCACAGATCCCATTTTTTCCCTTTGTTATTGACCATCCGCCAATACTAAGTCCACTACTTTAAAAAAATATTTTTAAGTGGACTGAAAATTACTTTTCCTATATACAGCAGTGCACACTTAGCAGATAGTGGGCCAACATTAACAAAGCAGTTTAATTGTGTTTGAAGAGCATCAGTGTGGACCTGTTGTGACAAGATCTTTGGGCAGGATTTTGACAGCATTTCATCCACCCCAGCATACTGTACTACTACAAATGTGAAAAATATTGCTGTAATTTTTTGTACAATAAGTCAACGTGGCTCTGATCGCATGGTTGAATGGTGCATGCTGTCATATCATTAACTGAAACTGCTGGCTGCTGTTTATTTGTTCTGTGTGCTCGGCAATTCACTCACTCACTCATAGTGCTATGTGGTGCCAGTCTTTTAAGGGTGTGCGACAGAATGTTTTTGACAGTTGGCATCCCTGGGGCAAGCGATCATAAACAGGTCGGACTTTATATTGCTCATGCAATTGATTAAAAAAGATAGAGTGACTGTCTCTTTGAAATGATACTGTTGATTGAAAGAGACATGGAAATTGATTATTCTCAGGACAGCACTGTCTCAAAAGTTAAATGATTGCAAAATAGGAAACAACAGTTTGTTGTGTAATCTAAAATGAAATTACATTGAAAGTGATGCCACTCCAGCACAATAGCACTTGACAAAATTACAGTAGTGGGAACTTTAATTGGACATTTAATTATAAAGAAATAAAACAAAAGTAGGATTTGGGTTAGGCAGCTGAAATTTTGGTTGAGTTGAGGTTTGGCCTTTGTAAAATAAGACACATTTTTATTAGAACATTTCCACCCTCTGCCTGTTTAACTCAATTGAAGGCAATGTATCCAACCACCATCTCAGGCTTCATAATACATTTCACTGTTATATTGTCAGATCCCTGCTAGCTTATATGGCTAAATCTTCTTCACATAAGCCTTTCAATAGAAAGTGTAGGGATGCACATGAAGCATGTTATCTGCATTTAAAGACTCTTAAGTGCTGATTTCACAAATTTCTTGATACTGGTCTGTTGCAAAATCCCTGTGCTAAATTCACATGTCATTAGACTTATTTTGTGATCTATATTGTATGTTGCACTACAGCAAAGCCTGCAGTAACTTGAGTGAAACACTTGAGTAAGCTCTTGAATTTTTTATTGGGTGTGATGCAAGAGTTTGGTGCTGTTCTGTATCTGTAAAAGCTATCAATGAAATTCATTATCCAGTATATCAACTATATTAAATGATTCACCAATTGAATGATGAGGTCTGAAAATCTATTATGTGTTGTCGTTTTCACTGATGAGATAGCAATGGATTTGACATGACTCTTCAAATTAGATTCATTCATCATTATGGTGGAAAATGAATACAAATTTTCTTGATCAATTTGGCCCCCTCCCAGTAACTTCTGGTACAAGATAACCAAACATAGATAATTAGTAGATATGAGAAATCATTACCCACTGTTAATCATGATGGAAGTTTGTCTTGTTCATTTTGGTTTCAGTATCAGCACACTTGTGAGACAAGAATATTTCACTCATGTAATGTAATCAGAGATGTCTATCTCTGGGAAGTTTTGGCTCAATTAGTCCTCCTGAACACTCAAGGCTGAGTGCCTCGCTAATTTTGTCCTCTACTCAGCACCTGCAGTGCAGTCAATGCACTCTCTCACAAACTTTATAATAGGAAAATATTTATGAGGCATATCTTGGCATAGGTTATTCACAAGAGATACAATTTTGAGGAATAAGTATTGTCATCTTTTTATTTTGGAAAATGTATGAAAAACTGGAACGGCCGCAGGACAATAAACACATTAAGCAGATTACGTCAAACATAAACAATCATTGTGGCCTGAATTAGAGAACACAACCATACCCATCTTTGTCTATTTGATAATCTTGTTTAGTCTCCTTTCGACAAACAGTCCTGCAAATGAACAGTCACGCAGAGATAATACCATTAAGTTTCAGTGGGAACGTGCTCTGCCTCTCTTGGGCTGGAAGACATTTGGATGGTCGAGTGAAAAATTGCTCTAAATTCTGACCAATGAATCGTTTTGCACATGCTTTAATGCATTTCATAAATAATCTGCCTGAGAAGGTAATTAGTGCAGGTGTTTACACATATTTCTGCCATCAGGGTGCACAGTAGGATCACAGTTGGCTGAGTGAGTTTTAGGTTATTAAATTAGGCCCAAGGTAACAGGAAGAAGGATGAGCTACAGTTGGGCAGGTATGAGCAACAAGATGTTTCCCTATTCATCATCCAAACAAAAAAAAAAAACACATTCAAGAAATTATGCAGGTTCAAGTTATCTCCCATTCGAGGATTCAGTGTTTGCATAATCAGGCCTGTATGCAGAAGTTTTCATATTCAAGAGAGGTCAGTATTAGAGAAACATCTCCCTAGGGGGTTTTCTGAAGACGAAAGAAGGGTTGGACCTAAAGTTGTAGGAATTAATCTGCTTAACTTCACACAGACATATAGGAAAGTAAATCACTTTCAAAGTTTTCTCAGCAATAATGCAATAAACACTGTAGTGCAGAAAGCGTAAGAAAATAAGAAATCTGATCATATTGTTTGCCACTGCGTTATAAAAATATCTTCTGTAGTTCCTATGCCATGTAGGAGATCCTTCCCAACATGAAGATGTCCCTGGGTTTGGGGAAATATCCCATTGAACGCCACAGACCTCTCTATCTGGTTCCTTAGAATTGCTGTGGCCTGCTGTCTGTCAGATGCATATGCCCCACTGCAATTGCTGTTAAAACACCAATACTTCTCAGTGCTGCATAAACTCTGCAGGTGATGACAGGCCTTTCCCTGAGGTGAATCTGGTAGCTCTACTGCCCTCACCTCTTTACCCCAGACACAGAACAGCCACCACATTATTGGTTTTGACAAGACACAGCATACAGATGCCACTTTTGACAATGAATGTTTACAGGTTTTAAGATGACAAATGTAACACTTTTACCTGTCATTTCCATTGCTTTACACTAAAACAGAAATCAATGTCATCCTTGGATTTTACGGCACATGTAGAGCCACAACACAGAGCAATAGTACTTTTCCATTTTCAACCAGATTTGTATCCAACCAGATTTGTATCATTAAAATGTAGGTAGTAAATGCCAATGAACAATGTTCAGTTTCCCTCCATGCTGCCTGCACCTAGACTTCCCCGCTCATTTACAGGCAAAAATGTTTTGCGTCATCTGGTGGACTTTTACTGGCTCAAGGGCTGTTGTTCGAACTACAGATTGTACTTCGAGAGAGGGGAGGCTCCTCAACTGTCTAGAACAACCACTGGAACAAAGAGACAGAAAACAATGCTCCTGTAGATATGGAAGAAAAAAATGTAATGCTGGAATCAGACATTCGGGGCAACTTACATGAGCCATAATACAGTGTGGAGAAATTACTGAGCATGGAGTAGGAAGAGGCCAGTAAGGATAGAGGTGCAGAGGTGCCCTGTGCCTGGGACAACGGATGGTGCTGCTTACTGTAAATGTGTACCAAACCGACCTGGAGTCGCTGTGCTGCTGCAAATTTACATTTTCTTTTGGATGAGGTTGCTGAATATACAGAGGAAGGGGCACAAATATGTGTAATATTACATCAACATAAATAACAGTAAAGAATCAATTAATAATCTCTGATGTTAACTGGTTAAAAAGTTGCTAATTCTCACAAGTTATAATTAGCTGATCTTAGGCTACATTCAGACCAACTTATCTAAATTAAAAAAACTCAGCCCCCCTCACTCATTTGAATGAGGTAGATCTGGCGAGGCAGCGTGGTGCCAGCGTGGAGGGCTCGACTGCAACACGACATTATCCGGCCAGGTAATGCGTTGGCCAGTAACATACATGGGAACATTCCTGGTGGATTTCTTTGTGTGAATTTCTACAGTTTAATTGTGATTGTCGCAAAAATAGATGAAAGGTGATAACTTTCCGGATCTTGTCACATAAACTGCTGTGCAGTGTTTCAGAATCTAAGAAGCCTTCTGATTCACATACTGATACTCAAACTGGACCTCCTGGGTTGTATTTCATTGTCTCTACCTACTGCTACCTGAAGCTACACAATGCAGGCCATGAATTGTTTTAATGCAAGGCTGATTTGGTCTGAGCGCACGCTTTGGGTAGCAAGAGTTGCCTTAAAGCAAGACGGCACTTTGATTCATGGCCCAATTGGTGTCCACAATGAATGTTCTACCTCTGTGTGTTGCGTGGGAGCTCTGTTTCCTTCCATAATTACAAAGAGTCAGGTGAAGTGGAGACTACAAATTGCTCATAAGTGTGTCTCTATTAGTCTCTCTATGAACTGGCAACCCATCCAGCATGCCGTGAAGGGTGATAGAAGCCTTAATATGTCTGGATTGAAAAAAAGCCGAAAACATAATGGCCTTTAGTTTGAGGATGGTAATGTGAATGGGTTGGTTTGCAAGTTGGTACAGCTTAGTACTAATGGACTAAAAAGGTGGGGCTAATTAAAAATAATTAAGTGTGTGGGTTGCTTTAACTATAGTCTATTACCTGCTGTTTTTATGAACCTTTCCAGTGACATTACAAAATGTTATTTCAGATCAATTACTGTATGATATTTGGAGTCCTTTGGAAACAAGAGACTTCAATTGCATCTTTGTGAAACTCAGAGAAAACACTGCACTGGGTAGTTATTGGTCAACTGCACCACTGTATTGATCCTAAACTAGTGCCCAGTGAGTGAGATATTTGTTAAATGCTGCTGCCCTTAATTCATTTTATTAATCAGATATATCCATCTGTGTGGCACCTTTACTGTGGTTGGAGAGGCTGTCCGTACACTGTCATACTACCATACACTTTTGCCTGGTCTGATGGCACAATTGCCAATAAACATAATTTCAATCAATTGCCTTCACAGGAGAAGGTGACAATGTGTGGAAGGTTAAGGATTTTACCCTTGAATTAACTGCTTCCATGATTGTTCATATATTAGTTAAATGACACAAATGGAATGTAGTGGTGACTGGTAATGATCTGGTCAAATGGGAAATTGGTCTATATATCATGTGGAAACTAAACCAGCTAATTGTGTGGTGCATAATAAAAAAAAAAAAATGTAATACCAGGTTGTTACTGTTATTAACAAGGTGCATTATTTGATAAATCCATGGTTAGCTTATCAGTTTACAGCATGTTCATGTCTATTTTACATAGAAATAGAAATTACATTTATATGCAATAGCATTTGTGTTTTGAAGTAAACAAAATGTTGGCCAGTTGCATTTCTTGTAAAATAGAGGAAATGTTGTAAATAACGTAATATGGTCACAGATGTTGATACTGAGCTTTTATTTGTTTTCTGCCAAAATATCCAATCTAGCAATACAATATCCGCTTGTACTGACTGCAGCATTATTAAACCTTTGCTTGTTATGTTTAGGCACTCACTGTACTTGGTTGATGTTAAGAAAAGACTCAAGGCACAAAGTGTTTATTGACCACAATCTTTCCTAACCTCAACCAATACGCTTTGATGCCTAAACCTAACCACAGAAGGAAGTCAACTCGGAATTGAAGAGAGTTGGCAATCACAGTGATTTTTCAGTAACTGAGACATCATTTTAGTAAAAATCTCAGAGTCGAGAGGCATCACTCAAAGCAATAAGGCTTGTTAACTCAGCATTACCATATCAGTGACACAGTAATTAATAAGTAACACAGGGGGGAAGCAAATGTAAAATAAAGTGATGACACTCACATTATAGTTTTCTACTAACTACCCAATACTTTGAAGTATCAATAATGATAAAGACACTTAGATTTTAGTAATACTTATTATACAACCATCCAGAACTTTGACTTGGTTGCCATGCTTGGATATTTAGTACTTTTAATGTTGCCACATGTCTGTTGCCTTTTATGTAAATAAATTGGTATTTTTCGACATTACTAAATGTTTTTATGGGTACGTTTACACAGCTCAAAACACTTAGGTAAGGGAAAGGTCGTGGTCGTGGATTGACGTAGACATTTACTTTTTCAATATTTAGCCAAAACCACCAACATTTCCCTGACCTTACCCTTCCCACTCACTGGATTTTCAGGAGAGAGGTTTGCATAAATAATAATAAGTTCCACAACAGGTAAATTGACATGGGAATGTAGTCGATTGTAGTTGTGCTTTGGCCAGTTTTCAATTTTCTGTCCAGCAAGTACAACTGCTATGGTGAGTTATAAACTTGGAATTATGGGCTAATCACAGAACACTGAAGGTATTGCCCACCTTGTAACAGTTTCTGGCATCTGGGAGAGTTTGCCGCAAAGGCACAGCTGCTTGATTCATTGAAAATCAACAAAACATATTTTAGCAGTGATGTTCATTTTTTACAGTCTGGGGTTTCAAAATACTACCAAATTCAACATTTTGGACACTAAAAATACACTATATTTGCAGAAACCTGTGCTGAGCAGAGGATCTTTGTGTGTGTGTGTGTGTGTGTGTGTGTGTGCTTGCTCGTGTGTGCATATGAATGCAGATGGGAAACTGAAGGTTCTGCATTTATGTGATGGTCAAAGCAATTCAGGCATCACTTTTGGTTAATAATTGCCCACAGTAGGTTGTTTAAAATATTTTTTCTTTCAATTGGATGGCACACACTCTGAGGAGTGGAGGGGACAGGTGGTAAAAATTATAGTTTTGCTGTGTACTTTTATTTTCAAATCACCACAGTATATAATGATGTTGCAAACATCTTAACGTGCACTGTTGAAGCTGTTTTGTTTGCCCTGCCGTGAAGCTTGGGATGATGGGCTTGAATATGTAAACTGTTTACAAAGAAAAAGTTACCTGTGTGTCTGCAGATGCAATACAGGAAGCGGTACAGACAACAGTAATGAGTTTTAAGCTGCCCTACCTTGCCTATACTAAAGCTCTAGGTTTACCCTTGAAGGATGACACAAGTCTAAGAACTAGAAAGCACCAAAATACATACCTCTACCAAGGTTGCACAACTCTCAAAATGATTTATTTTAATAACAGAAAATGTTTAGAAATTTAAAATGCAACTGGTTCAGATGTGTGGCTCATTGTGCTCATTATGATGTTTGGAGACTGTGTCCTCTCTGAGAAAAGCAAAAGGATAAGTTGTGCCAAATTTCAAAGAAGTCAGACTAATGACCATTGAGTTTCCTCATTTTTGGCCATTTTTTTATGTTGCCAAAGCACCATATTAGCAAAATACTGTCACATGTTGCAGTTTTACTCTTTGAAAAGATAGCTGTTTAAAGCCTAAATGTTACGTTTCAATAAATGTTTCAGTCCAAATCCTTACCGAAAACTAAGCACTTGTTCTTTGGCACATGGCCAAACTATCTTTTAGATTTAATTTAAATGTGCAAAATACTCTTTGAAACATCTTGATGACTATAAAAGAGGCACACAAAAAACTAAATAAATAAAAAATAAGCTCCTTTGGCGAATGCACTTTGGGCTTTGGATGGTACATTTTTCTGGTTTATTATCTATGCTTTAATGTCTTCTATGTTGAAGCTCAACTGATTCTCAAAGGTCACCCACTTCCCGATACAAAATCAGTGAACACCCATCTTCTGGTTGTCTTACACTTTATCTCTTCTAGGTAGAGTTGCAGGACTACATAACCCCATTAAGGTAATAAAACAAAATTAAGCTATGCTGTTTCCAAGTCATTCAGTGCATGTCAAAAACATACTTAATAAATATTTAATTTCAAGATCGAAATGAACAGATTTTGTGTTTGTGATTCTGTGCAATAACGTGTGCTGCTAATTGGTATTGTGAAACATCAGAAATATCAAATATCAAATCTATGCCTAAAATTGAAACCAGGTATGCTGAATGATTGACATCCGATGAATACCTCAGTAATCAAAGTCTGCTGCAATATTGCCTGTTTCATGTGAATCCGTCCGCTCCATCAGATTGCTGCCTGTGGAATGTGGCTTTGCCTCGGACCAGGACTTTAATTAGAATACTGTTTTGAAGTCAGACTGGTCGTTATCTGGCTAACAAATGAGGGCATTTTTCAAACTGCAGAGGGAATATACATAGACTCTGTTTTCAAAGCTTAAGTAGATATGTATCACATAGTGAGATAGATAAATGCGCTTCCATGTCATGACAAGGTTGCCTGTATTCAACTTGTTATGCTACTTTGAAATTACTTGATGTACAGCCGCTTCAGTCAAAGGCTCATGGACAAGTGAGTGCAATGTGATCACAGATGCTGTAATCTGTGCAACACCATAACACAACCAATGATATAGTAGTTAAATTTATCAGACTGGCTAATGCTTTTACTGTAATAATTGCAATCCAAAATTTTATTGAAAATTAGTGCTCATGACAGTATAAACGTGTAAAATGTCAGTGCTGCTTTTTGTTCATCAAAATTTTGAAAGCCCAGAGCTTATTTGAACTTCAGAAAAGAAGAACAACATAGAAAATGCTTTAAATCTGTAACTTTTGGTAACTATTAAAGCAAGTGAAGTAATGCAATCTTGTCACATGTTTTGAAGTGCTTTGATTAAAAGACAAACACACTCTAATGGCCATATTAACAACAAACAAAAAGGTCAACTAAGAAAGTATTTATTCCTTATAGTGTAAGTTGTAAGATAACCTTGTGACATTTGGATAATGGCACCATAGGCTTTTGCCACTTGCTCACGATAGCTTAACTTTGGACAGTGTGCTGGAAAAGTGAGGAAAGCCCTCTTTGGCCATGTGGGTTGGTGCCTTCAGCTGTGGTCTCTTTAATTACAACAAGAACAATGGGTCAGTTGTCTCAATACAGTTCTGAGGGTTACATCTTTACAACATGGAGAAGCATGGAGAAAGCAGCTGTCAGCAAGGATTTCTCTCTTTGTCTGCCTTTTTTCTCTCTCTCCTTTTTATCTGCTCTGCTACGATGTTGCTAGGCACCGGGGCAAGCAACCATTTTTGAGAATATATTTGAGTGAGGAAAGCCATCCACATATTTATTCCATTCCTCTCTGCTGGATGAAACCACTTAGCATTTAGAATATAGGATGAGTTTCATCTGTGCAGGTATGCCACGGTGGGCAATCACCAAACCCCATGTTTCTGCAGAACGGAAGTCATGTCTGACCACACTGTTGTCGTAGGATTGTATTTACCAGAGATATTAATATTTATAGTAAACAAAAGGAAATCTGTTGCATTAGGTCTCATCTGGTATTCAACTGAAGTGTAAGAGGACAGAAGAAAGCTGGAAAAGGAAGATGCTTTCTTGCTGTTTGCTGTGCTAATGCTGACCTTGATGAAGCTGAGGTTTAATTGAGATTTGGAGAATTAAAGTGTAGCATGACGTCAGTGAGGCACTGCTCAGACCCTTGGGTTATGCAAGACATTTTTTAGTTTAATAAAAATTTTATTTTGTTCTGAGCAAGCCAAACCTTAATTTTATTGAAAAAGTGTATCCATTGTTTGCATTCACTCCGTGTAACAATTGTTACAATCATTACAAAAGACGTGATACGAAATATAAAAAAAATCAAGGTGAATCCACCTAAAATGCAGAGATACTTTATTGAAAGTGACCTAGTACAAATAGAACTAAAAGGTCGTGTCTAAGTTTGTAATGTTGAAGATTCTTATGTGGCTGGTGTGAAAAGCTTTTTCTTCATAAATGTTGGCCACAGTCACTGTTTGATAGCGAGAGTGGGATTTCCATAGAACACCAAGCTGTGCGCCGAATACACAGCTCTGTGGGTAGTCGTACTTATGAAATGCATAAAATTGCTTGAAATAAGGTATAAGCTGGTTTACACCCAGATGTTTGCATGTTATGTTACACAGAGTCAAATTGAACAGAACAAAGTTGTGTTTAACTGTCTCCCCTGCAGTGCTGAAATAATGACCCGTCTTTGTGTGTGTTGTGATCTCTCCCTCTCAGTGTTTTTCCTTCCCTCTTTCTCTCACTCTCTACCGTTTTTTTTACATGTTTAGCCAATTGAGCTATGTAGCTCAGCAGGAGAAAAACTGCTGTAGTGAAACAAGAATACATGAATAATTAAAAACACCGTTATTAATGAACTTCTAGACACTATGCTAATGAACGATTTCAAGTCTTATTTGTCAGCTCGACTTTTGTTGTCTGTTCCGTCAACTTTTCTATGCACATTAAGGGGCTATCATAATAACCTCAATTATGTTTGAGAGTAGGGTGCTGACGTACTTTTGGACTGGTAGCTTGGTACAAATTATGTGAAAACTGCTGTTGTTATCATTCAGAAATGCAGGATTAGTTCAGCCCTTGTTTTGATTTTAGAAGTTTAGAAGCTCATTCACTGTGCTGTAATATAGTTTTATTGTGTGTGTGTGTGTGTGTGTGTGTGTGTGTGTGTGTGGATGTCAATTTGAAAAAAAGTAACATTTTCCATTAAAGTTGCGGCTTTGTAGTTCAGACTGTGGTGAACTTAACTCTGGGTCAGCTTCACAACATCACTTTTTGTTCATTGATAGGGACTTGATCTCCCTTCGTTCAGAAATATCACAGAAAACACAAAATTTAACAAAAGTGATCAGTCACCGTACAACTACATAAATGTATTTTAAAACATCTATAGGATAGTATCATCAGGTGAAAAAAATATTTAATCAATAAGCACCCCATCGCAACAACATGGTTATATCTATTCACAGTGACTCTATGAGTACCAGTTTTTTATCAGGATGACGAGATGGTGCGACTGAGGCTGAAGAACCCAAAGATCCATTAGTGTCCTCTTCTTCATTTTGACACTGACATCTGGATATCTGCCATCACTTAATATTATATTACAGCAACAACAACCCCCGTTTGTCTTTATTACTGGCCCCTAATCTCTTGTGACACTTAATCATGTTACATTAAGTTCTTTGGGTCGCTTCAGTCCTTTACAACCTTCAGCATTGTCTTCCTTTTTGTTAACGGCATAATATTCATATATAACTTCTGATCACTGAATGGTCCATTATATAGTGGATCCTCCGTCACAACTTGTGTCTTCATGAGAGAAGTCACCCGTTCTCCCTCTGTGCTGGTTAGCTGTGATGTGATTAATGTCTTCATGGTCTGGTCAAAGTGTCGATATCTTCAACAGCTGGGCCCATCTGTCATCTTTTTCCTGTGACACCCCTGAACATAACTCAGGTCCTATCAGGGAGGCCATCCATCAAAGTGGTAAACAGAGACGTCTCACATTAGTGGCCCTGAACACTTCTCATCATATACCATAACAGACAAGCAATCATCTGGTATTATGTTGTGCCACAGGCTAATGTGAAATATTAACGGAAATATTCAGCACACCAGCTGCCGATTGGACGGGGCATCTGTGCTTAGCGTAATGGGTGGGTAACAATTTAATATTGTAGAGACAGTAGATTGTAGATTTTTCTCTGCGGATTTGTTCCAAAGCTGTAACACTGGATCAGGGACCGCATCAATACAGAACAAATGTTTTGGGGGAAATCTTTCTCTCTTTACTCTTTTTTTTCTCTTTACTCTTTTTTTTCTCAACCTTGCTTTGTGTGTGTAAATCAAAGGCATGAGTCCATTTACTCTGAATTGCCTACGCCTGCATATTGATTTGTGTTGTATACTCTTGGTTGTAAAGGCTGAGAAGCAAAGAGCATTTCACTTGTAGTTAAACCAGATGTGTTTTATAAGAGACTCATAAAAATGACTGATATCTACAACCACCTTGGAATGTAGAATCTAATGATGCATTCAGATGCATTAATTATATTTGCCTGTCACGGTGTTTCCTCTAGGGGGCAGTAGAATTAGGGACAGCCAGGGTGTCACTTCATCCGTCTGACTGGTGATTGGTTCACTGCCATTGCTGCTCAGATAAATGCTACAGGGTTGGGTCCATGGGCCACCATACTGGGGATCAACCTCATCGTTCTCTGCAGCACCCCCTCACCTCCCCTCTATCTCTCTGCCATTCCTGCAGTTCTATGCAGCTCTCACTCCTGGCAGGGATTATGCTGACACTGTAGTAGAAGGAATATATGCATGTTGGAAATCAAGATATGGAGCTTTTGTCATTGCTTTTGTCAAGTGATGGAGATACATGCATGTAAAATGTGCATTTTCAACGTTCATTTTGAAAGCTCTGCGTAGAACTCAGCTCTTTTTAAAACCGAGAGCCACATTTCTATTTTGATATTTTTCTTCTTCGCTTACAGCAAAGTGTACTTTTTTATATTCACTACTGAGACATAAATAATGGTCTCAGCATTCTTAAGAATAAACTTGTTAAAGTTAGAGATAAAAACATGATGATATCGTAGATAAAACATCAGTCTCTTGGCTCTTGTGGTTGATCATTGTGGTCCATTATTTGTATTCAACTAATAGCAAACCACATGGTGTTTGAAAAAGAAAAACTCTATTAGATAAAGAAGGCCAAATTGAGCTCAGGTCCTCTGAAATTGAAGCAAGATAGTGTTTCTTTGACTCTTTGAAACCCAACCACAATCTGGCACACATTTAGGAGGAGGATGGCTAATTGCATCAGCACCTCTGCATGAAAACTCAGTCAGTTATGAAGACATAATGGGAAACAGAATTCCTCCGCAATGCTTCATGTAATGCACAACTTCTTTATTTCCGCGCTTAGAGGATTTTAATATTTTTTTCCATCAGCTGTGGTCAAAGCAGAGATACCCGTTGTAACAGTAGGAAACATATCACATGTACT
This sequence comes from Micropterus salmoides, assembly GCF_014851395.1. Classification (NCBI taxonomy): domain Eukaryota; kingdom Metazoa; phylum Chordata; class Actinopteri; order Centrarchiformes; family Centrarchidae; genus Micropterus; species Micropterus salmoides. The sequence goes on from NW_024040374.1 coordinate 15,672,814, forward strand.
GAGGAATGAAGCAAAGGAGGCCAATAAGCAGGGCAGTTAAATGGAAATAGTTTCATTTCCTTTGGTGTAAACAAATACCCCATGTAGTCCCCGGACCAGAGCTGTGGGTAATCGGCTGCTATAACTCAACAGAACACTTTGCCCTGAGCTAAACATAATACTTCCTGCACTTAACTAAATCCATTTTTCAACCCTCAGAAGAGTTATGACACACCAATACATTATTGTACAAATGTCTCACAAAGTTAAACCTGCGCAAAACATGCAACACGGTAGTGTTTGTTTAAAGGACCATAAAAATAAAAGATTTCAGTTCCATTGCCACTATTTGGTACAGGGGCATTACACTGAGTTACTGAGTTGCTTCTTTTATTCTTTAGTGGACTGAAAATAATTATTTGAAAATTTGAAAATGACCATCCTGAACTGCTCTTCTATTTCAGTTTGATTCTCCACATTCTCAATTATCCGTGTGACTTGTTCATATCAGGAGATTAGTCGATAGGCCATTTTCCATCAGTATGGATTCTTTTCTTAGTGCTCACGCTTTGCTTTTCAGACACTGCGTTGCCTGGCTGATTGCGGCAAACTTTGATAATTAATCACTGCTTGCAGCTACAGGTCCGCGCAGAATTGTATGGATTTCCAGAAACAAGATGTGCAGTTATGAGGAAAATGGTATGGATTGAGCACAAAGTCACAGAAAATTTTCTCAAGGACAAAAATAACCAAAATGGGAGATTTGGCACCCATCTCAGAACTTGGTCTTCCCTGACATTGTTTTCTTTTTTTTTCTTAAATCCATCATTTTGTAATTAGCACCTCACATCTCTGAGATGGGTTCTAGTTGACTGCTGAGGAGAGGATTTAGCCTGCACTACTGTAATCGCGTGAATGCTTCTTTTCACCCCATCACAGGAAGATGCGGGAGGTCTTTTTCACTTCTGCAGGTGGTGTGAATGCTATTGCCACACCTTCTGGAGCAGCATGCCTGTATCCAAAGCCAAGATACTCCTATGATACCTCACACCGGTGATGCTGTTTGTACAACCCAGCATAAACACTTTGCCCATTTGTTTCACTCAAGTTGTAATGGTGCTTGACTAGCTCCTTGTGCCTGCATGTTTCAGTTCATAGCTCAGCAGTAAAGCAGGAGACAGGTCGGTCTAAGGTCCTGCTGCGAGGCATTGGTAGATAAAGCACACTGCAGGTAAAAACATGCATGGCCACTCACCATTAGATCACTCCCCATGCTGTCCCTGAGATGGCACTCTTAATTAGAAAGTCCTTGGATCTTGCTGTCTAAACTCAGGTTTTACTGCCCACATTACCACTTTACGGTAAAACATTGCAGGGGTATACAGTATATTATGAATACATGCTGTAATTGACACTATTTTGGAGTTGCTTTATGGCTTCATTTTGAACTTCTGCTTTCTCCCAAGTACCGTCTGCGTTGTCATTGGCGATTAGCCTGTTACTCACCTGTACTTTCTCCCTAGACAATGGTCTGTTCTGCTCATGCAGATGATGAGGTGCGGTATCAAAGCCAAATGAGATGGCTGCCAATTAGGGAGGGCTCCAGGTGCATTTCAATGCAAACTCGCACCAGTAACTGCACCCTGTAGTATCTCCATTCAAAGACACTTTATAATGGCTAGACTTCAACAGAAACTTATGAAGTATTTCAATTACCAGAATAAATGACAGACTTCTTTTCAATACTTAACACAGGGGGGTGGGGGCGTAATGATGTCTTACTAAATGTTCTAAGCAGGAAGTTAAATTGACTTGCCGCCTTTACACTTTGTGTAACCTCTTTTTTCTTCCTTTAATGCTGAAAGTTAACTGAAGAAAAATCAAATAATCCATTTGCCTGTGTTCTGGATGGACTCCAGTTCAAATGCTTGGAAACAGTGTGAGACCACACAGTTATTTGGTCAGCCCCCACACTCCACAGGGGATACAATAGACTTTTATATAGTTTCTACAAGTGCTGTAGCACAAAAGCCTCAGACAAATTCAATCATCTTTCACCAAATGCAGGTGATTCCCGACAATAGTTTAAATATCAATGGATTTGGAATCATGTGCCTATACTAGGTAAGGCTGTTATGTAAGCATCCTATTCAGTATCAGTTGTAAAATAAAGTTAAAAATCAATGTAGACTTATTACATCCTGATGCAAGACATTAAAATTTTAAACTGAGAGATGAACCAGGAACTTCCCTCTTTAAACACCTTTTACCCACCACAGGGTTAGGTCATGACAGAAAAAAGGCTCTCCTATGTTCTTGTGAGTGTGTTTCCTGAATCTGCAAATGCACGGTGGTGCACCAAAGTGGCCTTTGAATCAAGATGTTTAGTTATTCAAATGAAATCAAGTCAGGGCAGACGGGAAGAGCAGTCAGAAGAAGCTCGCTGCTGTAAATCTTGAAGCTCTACCTCTGTGATTGCTCAGGCCACCATGGAATAAAGATTAGAAGAAAATCACAAATCACAGCGGATGTCATTAGCATACTACCAATAACGGGATGCAAAAGGGAAAAGAGGAATTGCCTTATAATGCTGGTTAAAGTACGAATCAATGCCATGTATGGATGCGCACAGCTGCTTGATAAACAGACATATTCACTTCCAAACATGAGTAAAGGAAGTGTCTAATAATGATGTTTTTTTCAATGTTTTTGTCTGAATCACTCGCTGAAGCACTTGATGCTAATATCACATTCCCCCTCTCTCTTTTGATCAGCTTTTGCAGCTGGGCTGCCCTGCCTCACTTGGATGCATCAACAAAGCTTGAAGTGGCCACTCTAATCTGGTTAAGTATTGCCTGGTTGGGGAGAAATTAGCTGAATTCTTTTAACTTTTCAAACAAACATAATACAGCCAAACTTGCTGGATGAGAATCAATTACATGAACTGAAAATAGGTTTGGGGGGATATCATTTCATTTCTGAAAATCATCTAATACTATCTATCTATTCAGTGGCATATGCCTGTAGTGTCACATCGGAGCCATATTTCAGTCCAGTGGAATGAATGAAGCAGAGGAGAATCTGTTGAAACACTGCCGGAATACGTTTCACAAATCTTTTTCACCCACTGGTGTTATTGCCATTATCAGCATTACTTCAAAAATAGTTATTCCCTGCCTAAATCCATAATATATTGTAAGGAATAATGAGATAATTTTAAGATGATTGCATAGTTTCTCACTATAATTGGTTGGATCGGTGACCACAAACTATTGTCCTAGTTGTACTGCTCTATAAAATAAAATAATCTCTGTCTAAAACATGTTCAGTTTATTCATATTTGATCAGATTTGTTTCTGTGAAGATTGAGAAATAGCAGTGCAATGAATGTCTGTTTGGTTTAGTAATCCAAAAGGATGATATTGTTTTTAGTTATAACAAATATAGGTGTCACCATTGATATAGTTGTGCAACTCATGAAGCAATTCTTGTAAGAAATCTCATTAAATAAATCACCTTTTCATTCAAAAGCCATTTATGTTTTTCTATGTTTATTCAAAAATATCCATGTACCTGTCAAACAAATCAGTGTGTGTATATTAATTACCACAAACATAGTAAAAGAAATTTGTATGTAGCTTTATACTATTGCTATCAACATCTTCTGGGGAAAAAACCTGACTTCTTTTATCATCAACTTGCCTAACAGATGGTTGCGAGAGAAAAAAAGAATATGATCACAATACAAACATTTTTGTTGTATTGAATATTTTCTCCCATTGGATCTTTAGGGCAGATTGTCTCAATTTTTCAATGTGTCTAAATCCTTTGTTTGAGAGAGATCTGTTAAATCTGTCTTGCTGCTAATAAACTGCCATTATTCCCTCCAACAAGGCTGCACTCATTAATAATGCTTCTGTCAAATGCTCATTCTTTTCTGTGAAAATAGAAAATATCATTAATTACAGTTTCTGTCAGCCTCTGACAGCTCAAGCAATTGTTCCAGTCCCTGAGTTCTGTTTCATTGTAGCCATACCTAGTGACCACCTATTCTTTACTGTCTCAATGGGGATGTCCAGCATGTGAGATCCACAAAGGCCCTGGGAGATCTCACCACACATTGCAGAGCTTCTGTCCCAGCAACACATTAGTCATCCCGGGAGCGATTGAGTTTGGTGGTAAACTCAAAATGTAGATCTATCTCACTCTCTCAAGCAGAGATTCGGGAAGAGTATCACTTGAGATTGAGTCGGTTTACGTTTCATTGTGGATTTGTTGCATTTTTACTACTCAGGGAAATATCCTCCTCGGAGAAACACAGAGGGATTTTCTTATTCAATTCATCAACGGGGGGAAAGAAAGAGAAAAGATTAGACTTCAGATTGCAGCTGCTGAACATAGAAGAGTACATTCTTGTATGAATACACAAGGATCTTATTGCATGTGGAATGCTCACAAATGAAAAATGGCCAATCTGAATAAAAGGAAACAGTTGCAGGACAAGAGCCTAACTCTCTCCAACATATCCGAGCAGATTGTTAACAGAGAGAGTTGCTTGGGTTGTTTAGTTTTTCATTATGTAAACTACAGAGAAGCCCACAATCACACACCAACTGTTCCCCAGAGCGTTGCCATGTCAGACAAATATGTGGCTTACTTTGGTGAGTCGCTTTTATTCATGCTAGTGAACTTTATCCTGCAGCTACCTTACTTTATTCACAAATTCAGTCCAGAAATGTTTGAGTGTTAAGTGTTGTGTATCAATTGGCCGGCTGGTTGTTGTGTAGCACCACTATATAGCAAGATGTATCAGTCTCCATGCAGAGCTTATTTTAGTTTGTTTATTTATGTTTGTTTATGCTGTTTCTGCTCCACAAATTGGCATATTTTGCAAAATATTGGGAATACATGTATTTGTGTGAATTTATGTACATCTTTATGAGATTTCTTTGAACTTGTGGTTCCACCCCAGTAAAATCTAACTTATGAAATTCACAGTCTACATATTAAATTTAATCTGCTAATATTGAAAGGAAAAATATAAGTATTGAATGAAAATTTTATAACAAGGAATAGGAAACCTAAATATCATTTTTAATTAAATATACTTTATATAGTGCTGGCTAGGGCTGCCAACTACTAAAGGTGTTCCTAGTCAACTAGATGTCGAACAATATAAATTTAACTATTTAAACATATATTTTCATACATTTTCAGAAAATGGTTTGAGTTCCAGGGCTGAGAAGGAATGTTCTAAGTAGCATTGTTAACACTGTGCTACCATACAGAGGAATCCAAAACCATATTGATTTATTCCAAGTTTCAACACAGTATAAAATCACACAAGTCTCGTTGTTCAAAACAGGGGAATAAATAACTTTCAACTTCACAAGAACAAAAACGGATTTCTCAACACAATGGATGATATATAACTGACTTACCTACTTTGTTGTGAACTTCACTGTTGCTGCTTTAGAAACAACATTTAGTATTTAAAATTTTCCATTCTAATCCTGTTCTGAATTTAAAGACAGCCAGGCTGACATAGGAACTGTATAGCTAATATGTACACTTTAATAATAATAATAGTTTATTGATTGCAAGTCATATCATCATCACAATATTGAACCATTTTAATTCTATATCATATCACTTCCTCATATTGTTCAGGCCTACTTTTATATATGGTGCCATCTTTTGTTTAAATGTATTATACAGAGGTCATGTTAGCAAGTTAATACAATATAAATGACATGGTTAATGATATAATAATTCAGACTTTCTGCACTCAATACATGGCCAAAAAGTACAACTTAAATAAACCAAATTCAGCAGGAGAATTGCAAAGAGGCGATGCTTATTTGGAAATGAAATGAACGTTAAATAGAAATTGACGTCAAATAGACATTTCCCGCAGTCTGCTATTTTGGGGGTAGACTTTTTCTTTTCATCAGCAAGCAAATACAATCCTGTCCCTTGATATAATTTAAAGTTGGATAAGAATTTACTTTTATTTATCAATAAATAATAATAATAAAGTTGCAATACATATCAATTAATTTAATTTAATAATCTGTTTTTAGATCTATGGCTCATGAGCTAACACTCATGCTGGGTTTTGTTTAATTCATAACATTCATTTATGTACAACATATGTTTTGCAGAGGTGAAATTGTATTGGATTTATATTTTATAATAGAACATAAAGACAGTGTGAAGAACTTAAATGACATGTGATAATAAACAACACTGGGCTCAAATCAAAATCACTAGCTCAGAAAAACGAAACTGTTCTTCAAAGGCATTTCAGGGAAATATCTAAATGTGTTTTTCATTATTCATTTCCAGTCCAGCAAAAGGCCAACAAATTAATTTTATAATCTGTGGATGTGATAAACTGTATTAATGGATAAGATGTCGTGATACCATACTGTTTCTTAAGTTATTGCTGAAATATTCTTTCACATATTCTGTCAAACACAGGATTATATGACACAATAACGCAGACTTTGGCTAAAGTTTCCCATGATGGATACGCTTTGTAGGATATGGTACCAGACCCCATACATGGATGTAATTAAACAAGGGCAAGTGATAGCAATAATGTATCATCCACTAGAGCTGAGGTCTTGGCTTCCTGCGAACCACTGTTACCAGAGACAAATGACTTGCAGCAGTCGCCAGCGTCGCTTTTAACTTTGCATGGTGCAGACACAGAGAGGGAGTATCTCCGTAACAGTGGTGGCCCAGCCAAGACAAATGGACAGTCATAATCCCCCCACTGGTGGAGAATGTGGTTTATTAGAATACGATACAGTGGATGTGAAATATTTTTCTTGCAGCGCAATTCAGTCTCCAGCTCGTTCCTCACCACACACAAGTCATACTTGACAGTTTCCACTTTTTTGGAGCAGCTTAGCCATCTTGGAGCTACTGCCTTCAAAGTTAGATAAGTTGTCTGTCAAGGAGGAGAGTCTGAAATTTATTATTACTGCCTGTTCAGTCCCATACTAGAGAAACTGAAGTGCGTACATATAAGCAGGGCACAACATTCTGTGTAATGTGGTGGGACAAAATTTACAGTGGGTTTAACTAAAGAGAAATATGTTTTCCTAAGTGTCCTAAATTTAGAGTCTTATTCTGGTATCTATTGGCAAACACTGTTTATCTATTCAGTTACAGGATGCTCTGTTTGGACCACGCATGCAGGAACTGCTGACACGGAAGGATTTAGCTATTATAGTATATCATTACATGAATAAAATATGTGTATGATTACATACAAAAGTTTGTTCAACGATTCTCCAATTTAGGTTTGTTGGGTTAGAGGGGGGAAGGCGTGGGGGGGCAGGTTTTGTCAATACCTTGCGAAGTAATATGTCTATGACCTGAGTTAATAATGAATAGAGAAATTACAAAAAGTAGTTTTGTAATTTTTCAATAGAAAAAGGTGTTGCATGGATCAAAACTTTTCTTGAAGTAGTCTTTTAAACTAGACTATACATCTTATATAGACTTGTAGTCCAAAAAATATCAAAGAAAAAATAAATCATACTTGATATACCCACAAATGAGAACTACAATGACTTCCATTCACCTTCTCATTGTGTTTCCCTCCTCCTCTGCTCCTTCAGCCTACAACCTCCATATTGTCATTCATGTTACCCTGACTCTTGGGGCTCCAAAACACTTTTGCTTTTATCTCATACACTACGGTCATTTCCTTGAACACAGTAAAGACCTGCGGTGCTAAGAAAATCATTTATGGCTTCTTATGTCCCGTCCAGTCCTCCAGGGGTCCTGCAATGTCAGGGGAATGTAGATGAGCCCACCTCAGACCTCCTTTTGCCATTTTTTGATAGACCATTCTTAGATTGATGGTTTCTTGCACAGAGACCCCCGATAGGACCTTTAATTCTTGTTATAAAAATGGGCTCTTGATCATTGGTGGTTCAAAAGATGGTGAGCCCTCATTTCAGTAATTCTAGTTGCCCATAAGCGACATTTAACATTAAGACATATTTGCTTGGATTAAAAGACATTATTCATCTGCTTTATAATATCTAAATGTCACTGAATCTGTATGTACTTGAAAGTTTTATTCAAGAAATTCACACACAAAAGATTTATGTTGTAATTACTTGTGCATAATTACTGGGGAAACAGTAAATCAGCATAAATTAACAAACCAAAAAGTTTGAAATATACTATCAATTATAATGAAAAACAAGAATTTCGGGTGCTCATACATTGCTTTAAAAGTCTTTATTCCACATTTTTCTTGAGAGATGAAAGTTGAAAACTTATCAGCTTTCATCTTTTTTTTTTTTTTTCTTTTTTTTTACTTTTTATGAATAGTCAGTCCAATAATAATCCTACAGATTTTTTTCTTGGTATTACTTGAATGCCTTTTTTGGATTGCTCTTACTAAACTTGGGTGGATATGAAAACGGCATCTCTGAAGAGGCGACTTTTTGAGCTGGGCAATCTTGCTGGTGGCAAGTCCGACTATATTTTGAACGGATTGGGGCGGGGTGGGGGATTACGGTAGTAATATTTACTCATTACATTTGATGGCAACATTGCCCAACAACATTGCTCTAAAAGTTGCTCTGTGTATCATCAGCTTTACAGTATTTCTATTAATTTATGAACTTGACATCATACATCACTTCCTTATTAAACTGGTACCATTGTCATTTGACTCATTAAAGTGATTGGCTAATTCTTCCACATGCAAAAACAATATATTTGGGAAAACTTTTAGATTTTGTGCTGCACACACCTGGAACATGTTATAACACATGTTAAAACTTAACACAATTGTACCTACAGGTACATATAACACCATAATTACAAACCATGTAATTGTTTGTAACTGTGTTCTTTTGTTCTCCTTAATGTTTTTTTTTTGTGTGTATTTATTCATTTTTAATTGCTCTCTGGATTGAGATTGGATCATTGAAAACAAGGGCATGCCCTTCAACAATTACTCAAGATTAAAAGGTGCACTAAGCGATTCCAACACCATGATAAAAATCTTGATGTAAAGCGGACAACAACACAGCAAGTAATGCAATTACCGTTCGCTAAGTTGTGGGTTAGCAAACTGTTGATACAGTTGCTGCAATGCTAACATAAAGCTAACATGCAGAGAGGATGAGATGTTCCCAGAGCCAGCACAGCAGCTCAAGACAGCGGTATTTACAACTCTCCTGCTACTACAGCTAACATCACAACAACAGCATGACTTTGTGAACTGGAAAGTAAGCTGAATGTTTTTGGGCAAGTCCACACATGTGATACTCGTTATTATGGAAGATCATGTTAAATGTCTATGATAATGTGGTGGAAAGCATGTTGACACTTAATTCATAAACTAGTAAGTAGTTAACATTTAATTGCTAATAAATAATAGACTATAAAATAAACTATAAATAATATCTTGTAAGTATATAAGAGAAGAAGAAGACATTTTCTGTTTTATACTAAACATTTGAGGAATTCTGATTCTGAATTTTTGGTCATAGTTTCTTTATTTTTTGACCATATTTTTGACCATTTTAAAAGTCATATTCTTGTCAGGTTTGACATGACATGAAACATGACTTACACCATAATGGGGCATTAAAACTCTCACTCACTTACTATACCCACTTATTCTTATTTTAAGGTCACGCGAGGCTGAAGCACATCCCAACACCTGCCAGTCTGTCATAGGGAAAACACACACACAGACAGATTCATATTCACACCTACAGGCAATCTGGATCCTCCAGTCAACCTGAGCATATGTCTCTGGACTGTGGGAGGAAATACACAAAAATGACAGGAACAAATACTTGAATCTTGTTACTATGAAGTGACAGTGTCACTGAGCCACCATGCCTCCCCACTGAAATCCAGACTAATGCAACTGTTAATAACAGCTGCTCCATAAGGCATTTTAATGCTCCACACTTTCTCAGTGGAGATGCAAAATATGGGATATATTAATACCCTACCAAGAACAGAGAGCCTTTACTCGACCATTACCTCTCAGTCAGTCATTTTGAAGCAATAGAGACAAGACATAAAATTTCTCGTGTGATGAAATAATCTTCCCTTACTAGCTTTTTGTGCTAATTTAGTAAAATCAATTATATTTTGCTTTTCTGCGAACATCTTTTGTTTATTGATTTTAATTTCATAAGGTGTACTGCATTATCCTCAACTGCAATAAATATATTTACTATTTTCTCTCCCATACATTACAATGGGGTGAGATCAGATCTATCTTAAAATAGGTCTTTGCATCCTTCCTTTTTGGATTATAGAGTGACCTTGTGAAACTGATTTATGAAAATATTTGTAGATTATGATTAAATTCTGAATTGTAGACATAAAGGAAGAAGTTGGGCAGAAACAAATGTTGGTGTTTGGACATAGTAACAACTTAGTTGTATTTTAGCATTTTGGATAGAGAGCTTTATTATGTTACAAAAATCATCAGCCATGTTTTCTCCAAAAAGTGGGAAGTGAGAAGTGTGAACCAAGAATCACGACTACCCTAAAATATGCTATCAAAGATTGAAATTTGCATAGTGGATTTTAAAACTCCCCACTTACTCCCCACTTGAGATAAAAGGGTTTAATGTTTGTAAATCCTGATCAAACTAAGCACAGAATATAAATTTTAATCTCTGTACCTATTTGTTAATTCACTGTTTTAGAATATTAAAGGTGCAAAGGTATTTACTCAAGAAATTGCAGTAAAGCATTAAACTGTGGCTGAGCATGTGATTGGATTTCATTTGGCAGAGATTTCCTCTCTGAGTCAGATACTGTAGCATGGATCAGCCATCCTTAAGAGTACAGTTAACAAACTTCATGTGTGGCAGGGGTTAGTGCTTATGTGTTCAGACAAGGTACTGTTTGTAGTGCAGAGGAGGCTAAGCACTGTGGATTACAAGCAAGGCTAGCGTTTAGCTTCTACCCCAGACAACACGACTCATGAGCTCTAAAGAGCTGCCGCATATGTCTGCTTTGTAAGTCCATTTGTGATATGACAACATGACCTTTGGATTCAGACCCATCTGTTCTGCTTCAGATGTTTACATATGAGCAAAGAAGTGCTTTGTATTTGTGCTGACTGGAGTTTAAGAAAACACACTCAACAAACAAACCATATTGAATAAATCTTGTCCTCAGTGCTGTCTGTCTGTAACAAGTAGTGAAGTCAAGAACACTCACTGAGAACTACATTACACTTTTGCCCAATATGTTAATTTTTCATCCTTCAGTATATCTGTGAAAGTATAGTCATGTATGTAGTGAGAAAATCATTGAGGTCTTTATTCTGTATGTTCATTCAAAGGACAGCATTGTTTCTTTAAACCTGCAGGTTGCAATGCATGCCACCTTCAAACACAAACTCAATGTTACCGTCTGAACGTGCAAAGAGTTGCTTATTTATATTATTTTTTCATCTGGTTGCTAACATTACCATTCATTTTAAGATGTGTTTCTGGCCACAATTATTGAATTAGTGAAATGTCTGGCTTTTTAGCTGCTAAATGCTCCACCATGTTCATGTTCAACATCTTAACCTCTAGGCTATCAGTTCTTCATAAAATAAACACATTTTAAAAACAAATACAGATATAAATCTGTATTTGTGCTTTATTTGGATTTGGCTCCAGCTCCAATTGAAAGCATGAGTAGTATAAGATTCTCACCCTCATCTGAAATGTTGATCCTCTGTTCCGTGTCCCCCAAATACATTCAATGAATTATTATTAAATAAATTTCTACTTTTACACTGCAAATCACGTTTTATACTTAACCTCACCTGGTGTTATGTACTGTACTGTACTGGGGGTACAGCCCAGTGATCTTTTTCCAATTGAAAAGACATTTGAAAAAAAGCCCAGTAGACATCAGTGAAAAACTGAAGTTAATTGTTTGTTTACCAACAATTAAAACATATGGCATATATTCAGCCTTGCAGGTATTTATACATGTATGACCTGCGCTGGTTAGGAGAATGTAGCTTGAGTTTCTGTCTAGTAGTGATCAGTCATTTAGGACACACTGACACTACAAAACACAGACTACAGAATATATTGTAACTTCTCAATAAAGTCATGATGTTACATAGCTACTCCAGCACAGTAGGTAGTGGCTTGTTGGTTTGTACCCCACCAGAAAACCTAAGAAGAAGAAGCAGATAAAATCCACAGAAGAAGAAGACAGAGGCCCTCAGTCAAGGTAAGGTAAATCTAACATCTAATTTCAGCAAACTTGAGTCTAGCTAAGGACTTTTATGTTTTAGGGTAGACTATTTCAATACTAGCTTTTGTTTCCTGTTTTTTTGGAGACATGGATTACATAGCCTGGACAAAGAAGTGTGCCAGTGGCCAGAAAAGAAGGATTTGGGTGAATTTGCAAATGCCTTTTCTGGTGAGATGACCTCATATATTATCAGTGTCCACGCTGTCCCATTAACACCACAATACAAAAGAACTCATTTTATATTATATAATCAAACTGAACTGAATTTTGTCTTTGATTGTGGCCTAAATGGATGCCACAGTACATTCCCAAGAATATCATCATTCCTCAGATACAAAACCCGGAAGCACACCACCACAGTACAACAACAGGATGCTAAAGTTCACCTCCAAGAATTTGACAACCAAGAAGAGCAAGAGAGAGAAACTAACAGCAATAAAAACAAATATAAAACCAGATCTTACCTTTTTTAGCTCAAGCCTCAGGAATCTCACACAATACCTCAAGTGGTCAAAACAAGTGCGTATATATATTATATAAATGTTTTACTATTATTTTTATTGTCATTTTAGTCTTTAAACTTTAAGCATAGCTTTTATAGAAATCATATATAACTCATTTAAGTGGTTACTCTTACTATGTTGCTTGTATCATTTAGTTGAATGCTTTAGTGGCTCAGGAGCATCACTGGGTGACCTATAGCAGTACTGCCAGAGGTCAGTCAATGACTGCCTGGATGAATCAGTAAGACAAGGTGTCTGTATTTTTATCAAAAAATTAATTATAAATTAATTTCACTTACACAAAACACAGAGTCAATGGAAAGCATTGTATTGGTTATTGTTTGTTTTGTCTTGAGAAAACAGGGTTGATGAGAATGAAATTGCTCCTTATAGAACTGAGGGGAACTGCATAGTCGGTTGACAATTGTCTGTGGGATCGTCACTACAAGTGACACTTTTCACTTTACACATAGGCACTTGATCAATTGTTGATATAAATATATTTATAAGTGCTGCGTTAAGGAGTGGTAAACTCTCACCAAATCTTACAAGCTGGTGGTATTTGGCATAGTTTTGAGAGTTGTATTGTGTAAAATTGACTTGAATTGGTGTGTCAATGTGAAAGCAAAGTCCTATCATATAAATGCTTTAATAAATGACAATATTCAAAGGCTAATGCACATTGTAAGTATTGCTTTAAAGACTGAAATTGGGAAATATTTTTTTCAATTTTAATCCCATTTCCCTGTTTTAATTACTCAAGTATCTCTTGGTTTCTGTCAACTATATGCAATACACATAAAAACTTTCTTTACATTTCCAAAAGACAGTGATCACGCTCTAATTTATTAATTTCTTCTGAGGGAGATGTGGGTGGAGGCCAACGTTCTTCTACAGCTCCATAGTGCGACGTATTTTAAGTGATCCAATCAAATCTGAAGGGTTTGATCAAATCGTTCCTGTTACTCCTCCCCCATATTCCGTTTCACTCAAAAATACATCACATTACTGAGGTAAAGACGTTCTAACTGCTGTTCCACTGTTGCTGTTATGCAGGTCTGCCTGTAAAGGATTTAGTAATACTTCAGGTGTTTTTGACATTAATCCTAGAATACTGAGTAATCTTTAAATAATCTCTATTCATTCTCTCTCCTTCACATGAACACGTTCAACAAATTTTTAATTAAGCTTCAATAAATGTCATAATTTTTTCTTCTCCTTGCCAAGACAAAGCCTCCGTGTGCTTTTTAAAATAAATGGCCCTAACAATAAAAACAAGAGACATACAACTATTCAAATTAAAATTATGGTCTCTGTGGGCCAAGTGTAAAATTGCTTTTAACCTCCTCTGTGTTGGCCGGCAGGCCAGGTCATTACTGTAATTCCACTGTGAAAGTATTTTGCTGCAAATCAAATCAACCCAAGAAATGGGGGTAGGGTGGTCAAATTAGTGTGAAGAGTACAAAGACTGTCTAAAACGTATGATAATAAAGGTGAAGCTAACCAATAAAACTTAAAAAAAAAAAAAAAAAAAAATGTCACAGTCCAATTTTATTCCACATAAAACACCTCACTCTTACTGCTTATTAAGTAAAATTAGTAAATATTTCATTATTTAGCTGCAGTCAATCTAATCTTCCAGATGTACAATGGTCATTGTATCCCTTGTTTTGGCATTTGACATAAAAACTACACAAATTAAAGCCTAGCATATCACTCATTAGCACCATCAATCAAAAGTGTAAAAAGGTTTAAATATACAACACTGCTGACATGTGGAACTAGCTGTTGACATAGCTCAGATACATTAGGCCCCTAAACAAATCATTCCTTGGGAAATCATCGGTTAACGACATGCTTTTGGCAAAAATGTGTCTGGGTTTTTAGTGTCAGATGGTGCTCTGCTGTTAAATCAATCGGTGACCATCATTACTCTTAACTATGCTAAGGGAAAGCTATGTGTTCTTGCCAAATGTGTATACATTTCTCATAAACCACCTCACATATTTTTCAGTATCATTTTCCATAGTGAGTAGAGTTTTGTAATAACTTGTCTCACATTTACCCCCTCATTTTCTGATTTGTTAGGAACCATTTGAGCTTGATATTGCCATAAAACCATAAAGCAGTAGTTAAGTTTCTCATTCCTGTTTAGAGATGTTTTGAGTTTATGCTCTGAAATACACACAAAACTGAGACAATAACAGTTAATCAGCCAGCTGTAACTGCCTTCCACTGGCAAATAGCTTAACAACAGGTAGACAAGCAAACAAATCTTCCTGTTATATCACTGGCTTGAAAGTTGGAGCTGTCACAGTTTATGTTTATACTGATATACTGAAACTGATAAGTAAATAAGTCTCAGGGGGACAAGTCCTCTGATAATGTAAAGGAGTGGTAATGGTTTTCATTCCTCATTGCATAGTTTGTTTTTGGCCAGGAAGTGGCCCCCCGTCCTGAAGAAATTTGACCTGGGCACGGGGGTCAGCAGCTTGTCACAATTATCCTTGAGGTCCTTTTACTTCCACATTGAAAAAAAAGAGCCAGCGTCTCCCAGAGAGCTCTTACTCTGCTTTTGGCCAATCATGAGTGTCACAGGAAGGGAAGAATCCAGTTGGCAAAACCTTTATCAGCCCATCAGCACCACTGCATGACATGGGAAGACAGCCAGACATTCTTCTCACAGGAGATCAGTTTCTTGGCTCAGCCTGTGTTTAAGTGGGTCCTCTGCCACTTCACTGCTGCTGATAGTAACCCATTTGGCAGCCAGACATGACTCGGCTGCCTGGATGAGGGCTGAGGTGGAGGCAATGAGCAAATTCGGTCACTGTAAACTTCTCTGCAGTCATTCTAGGAATGTTTTGAGAGCACTTCATTTACCTTATTACTCCCATGGTTTCCCGAGAGTTTCTCTCTTTACATCGACATAACGTACATCTCTCTGACCTAGAGCTATGCTTTTCAACAGAAGGATCAGAAGGTATGGTCAGCCAGAAACCTGCACACCTGTAGTATGAAGGGCTTCAGTGTGTTAGCTGAAGGACACTGTGACAGGGCTATTGTGCTTCTGCAGGGAGCTGTCACTGCCCAGTTAGAGAAGACTGTTTCAAAGAACAAAGTCACAGTAAAGTCCAATTTTTCCCTTCTGTATTTTCAGTATTTCTACCTCAAATGTAGGACCTACGTTTCTATTAAACTACTACAATCTAAAGTATAATAAATGCTTCATGAACCTAACACTTAAAGCAAGGGTAGGAAACGTTGTGATTTTTTTTAAAGTATCCTATACTTATTACAGACCTGCAACAGTCACAAATACCAATTTTATTTTTTGCTTCTGAAATAAATTGCCTATCCAAGCTTTAAATGTAAGTTATATTTTATAGTGCCTTAGGGGAAAGATAAGTGGGTTTGTTTCTCTTGTGTAAGTTTGACCAACTTTCGGTTTTAAATCTCTGCAGTCACATCGCACCTTAATACATCACAATAGCATTGCCATATTTATTGCAAATCTTTGTTCTATCTTTCTTGCAAGTCTTTGCATATATGTACATATTTTCAAATCTATATTATGTTGTCTATTTAGTAAAGATATTTCATAGACACCTATTCTCATATATAGCAGAATGCAAAAAACTATTATGTGACAGACTGATTTTAATTAATGTACATATTTTTCTCCACAGCAACTGATTAATCATTTGGTGCATTAAATGTCAGTTTCATCACAGTTTCATGGGGATGTCTTCAAATTGCTTGTTTTGTCCAACCAAAACCCAAATATATTCAATTTATTATAACATGACTCACAGAAATTTTTACCAGAAATGGCAAATATTCACGATTGAAAAGCTCAAACCAGAGCCTTTTCAAACACACATCAGTTTCTTGTCATAATAAAGTGTGAGATCAGTTCTGCCAACATACTGACATTTTCCAATATTTGCCAATTTATAGTTTTGATGTCAATAGTCATTCACTAAAAGTTGAAGTATTTCTACAAGCTTTCTGTTAGATGAAGTAGGTCACACATGAAGCATATCATTCACTCTCTGACGAGGCCATTAGTATGCATGGCACAGCACGCAATCATTGTTAATCAATTTAAATTTCCAGACTATCCATTTTGCAAATGTGAAACAAAAGTTAATATGGTTTCATCATGGATAATGCATATGATGATGTGATATCTATTTATCTAATGTTAATCGTATGATTGTCTGTATTTTGTTTTACCCAGGTCATGCCAGTTTGTACCATGCACCATCTGTTCAGTGCATGCTGGGAAAATCTCAGTCCAGCTATCACTGTGAAGGGGTAGGCAGGTATACGAAGTGATTCAAATAGTGACTCCATATTCACAGCTTTATTTGAATTAGTGTGTGTAAGAGAGAGAGAGAGATTCAGTATTTGGCTAACTTTAGTGCTAAATATTTTTCACCATGGCCTTAAGCAGGAAGTGTCATGTCCATGACACGTTTGCTTGCTCAAAGCCTCAGTCCAGCATTGTACATCTTATGTTAATTTCCACTTATTTTCAACCATTGACCACTACTCAGTAGACTTTTTCCTTTTTTCACGGGAATAGCAGCAGTTACTTTTTAAAGATGCAGTTGACGCATTCAGCAAATCAGCTATCTGTTTGTTTAACAACTTGTGGGCAGTGTCTGTTTATATGCACTTGTGTGAGTGAGGCAGACGTTTGCTACTGTGATTGGTCTGGATCAGTTTCAACCTACTGGTCCAGGCAACAGTGAAGTTCAGATAGCTGCCACAAAGACAAACACATCAGTCCAATGAATTACAGCTCCACAAATAGTTGTGACATATGAGTGAAAAAATTCATTAGGAGAGAAAATAGAAATAAGAGATTCATGAGACTTGGATTCAGGCAACATCTCCCACCGTGCTCTACCTCAGCATCTCTCTTGGCTCCACTTAGCCACCATCCTGTTGTTCCTCTGCTACTCTACTGCAGCTTCAGTGCCATCCTTAATCCTGCCTCTTTCCATTTCTCTGTCAGTGAGGTAATTACAACCAGAGCGGTGGGAGACAGTCAGTGCTAGAGGGTTAGCCTTGGACATGCCCTCTGAATTGTGAGCCACACCACCATCTCCATCTCCATCTTCTGGGATGGGTATCAGAGCTTTATAAATGACCATGCCACTGGTCTTCCAGAAACAATGGAACAAGCCAAAAGTGAGCCAAAGTGCCACTTTACAAGTTGGCATTTGTGAATGGCAGTAAAATTAATATTTCTCTCAGTACCAAGCCTAAATGTGTATTTCAGCAATTGCTTTTTGATTTGATTGATTTTGACAGTGTGTCTATTAGTGTGATATTTCTCCCTGAATATTATTTTAATGTTAGTAAAAACAAACTAAAATACAATGGTGGGGTTTTCCCAAGAAAGAGTCCATAAAAACTGCAAATGGAAAAGCTTTCATTAACTGGAGATACGTAGGTGGATTTATTAAGCTGTTGTGCTGTTTCCTGATAAATTTATTGATATGACAATGTCCCAAATTATGATGTTTGTTTGCCTTGCCACTCAGGTGATTGTGGGTGTTTTAATAATTCACCATAAACTTTGTAGTGCTGTGATTAATGATATCCATTCGACACTATGTTGCTTTTTTTAATCAACATTTTTATATGCAAAGAATGTTTCTGGTAGCATTTTAACAAATCCAGTCTAAACCTACATACACATACTGAATGCTTCCACTGTACTACTACAAGACATCATTTGTTTCATTCTAAATATTTTAATATGAACTATCTTTCATTTTAACAATACAATAATAGGAAAAAACTAAAATAGCAGGGAATTTATTGCTGCAACAAGCCGCCAGTGGCAGACATATTCAATATTGTGTGAAAATGATACTTTGTTATGGTTGAGCATTCACAGGATTTAGTACAAGGTACAAAATAGATTTATTTATTATTTTACAATGCAGGGTTGGATAACAAGATTAAGTTGTGGTTTCCTTTATGCTACTCACCAAAAACAAATGTTCTATATAAAAATGATAAACAGTAGATAGGTGGATAAATAAGAAGTTATAGAAATAAAACAATTTTACAAGGTGGAGTGCTGAGGATGAGCTGAGGATTGTCTCATCCTGAGGAAAGAAGCTGCTCTGTAGTCTGGTGGCATGACAGTGGATACTTCGGTATTTATTGCCAGACTGCAGCATGGTGAACAGGCTGTAACTGGGCTAGCATCTTTTAAAATCCTTTGGGCTCTGCGCGGGCACCTCATCGATATCAGCGATGCTTGCTAGATGGTCACAAATGATCTTCTGAATACTCCAGTGCCATGCACATCCCATGTCAGTCTGTGGTGTTTCCAGTGAGGATGCTTAAAAAAGCCTTCTTAAAAAATTAAGAAGGCTAAATTCCCGTGCCAAGTTCTCATTAATGTTCATTAAGATATACAGCTGTTTCTGAGATTTCTTTACCACAACAGATTCTCTGAGATTCACAGAAACCTAAAACTGTTCCCCAGCTCCACTCCTTTTTCCTAAAATTAACAATCAGCTCCTTGGTTTTGCTGACGTTGAGCAGTAGGTTGTTCTCTGTGTACCACTCAGCAAGAAAGTTGATTTCTTCCTAATATGAATATATCTCATTGTTGTTTGAAATCCAGCCGATGATGGTGATGTCATCTGCAAACTTCACAACAGAGTTCTCTCCATGTGCAGTCGTGGGTGTACAGTGTGAACTGTCCTGGGGGGCTCTGGTGTTGAGCATGATAATGGAGGAGGTGTGACCACCATTCCAAATTGTCTGGGGTCTGTTTGTGAGGAAGTCCAATATCCAGTTGCAGAGTGTTGTATTTAAAACAAGTGCTAAGTTTGCCGCTCAGTTTCATGGGGGAGATCGTGTTGAATTCCAAGCTAAAATCCAAAAACAGCATTCTAATGTAGGTGTTGTTTTTCACAAGGTCTGTAAAGACTGAGTAAAGGACAGTGGAGATGACATCATCTGTGGATCTGGTGAGGGTCCAGGCTTACTGGGATGTTGTTCTTTGTGTTCTGGAGAACCAGTTTCTCAAAGCACTTCATCAGAATGGGGGTGAATGCCACAAGGCAGTAGTTGTTCAGTTTAGACACTGCAGACTTTTTTGGGACAGGGAGGATGCATCAACAAGTTGACTGGCACATGTTCTTAGTACACGGCCAGGGATGTTATCAGGCCCAGCAAGTTTACTCATATTCCCCCTGAGCAGGATTCTTCTCACATCTGCTGTGGATACTGACAGTGGTGCAGCCTTTACAGATTTAGCTCATCTGGCAACGTGGCCTGACACATGATGGGGGTGCTCCTGCTTTTGTAGCCTGTGATGTTTTCGATCGACTGCCACATATTTTTTGGTGTTACTGGTGTTATAAGGTCTCTCTCCGGTCTCTGCTGATGTCTCTGCTTCACCTCCTTGATGTCAGCTTTCAGTCTTTCTCTGTTGGTGTTGTATGCTTCCTTATCAGTTGACCAAAATTCTCTCTATTCATCCAGGTTTTCTGGTTGGGGAAGGATTTTACTGTATTTGTGATCACATCACCTCATCAACACATTTGCTGATGTATGTCACTGACGCTGGATATTCCTCAAGATTGACGTGGTTCTCCTGGGTGGCGGCCTAACTGAACACGTGCCAGTCTGTGTACTCAAAACAGTCCTGCAGAGTTTATGTAGCCTCATCTGTCCACAGTTTTTTTTACTGTTGGTTTGACTCTTTTAATCAGCTGGGTGTAAGGAAGCAGGAGAAGCAGGGAATTACGGTCAGACAGACTTATATAGGGACAGGGGAGACATTTGTAGCTACCAGAAATGTTTGTGTAAACATGGTCCAGTGTATTTGTTCCCCTGGTGGGGAAATGGACACTACCAGGCTAATCATTTTAAAGATAAAATAATATTACAGAAAGAATCAATATTTTTTCTAATTTAAATATATTTGAGTTGTAAGATGGGGAATGTTTATCTATTTCAACTTTAATTGAGGACAAAACCCATTAATTCATGTCCCCATAGAACCAAGGTGTTATAATGTTATGCTACTCTCATGACAAGTTTAAATCCAGGGCCTCTAGATCTTAAACCAATATATAGCTTATTAATAGAATTTATGTGCCATATACCGTCTTCTCAGGGACAGGCTGCCTAATTATCCCACAAGCTGAATGATATTGGTTTGCTTTATTAATGTTCCATGGTATTGCCAGGGACAACCAATATATACGGCACTGGGGATTTCACCAAATGAAATGGGAATATTTCAGTCCTTTAATGAAGCACTGTCAATGGGCACCACATATACCCTTTAAATATGCACATGATCCTTCAAAGACATATTATACAAAGGATGGGTAAGTGATGGTAGCTGACTTGCCTTTTACAACCAAAGAGCTGCTTTGAGTCGCCTTGGGTCCTTCCTCATAAGAAAAACAACAGCTCTGCATACAGATAAAATTCACTGCATCTTTTTTATTGTGATGATATTGTTTGGTAGGTGGACTTAATGAGCACCTCGGGGCCCTTGCATGACTTATTTTCAGGGTGTCTAATCCTGTTGGAATTAATGGAAAAAGTTTACATTACGAACATGAGCATTTACAGCAATGGGTCAGGACATCAAAGTACCAGCCGTGGGTTTCTCTCACCTTTCAATGGAACATAATGGAAAATCAAACATCATTATCAGTACATTGAGCCATAAAAGACAAATGTGTGTGTTACTGCTCACACTCTGTTTTCCTCAGTGTTTTATGTGCTCCCTCAGGAGATGTTAAGGCCTGTTGCAGATCGGCCATAAATCCCAAACCTAGTCTTTTTTTATCGCAAGGGGAGGTTGCTGTCTGGCTGAAGATTGACCATGGCTCAGGGCTGGATAGAGACCTATATGACAGACCCCACTGAGGATTGAATGGACAGCAGTGTCTGATGAATGGCCTGCCTCCTTCTTAATCACAAAGCACTCACACCAAGTGAGACACCAACAAAGGCAAGTGTGGTAGCGCTAGGCAAGTCCAAGGTTCTCAATATACCTTTGGTGACTTTTGCTCATATTTCCTCACTGTGCCTGTTTCATGACCAGTCCTGCTTAGTCAGTTCAACAACTAAGTTCCTATTGGAGTATGTGTCTTTCTGTACCTGCTGGTAATATTTAAAAATGTTCTTATTGTTGAAAAAATCCCATAAAAATCCCAAAGTCAACAATAAATTAATTCTACTAACAAGTACTGTCCTCTATCCAGAGTATGACATAGCTTATCCCTCTGTGCTATAGGCCTCCATTGTTGTCCAAAAACTATTAAAAAAATAGAAAATGCAATGATGCCCCGTTGTGATTGTGATGAAGAAGGGCGCTGTAGTCACTTTTTAAGCCAGTTCCACGTTTACCATCCTGCTTCTGTAATTACTCACTAGAGCACCAAATGTGTATTAATCCACAGCAGAAAAAAAGTCCCCGACAAGAGTCAGTATTTTTTTAATGTCCTGCCCCAATCAGCCTGTTATTGGTCAATCATGAAAAGCGACAACGACGAGCACATCGACTTTATGAAAACTTGAACATGTTTCAGCAAAAGGCACCCGATATAGCTAAATAGCCAGCCAGCCAAATCCAAATCTTATTCCTTTTGTCTTCTGTCTTACTGCTTCAGCTGCAAAACCTCGACTAACTGTTGAACAGGTATTGAGGATCTTGAGGAGGAATGTGTAGGCTGGTGCATAGTCAAAGTGGGCCGACAACGCTCTTGTTTTTGTATAATGGGCTGCTCAAAGAGTGACTAGCCCACCGGGATTTCTCCCGGTGCTCCCAATGGCCAGTCCACTGGCCTGAGGAAAAAATGGTGTACTCGTGGTTGTCATGATTTTATGTGAGTGAATGACATCCTGAAGTGAAGAGAGAGTGAACAAACCTTCGTTTGAGTTCAGTGGAGTGGAAAGCTCTGTCACATAGGCCTAATTGCGACTTTATGACACTTAATAAAATTCTGAAGCAGGAGCCGACAGGTGCCGTATGTAACGGTAACAATGCTAGAGTGACCAGCTACTTTAGGACTTACTTTTTTTAAATTAAAGTAGTTTACGTTTTCAATAGGAAAGAGGGGTTCATGGATGAGTATTGAATTACAGGCTAACACATTGTTAGTTTTGGTCTTTTCACAAGATTTGTTGAAATTACACTTTAAAATGGTAATGTCTCAGTTTGCTTATACATTTTTTAAGAACTTTCCATTAATACCATGTGCAGTTTTTTGATTTCCTCCCCAAAGTTGCAATGTGTTTTCAAGAAAAGTTTTCCTGTACTTGATGTGAAAGTACATCCCATTTAGCATTGAATTGAAAAATCTAAATCCTAATAGTCAGAAAAAAGGCTTGTGTCAGTGAAAATGGGTGACCCTAAATATATCCTTCACTGTCTGCACATTGATGAGTAGAAGGAAGCAAAATGTCCTTCAGAGCCCGTTATTATTTGAGCAAGCTATTGCAATGCACGGTGCACAGTGAGCCTGGAGCATGGGTTGCATTTGCTGTACACTCCACTGCAAAATGAGACTAGTCAAGCCCTAATGTAACCAGCAAAAGCTGGATAAAAATCTATACAAACTCAATTATGAATCAATTTGAGTTTGTGTCAGACAGTCTGGTGCCAACAGAGTGGATTTTTTATTAACTTATGGTCTGGGAAGAATGAAACACTTTTCATTTGTGTACTTCAGTATGTTGCTTCATGATTCAGAGGAAGGGTGTTCACACTTTGTCTTGGGGGGCTAGCATATCTCTCATGGTGGGTGGGATTGAGAGGAGTTTTGTGTGCTAATTGTGAAATCAAAATGGTTTATTTTCAGTTTGTTTCTTCACTGCTAAAGATTGTCACATTATAAAGATGTGAGTAGATAAAGAATCCCTTTTGCAAGTCATAAGGTAGCTCAACAGTTGATTGAGTAATTAAAATTAAATCCCTCCCACACTGTTTCATATTCCCACATTGCTGTAGTACATTTGAGTTCAGATGGATTTTTACCCTGCACCCCACTGTCCTGCTCTAGCATATCAAACTAGGTCACACCCTTGAATATTCATGATCCTCTATGACAACTCCCCACTATTCCATGTCAAGACCTATGTTAATTCTGAGATTTGCACATTTGAGTCTACTTGAAATGTCACTACCTTAGATTTTGAGGACTCTGAGAGAGAGAGAAAGTCTGACTACTGTAACTGTAGCACCTCTGAAAAGAAAATATTGTGCTGTACAAGACCCATTTAATATCCCTAACATTCAGTATGTGGTGCAGATTTAAGCAAGTTATTTCTTTGCTTTGCTGGACATATGGCTGCCATTTTGGAGGGTCAGTCAGGCTACAGCTGTGATAGCTTGAGATGTTATTGATTTGAACAAGATAGCCAGGTGGCCAATGGGATTTCCAGAGAATGTGGTTGTTTTGCACATAGATAGATTGTGCTCCAATTCCCATGTGTCACTGGAGAAATGACAGTTGAGACCTGAATATTCTGAAATGTAATACTCAGTTAGAGGGACAGCTCATCAACATTACAATCCATCTGTCAATCATTGTCCATCATGTCGTTATCATCAGCCAGTTGCCTTCTGTATTATATTGTATTGTGTGCACGCACATGCAGGGACAAAGCATTCACGCATGCACACAAACACACAAACACACACAGGTCCCATTGGTTTCATTAAAAGTTGCCCTACAGTAGTTTGTCCTTTTTTGTCCCTAACTCATACACCTGCCACTTGCCAGGAATACCTGGTCCGTCCCTTAAGGTCAATAAAGCACTAAAGAATTGCCCAACAGAAATGATAGCATTTTCTCCTGACATTTATACCCAGTGTGTGATGACCTCTCATTAGTAAAAAAGTAGGTCATATAGGATCTAGTAGTTATCAATTCTTGAGTGAGAAACGGAAGCTGTGTATACTTCATCTTGGGAAATAAAACAACCCTCTTGGTAGTCATTTACTACTTTGCTGCCAAGAGCAGCATCATTAATTGGAAATGGTGTGGAATGCTTGGCATGGTCCTTTTCTAACAAGTTGACTGAGAACTGAGGCTTTCACAGCCAAACTGTGGGTGCGTTCAGCACAGAAACAGTAGGGAGGAAAGCAAATGTGATGGGAACGTGCAATGTTAGATGAAAAAAAAAACATTTTCAGAGGAAAGGTAGTTAGGAGAACCATAATTCTATATGCAGTAGCTAGCTGTCTCGAAATATACTGTCCTGTTGGGGTGTTTTTTCACTTCTCTACCTGGCTTCTTTCTCTATCTTTGCTGTTTTCATGGTTTTTTTTCAGTCATTCAAAATTACAACCGCCCTGTTGATGTATCTTGAAGATGATTATCCGCTGAGATTGGGCTTCTGTAGCTGAACATGCCCAGGGGAGCCTCATCACCCCCGCTGTAATAGACAAGAACAAAAGGAGTGGAGAGGGAAGGAGAGGAGAGAGGCAAGAATTCCACTGAGCTACAACAAAGAACACAGTCAAATCTTCACCCCCTCCACCCCCCCTCACACCATCTACGGCAGCCGCTCAACCTGCTTGCCGTGAAGATAGCTCGATCCTCATCTCACCCTGGGAGAGAGTTATACTGAGACATATTGATCATAGTCTGCTTACATCTGTCATTAATTCAGACAACTCAGAACTTAATGAGAAGTTCCATTTCTGCCTCTCAGTTCCTTTGTTACTCCATTGCATTTGATGCCCCCCATGCCCAACCCTCCCCCCCCTACTTAGTGTAACATAGAAGCTGCCCCTCTTCACCTCCCCCCGCCAAATCCAACATTTAAAGATTTATCTCTTAAATGAGAACCTGTAGTAAACAGGCTAATCTGTTTGGCAGCACTCACGGTCATGGCTGAATAAAACATTTGACAACGCTAAGCTCCTGAATCTTCCTATCTCTCTCTGGCAAAAGGCCTCTCGCTGCCTCCCTTCAGGGCTCCTTCATTGTTAATCCTACCGATCGCATTCTTCTAGCTCTTTGCCGTACTGCAGGGGTGTGGCTGGACTTTTGTCTCGTCTGACTGAGAGTTCATTATGTGATTGGCAAGGAGCTAATGCAATAACGCTCCTCACGTGCCACTACCGGGGCCAAGTCTAGTCATTCACACAGCACTCTGTTCTTCCTATCCTCTTCTCTCTCCCCCTGTCTGGTGGAGGCAGCCTGCCACCTCTCCTGTGGTGACAGGTTCCCTCTGAGGTATTTAACCACTTGTCTTGCAAACCCCCTTTTAATTGAAATTACCCATTGGCTGATAAGCTTCTGGAGCCTTATCTGGGAGGAGATATAGCGGTTAGGGTCTTTCATGCTGGAAGGTTTTGCTGTGACTTGGTCTTTTCCTAATTGTCTTTCTCTGTCTTCAGTTCTCACCTTCGGTCTGTCTCTTCTATTATTCCCCCCCAAATGGACAATCTTTTATTTCTGTTTATTTCTAGCTCTTGCTCACTTTGTTAGCTTATTTTTGCTTCTCCTTCTCCAGTCAAGCATCTTGTCCTGTCTCTTTGATGCTGTTGTTGCGGCCTGGTAGCGTGCAACATACTATATAATCCAGGAAGCACTTTTGTTTTTTTATCTGACATACACAGACCTATGAACCACTATGACATGCCTCCCCTGTTATGAGCCGTCAGGAGTCACCGGTTGACAAAGCGAATGCGGTCCGAGCCTATGTCACTAGCCTTGTGTGTTTTCACATCAAATAGCTTTGAAACAGTGTCATCAGTCAGCACACACTCAGCTGGTTCAGGCACATTACACACTAATGCAGAAGTACCATAATTAGGTCAGTAACAATCTGTTATTTAAATTCTGTCACAGTCAGTGCTTGACAACCTCCCTCCCACACACACACACAGACATTCGTAGCGAGACAGCACAATCAGCGGCAGAATTTTTTAAAGTGACGGGAAATTTGGGGACGGCATCATTTTGTATCAAACAACTCACCCCATCTCAGTGAGCTTCTGCCTGGCTGAAACTGTCTTTATGATATTCTTGGATTCGGTACCTTGGAGCGTGCAGACTTCTTTGTAAAACACTGAAAGAAGAATGATGTTATCAAGTCAAAGATGTCTATAGTGCATTGGTTTGCCAATAGAAATGCACATTAGCTTGGTTCAGTGTCCACTCTTTCTAGTTACGGCACAGCACACTGCACTTTTGAATGGGCTCCAACTCAGCAGGCTAAATTCAATATGAAAATGCAATCTGCATAAGGCAAGGTAAACAGCCTCAACCGTATCCTCACTTTTACAAAGATGATATGAATACATGCACGGCAAGATGGATGCATGAGTACACACAGCTCAAAAGGCTGCTTGTATGATTAACAAAACACATCACAGCTACCTGGAAAGATAGAGTCAGGGATTTCTTTTATTGTTTGATATTCAAATAGTTTTCTTGTGAGTCAGTAAATAAACTTCAGCCTCTGCCCCATTGAATATAATTTGAAGGCTATGCCCTGCCGAATATAATTTGATGAGTACTTACTATGCTAAAACCCACATCACTCTTCAGGCATGACACAAATGAGCAATTCAGTGGTCATTTATAATGAAGAGGCTGTTTTTATCACAACTCTTGGTATGAACAAATCAATGTGACACCAGTGTTATGTCTGAATAATTCATCAGATGTTATTAGGCCCTTTCATTTACATGTACTAATTGGAACGACTGCTGCACTCGTGCCTGTGTGACAATTATGATGCTTAAGTTTTCAAATGCATACAATGACCAACAGCGCTCACATACGTTGTGCTTTGTATGTATGTGCTTAACTATTTGATTGCTGAAATGATGTGTCAAAGTAGAGGATGTTTGATTTGCAAGCTTTTGGTTTCTTTCAGACATTAAGTACAGACTTAATTCAGCTTGTGTTAAGTCAACCTTACAACTACTCTTGCAATGACTATATAATCAAATTAAAATATTTAAAATTTAAAGAACCTGACAAAACCATTACAAGGCTAGTTGCACAACGTACATGCAAGGGATATATTTTAGCAACCTTCTACATCCTATCTACCTAAGGAGGTAAAACTGTTGAAACTGAAGTGTATTATCAAACTGTTTACTGACAACCTATTTCAGAATTTTCCTCTACAGTATTTGTTTGTAGCAACTAAAGCATGATTAAAGTTTTTTTTATGGTTATGCTGTGGTTATGGTTAGGCAAAGACTGTGGTCCTTGTTAAACATTCATAAATTCAAAAGTGGCTTGAAGAACGAGACACACCATTTATGTTTACTTTATTAACATTTAACAAAAACCAAAACAAAAGATATTCCCTAGCTTTAACCGAGGTGCGTTTGTTGCCTAAATCTAGCTACACACCAGGCACAGAATGCACTTCAAAGTCTGGTTCATAAATATAGCACTTTTAGCAGTAAGCAGTAACATAATTTCTAGGAGACACGGTAGCATAGTGGCCTTCATTAGGTACAGAACAATATAACACTGAACATATCGAGTGGTGGTAGCTAAGTACATTTGAGTTCTGATACTTAAGTACTGTACTTAAGTATAATTTTAAGGTACTTGTACTTACATTTCAGAGATAAATATTCAGTTTTCAGTGTGATGCAGCACTTATTTATCAATTGGTGGTTTGTATAGTGTGCCATTTATCCCTCTATTTTAACTTTGTTTATCAACCACATCAAAATTATTGTTGAAATTTGAACACTCTGCTGTGACATTTTGCAATAGCTATGCAGCAATATAGCCTACTAATGCGATGGTTAAAGCTAGCTAGACAATGGAGTCATGCATGTGACATCAAAGACAAGACTACTATAGCTAACTAATATGCCAACCACTTCTCACTCCTAAATCATCAGTTGCAGACGCATGGTCAAGACCCCTTGGCATCAGTTTGTAATGCACTCTGAAGCCCTTTAGCATCATAGTTCATTTCTGAACACCTAAAGTAGGTGTAGTATATAAGTAACAGAAAAGTCTGAGTAAGGAGGTGGTCGGGGTGGACAAGTGGATCAGTTTCTTATGTGAAACAAAAAGTTAACATCAGTTGCTAAGTTTAGTAAGTTAGTTAGTCTAACCAGATATTGCATATTTCTTATACACTGAACAAAATTATAAACGTAACACTTTTGTTTTTGCCCCCATTCATCATGAGCTGAACTCAAAGATCTAAGACTTTCTCTGTGTACACAAAAGGCCTATTTCTCTCAAACATTGTTCACAAATCTGTCAAAATTTGTATTAGTGAGCACTTCTCCTTTGCAGAGATAATCCATCCACCTCACAGGTGTGGCATATCAAGATGCTGATAAGACAGCATGGGTATTGCACAGGTGTGCCTTAGGCTGGCCACAATAAAAGGCCACTCAAAAATATTGAGTGGCTTGGTTAAGATTTGTTCATTGTAAAAAAAAAAAATAAATCAGTCAATGATGGAGAATATTTGGTTAATGCAACCGCTGCGACACACAGACACACCAGCAGCTTCCTATCTGCTGCAGCTGCTGATTTAACACCTTTCTTTAGTTCCATTCTCTCACATTCTCAGTATATTTACCCCTTCTTTTGTGTCATTTGTTAGATCAGGTTTGTTCAGTTCAGCCTTCTGTTACATTATTGTTTTGTTTTGCCCAGATTTAGTTTTTTATACATCTTTTCTTTGCTTATGTGTTTAAAACATTTGCAACTTTATCTTTTCTATTGATTGAATGTTTGGTTTGGCTAAAAAAAGCTGCTTTGCTGCTTGTTCCCTCAATTATTTTAGTCATTTAGTCAGTCACGAGGGTAATTTTTCTGCAGAAATGCTTCATACTTTAAGTACATTTTTTTGACAACAATTCTGTACTTTTACGTACGTAAGATTTCTAATGCTGGACTTTCACTTCTTACTTTTACTTAAGAAAATATTTCCTCTATCACTGAATATTTCACATTACATAAATAAAAAGCAGAAATGTGGTGTACAGTATTTTCTACCTGTATGCATTCCAACAGACTAGCTTACAGCTGGAGTGGAAGGAGATATTTTTGAGTGTGACCAACAAGCTAAATGAAAGCCTTGGGCATTCATATTTGAGATTTATTCAAGTGTGTTGCAAGGAAACTAACACAACTCAGGAGTTTAGGTGGTAAAATGAGCAGATTAAAAAGGCTAGTAAAGACAGGGAAAGAGAAGGAGCAATGTGCTGCAGATGGAGGGGCGTGTGGAAAAGTGCCAGTGCTCCGGACGGGCGTGACCTGAGAAACAACATGTGGAGGTATAAAGGCCCGTAGGAGCCACCTGAGCCATGGCTCGGTCTGAAACAGGAGTGCTTTGTTGACAAGCCATCACTCCGAGACTCCGACAGGGCTTTCAACAGACCCCGGTCCTCTTTGGCCTTTCTCCCCACACCAGCCCCTTGACACATGCTCGAACCCTACACCACAATGTATGTCAGCACTGCCATTAGGGTAATTGCTGATTACATACACAATTGTCTCACCCAAGTCTGCCAGACGTGCATCAATCTACAACCAGGTTTTCATATACTTGCAGTGGTCTGAAAGATGATCGTTCACAATGTTGACTTCTTATTTCTTTAACAAATAACAGCCTTCTGGTGAAAATGGTGGAATTTTTCTTTTCATGGACAGAATTTGTTTTACTTTGACCAGTTTCATTGTAATATTCACACCCTTCCCTCTTCTGCAGACTGAAGAGTCGTGTGAGATATGACTGGCCAGACGTCAGAGGCACAAGATGAAAACTCACAGCAAATGCTTTCGTTTTGAGGCCTGCTGATGGATAAGTGGACAATGTGTCACGGACAGGTAGCTGTGAAAAATTGCCCTTGTTATGCCTGTAGACAGTCAGGGTATTTGTGGAATCCAAAGCAGTGAAAGTCCTTGCAGGCTTTTCTGACAGTCTGTCCTCCTTAGTGGTAACAATAGTATATATTAAGTTTGTTGTTACTATTTTTTACATAGTCTATTATAGTCTACAGTCTCTATTTGAACTGTCAGAGATTAGCCAATCATAAATCAATCTGGTCATACATCCCTAATATCTAGTCAAATTGGTCTAAATAAATAAATAAATTTCTTCTTGATCCATTTCAAAATGTCTGTTAAGATTCTCAGTCATCCAGGCCATAGTTATCCACTGAAGGTTAAATCAAGGTCAACTGGACTTGGATGAAGATATTGGAAGATGTTTCAGTGAACTAAAGAAGCCTCTTCAAAACATCTTCCAGTATCTTCAGCCAAGTCCAGTTGCCCTTGATTTAACCTTCCTTGGATAACCATATCAGAATGTTTAAACCAGAGCTTTGGCAGGCTATGTGTTGAATGTTTGGGATTAAAATCGTAACCAAAGTTCCCCCCGTACAATCAATTAAGTCAATTACAGTCAATTGCAGTGAATAAACAAGTGGATATTTTATGCCTTTCTAGGGGAAACTTTGAAAGAACAGAGTGTTGTTTTTGAGCTTGCATATGTGATCTTTCTGTTGCAGCACAGCCTCGTTAGATGGAGTCCTCTTTTGATGGACAACAGGTGTGCCTGATGAATTAAAGCAGCAGCCTTTTACACTCTTCATCACAAAACATTGGTTCAGAGCAGTCACTCTGATGAATATTTCAATTTGTATTTGGGAACTAAAATCAGCTCCCCTTGTTAAAAATGCATGGTTTCATAACAACTCCATGATAACAATATTAACCCATTCAAATAAAGGCTCACATTTGCAATTACACCAATCAGGAGTGATATCAAAAGAAGGGCATGCTGATCTGGTTTTCTGTATTCAGGCATTGCCCCCCATTTCCTTATCATGTTGATTTCATGTGATCACTGAGTGGCCTTCAAATGTGTGTATTTATGGCTGTTTGTGAACATCACTTGAGTAGAAAATTGCCCCTGCCTCATACCTTTGTGTTCGCCTGTGTGGTAAGGGCAAAAACTGGTGGAGGTTGTGAGGGCAGAGGTATAGAGATGGCGGATGAGGTGAGCGGCCCTCCATCAGTACCAGGTGATGAGTTTATGCGTCCCCACTCCCCAGAGGCCCTGAGGCCATGACCTCCCATCCATCCCCTTACGCTCTCATTCATTTCACTTTCATAAGGACCAGTAATGACTTCCCTCCAATGAAAGGGAGAGAGCGAGGATGCTGAGACACTTGTTGGGGAGAAGTGGAATCTTCTTCCTGCAATGGCAATTGGTTGTGCTCTTAGAAAATGCTGCAAGGGAATATATGGCCATTACTGAGGTCATGCAGGACAGGAACAACATTCATTTTCACCTTCTCATGTACGGTACATACACTGCTTTATGCAGCTGGCACTCAAACAGATTGACACATGCCTTAATGTGCACATGCATGCACAGAGTGATAGCGCACACACACACACACACACACACACACACACACACACACACACACACAAACACACTATCTCTCTCTCTCTCAGTGGCTGAAGGGCTGATGGCTCTGTGCATTGTAATATGCTTGGGAGCCTGTACACGGATTAGCAGCTCATTTCAGTGGCTGCACAGTTGGCCTTCAGAGTCTCCCAGAGGAGGGAGACAGCTGTGTGGGGGTGCTGTTTAGAGAGTGGTTAGTCGTGTGTGTGTGCTATGTATGTTGAAGGGGTGGGGGGCATGACGTATGCTTATCTGACACCAAGGGGCAAATTTGAGATGGTCCAATACCAGCTTAACCAATGCACACCACTGCACTTAACTGAAACGGGACCAAGCAGCTGACTCCCGCCTCTCAGGAGACGTCTTATCATATTGCTCCTCACTTTAAACAAACTACAAGTTTGCGAGGATTTAGCAAGGCTTCAGCACAGGCATGTGGTGAAGCATGAACGCATGTGTTAGAGAGGATTTGCAATGGTTAAAAAAAAAGACCCTCAGAGATCCAACTTAATTTTAAAGTAGGTTCCAGCTAATGTGAAAAGATAAACACAAACATTGGTTTCTTTTTTCAACAAAGTACTCAGGGCTCACAAGGCCTGGACTTTGTTGTGATAATTACATGTGAAACCACTGACTTTAATTAAATTTTGCCCAGACAAACTGCTCTGGTAACTTCTGGTGATGGGATCCAGGCGGACCTTATTATGAATATGCGAGAAAGGTCTTGAGTGACGAGGGATCATGTGAAGATGTACAGTCGTGATCTCACACAAAAACTTGTCTGGAAAGAAACAGGAGGTATCTGCAGAGACCTAAACACAAATAAATATGCAAGTGGAAGTTAACTCCTCTGTAAACTGGACACTAGGTTTCTTGACGTATGGTTTCTGAAGTGACATGGTGTGAATTCTTAGATTTCATGACCTGCACTTGAGCCTCTTTGGCTCTTCCTGCACACTTTCTCTGTTTATGTAGATTTTTTTTATGTCTCCATGTTCGATTTAAAGAGATGTATTAGAGAAATACTGCTGCAAAATACTTTACTGATGAGAATTAAATTTTACACTTTAACATGCCAACATGTTTTTAGCATTTATGACAGAGGTTATTATTGTTGCCAATAGTATAAATGTTGGATCGTAGTGACTTTGTTGTTTCAGGTTAAGGTTTCAACCCTGCTGGTGGGCCAGCTTCCACAATCCTAAAACGTCAACTGTCAGCTGCAAAGCAAACACCGCCGACTCCAGGACGGAAAGGAAGAAGGAAACACACACAGAACAAATCCAGAGTTGGGCGCTCCAAGAAAACCTCTTGCAGAGTAATACACTATGACATGAGTCAGGGACTCACTCCTCTGGTTATTTCCCAGGCGCTGTGAGAGTTTTACAAAACTGAACAAAAAATAAAAAGATCCTCACCAACTGATGTCACCATTTGTAATTTCGTAGACAAAGGAACCCTTTACTGAGTTGGATCCATTCTATTATGTAGGGTACGATGAATTGTTGTAGCATTTACATGAGAAACAGGACTGGTGGTGAGCCTGGGCTCCATCTCACAGTTAGTTGTCTCTCTAATCCAATCTAGTGCAATGGTGTTGGCATTGCAGTACCAAGGCTGCAGCAGCAGGGGACTGCTTTGTGAAAAGAGGAAGGGTGTTATAATTTTGAGACCCCCAAACCATGGAGAGGTCACAGGTTTTGCTTTTCTGGCTTCCTCTTACTGTGTCGACATGAGGCCTAGGATCGAGTGGGATTGTGATTTCAAAAGGCGAGGTTAGCTTTGAATCACTTGGGATATCCAGATGGGAAAGAAGACTAACAAATAAAAATATAGTATGGGAATGTTTTCTCCATTAATTGTGTACTTCGTCCAGCAAGAAGGAAATTGCAAAATCAAACATTTTCATCTAATGAACAAACTGAAGCCTGTTAAATTAAGACCTTCCTGTTTCTTATATTTCTAAAAATTGGACACAAAACTCATAAATATTTTCTACGTCCCCAGTGACAAAGTTAAGATACAATTGCTTGCCATCAGCTCTACACCCATTGTTGTGCTCCCCCACTCAGCACATCTTCTGCTGAGGTTTTAATGTTTGGGTGCTGGAGAGGTTTGAGAAGAGTCCTAGCCTCATTGTTCCGAACACAACAGCTGTGACTTAATGAGTCCATTCCAAAGTGCTCACCCTTTGCCCAAGTCTGAGCTGCTTCCACTGCTGCCTCCTCATTGACCACATGACCATTGTCACCAAGGTATTCACTGGGTCTTAATGGTAAGACACACAAGAATGCAGCAGTGCCTGAGCTTTTGCCACCTCGGAGCGATGGTGGGAAAGCTCCTGAACTCAATTCCAACAGCTTATGTTTACTATGACAAACCAGTGACCTATGGGTTCACTCTAATTTGGGGAGAACCTTCCACACAGACTCACCCCCTCTTTCTCTTTACAGCTTCATTTAATCTGCCTTGCTGTGCTTCTGTCTCTGTATCCTAACAAGAACATTTACAAAAAGTCTGACACAAATGCTGGTTTAAAAACTGTGTTTCTTACTTTCATTTTGGCAGCTAATAGTGTCTGAAATGGAACAATTCTACATTGTCCTTCAACATGGACAAAATAACAAGGGTGACATTTTTTGGCTCTTTTTCTGTCAACAACATTATATCATTACCCAAAAAAGGCAATAGGTTCTTACTGAAACGGGGTCCTCTGTGATCTTCGTGGCTGCAGTTTGTGTAAAGCTGAAAAGGAGCAAGACGATATGATGTAGCACAAACCTGCCGTCTGGCAAGGGAAGTTAGGACGTTGCCATAGCAATTGAGATGAAATGCACAAGTAGTGTTTTAATTAAATCCAGCCTCTTTTGTAGATTTGACAGTGAGTAGAGTGGTGACAATAGGCAGCCATAATAATAAAAGTCCATCATTAGACAGTTCTTGTGGAACCATGCAAGTAAATTAATTTTATTTCCACACTGTGGCAATTTGACTGGGACTGCTGGAAACAAGCTTTTTACGAATGAATTATTCACACAGATGTGGTGATCTTGGCTCATAACAGAGTTGCAAAACAGCAGCTTACATGACCATAAACCTGTCTTGCTGTCTTTTATTCCACATTCACTTCTGCTGAGTTATACTTAGGTATTACTTACAACAAGGCGTGTTAAGTGTTTGGTACTCGTTTATTGTTGAGGAGGGGAAGAGCGCCTGTCAGTCCGCTGCATATGCATACAAAGTGGTGCACTTCTTTATTGAAGACTATACAAACAAGACTGTATTAAGTGCCAGGAGCAAAGTTGATGCTGAAGAGCCTGGAGTTAGACACCCTCAACCCCAGGAATAACACAGCATGGAGCTGTCATTTGAGTCAGGTATCATTATCGCGGCAGGTCTGAGTTCTTAGTGAAGGCTGACAGCTTTATGATTTGACTGACTTGTGCTGTGAAGTAATTAAAAAGGAGGGTAGCATTGGG
Organism: Micropterus salmoides; assembly: GCF_014851395.1. Lineage (NCBI taxonomy): Eukaryota > Metazoa > Chordata > Actinopteri > Centrarchiformes > Centrarchidae > Micropterus > Micropterus salmoides. The sequence goes on from NW_024040374.1 coordinate 15,708,482, forward strand.
AACTCTCGAATATGAAAGCAGACACCTGATATTGTATTAATAATGAATTCTTTACAAAGTATTGCTGCATTTCAGTGTTTTTAAAATGTTCAGTTCAGTTCCTGTTTACAGGAAATCCATAAGTGTTTCTAATCACACTGCATATACAGTAAAAGGTGCATTCATGCATGACAATTGTGGATTAATGAAAATCACTTGCCTTGAGTCTCTTCTGTTACACCAACCTAACAGCGTGCTTAAAAGACATTCATAATTACCTTTTAACAGGCATTTTAATTAACCTTACCCTTTTTCTATAACGCCTCCATCACTGGAGATCCTGTTGTGAATTGAATTCTAGTCATGTGTGCTCCAAACCTACTCTGAATCAGCCGGGGCAAAAGTCAGTGTGTTTGACCCTGGACATGAACCCAAGGGAGAAACAAGCTTGTTGAAAATCAGAAGGGCCAAATCCACGATAACCTTTCCCCCCTGAGGTTGTGCTGGAGAGGTACTTCTCCCCGTCTCTTCCACTCGTCTCCTGTATATGCCATGCAAAGTGAATGACATGATATTAAAGCACTTCCTCATCACGATTGAAAGGCGTACGTTCTTTTTTTGCCTTCAAGCAGTCAATTATTTGACAAGTACACATAATGAACAATGCAAGACTAGTTGGAATTTAATCAAAAGGCAGAGACAGGGGCCCAGTGCAGATGGGAAATGATTAACACAGTTAATCAAACATCCCAGCATTAGGTTAAACATGGCAAGCCTATCCCATCATCTGAAGAAAGGATGGGATCCGTTGCACATTTCCATTTTTCCATTTCCTTTTGCCTGTGGAACATTTATTATGCTGACCCCTATTTATTCTGCTTCTTTCATAAAGGTATTTATGTTAGTCCTGACATCTCTGACTAATTTCCTCTTTGGTGAACCCTAATGCAGACAAATGTGAGTTAGCTAGCTTTGGATAAATTGTCAAATGCGGTCTAATCCATGTGGTATTTATGTAAAGGTTGTTTGATGTGCTTCTCAGAGGGTTGCTATTGAGAACATTCTTGAAAAAAAACACCCACACATAGTTTATAACACAAGCTATTCAGAAAGAAATCCAATGCATCAAGCAGGTCAAAGCACAATAGGTGAGAAACTGTACAGACACTGAGACATTTACCTTTGATCAATATTTTTTCCCGATTGACAGAAACTCATAAAAATGAAAGTTCTTATTTATATTATCACTATTTCAAAGTGGTTGACCGTAACTACACATACAATATACTCAAGTACTGTACTTAGAAATTGGAAGTATCTGTACTTTACCTGAGTGTTTTCATTCCATTGCTACTTTATACTTTTACTCCACTATAATTCACAGGAAGACTTTTAACTCCACTCTATCTATTTCACAGCATTAGTTAGTAGTTAGGGCACTTTGCAGATTTTACACACAACATATGATGATCTTAAAAAATGTGACACACTGTTATTGCATTAAAAAATACTGTTGTAAATAACAGTATATCAAAATGAATATAAATTTGTCTCTTTAGACAACATCCAACACCTTAACCAACTATAGCAATAAATGCTACCTACACATTAAAGGGATAGTTCAGGATTCCTGAAGTGGGGCTGTATGAGGTACTTATCCATAGTCAGTGTGTTACCTGCAGTACATGGCAGTCAGCGTGACCCTAGTTTGGAAAAGCAGAGAATTGTACCGGCATGGAAGCTAAGCAATGTACTGCTGTGGACAGCAACAAAATGGAATAATACAGTGCGTAACCAAGGTGAACTGTAGGAATACGGAAGTTCTACGGTAGAGAAAATGTATTTCCAAAGGAAATGCTACCTGACAACAATGTAAAGCTCTGAAAATACACATAGCATACACTTGAACTGATATAGATTTTTTTCGCTGGGCCTTCTTTTAGGAGGTGCTGCTGACCATGTCCATGGCAGTAAATTGGTTAGCTTCCGTGCCGGTTCAACTCTCTTCTTCTCCAAACTGGGGACATGCTGACCGCCATCTACTACAGTGACTATTGATAAGTACCTTGTACAGCCCCACTTCAAAACTCCTGAACTATCCCTTTAATGAATCAGTAATAATAATCCAATGATTTTGCAGGTGCTTTTTCCTGCAATATGACTCATTTTACTTTAAGTACTTAAAGTATAAGTATACTTTCCTACTAATACTTGCATACTTTTACTTACTACTAAAACTAAAGTTTTTTTTATTGCAGTATTGGTGCTTTAACTTAAATAAAGTGAAAGCAAATTTCCTCCACTGAGGACAATAAAGAATTAATCTGAATCTAAAGAATCTTAATCTTGTCCTCCATGATTGCACACAGGTATATTTGGTCTATACAAGTTAATCTAACTCCTGAGGCAGAGCTGTGTGCAGGGAATGTAAAAAGTTGAGACAAATTAAACATTAAACAGAGATTTGTTTTTATTTTGTCCTCTGCAGTGTATCAGGTGTGCAGTAATGGAACTTTTGTAAATCTTCAAAAAATCTCTATTTTGCACAGTTGTAGAAAGTCTGGAACAAAGACTTTTGATCCTTTCCCACTTTACCATGCAACAATAATTAGCCATGATTACAAAGTATCTCTTGAGAAATTGGGACAGAACAATTTAGTTCATTGTCCTCAGAAATTGGAGTTGCCCTTCCTTTCCTTGTCTTCCCCCCCTATTGGATTCATCTGTTCTTCAGTGCGCCAGGAAGAACACACCACTAATCAAGCAAACTATTTGATTGGCTTGGAAAGATTTCATTCGGACTAATTTGGCTTAATAAACAGTTGTGTCAAATGATTTGGATGGGTGCAATTCCAGACCTATTAACGGATGTGTATTAAAGAATGTGCTTTTGGTATTGGCAGTATTTACATACGACCTTGCACATTTGCAAAAGCCTGTGCTTCCTGAAGCATGTGGCTGGAAACAAAACTATAAAAAGTAATCAGCCCTCAAGAACAAGTTGTTTAGTCATATGTGCAAATTGACAAATTGAAAATTCTTCAAAGATTGTTGTTGACTTGGTAATACGTTTAAGCATCTACTACAGACACTAGCCAGCATGCCTTGGTGAGCAGCCTCTGTATTTAGAACAGTAATGTTTTATGGAAATAAGCTATATGTATTTAAAACTTATAATTGTGTTCCTTTATACTGGCACAAAGCAGTTACTTTTAAATTAGTAGAATTAATCGGAATGCAAAATTGAAGGGAGGAATGTCTGTCCACAATGATGAATGCTTAAGTAAGATTTTGCTTCAATTAAAAATTCAAGCAATTATTCTAAAAGATTATTGACCTCTAAAGGGACTGGTGAGGTCACATATTTTCCTCTGTCTTTGCAGTGTACTATTCATCTTCATTAGAGAGAACAATTGAAGGCGTTTTCTTCTCGTACTAGAGGGTATTAACACAGACAGATTATCCCTTGCACACTTCACTAATAAAGTTGATTTCTATTATTGTCTGTCCAGGTAAAGGCAGATTTTTCAGCATTGTCTTCTTCACACTGACCTACTCCTCCTCTTCATCAGACTTTCTTTAGCAGGCACTGGGAGGCAGGCATTTTTTGTTACAAGGTGAATATGTAGCTCACTGTTTACTGGTTGTTTTGTCAGTCAGAAACACATTCCTACTTTTAGACTGGGAACTTTGTTAGATGCAAGACACATTCAAATACTGTCTAGGTGTAATGGAAGTTAATGTAGTGCTGTCGAAAATAATCATGCTATGAAGCCCTCTCTTTGAAAAACTGAAGAATCAGACATATGACATATATTTCTTTTTAGTACTGATGCATTATTGCAACCTGCTTAACACGTTTGGAGTCCTGCACATTTCTCAGTTGCTGTGGGAATATTTGGGGATACATGGATACATGGAATCTGTGAGAGACGGTTGAGGAATAACAATGATGCAAAAAAAGCAGTTAGCTTATTATTTCAGAGTTCCTTGAAAAATTTTTAAATGGAAAACATATCACAGATGTTCTCTGTTGCTGAACAACTCTGTTTTCGATTTATAATATATCAACTTGATGAATTATAATTGTGATAACATTGTGCTTGACAGAAAACCTGCGGTGTCAAATGTGTTGCACTCATGAATAAATGGATCTTTCTTTCAACCCAGTTGTTTCAAAGTATACTGAGAACTCACTAGGTTTACAGTGAAAATGCCTCATCTTTTGATTGAAAAATATGTCCACGTTTACACAACACAGAGCACAACACGGCAAAGTGAAGCAAATTGGAACCGTTGGCCTCTGTTGAACCATATTACTGGTGACCATATATCATTTTTTTATAGGTCACAAGTGAAGCACATCTGTTTCCACTTGGCTAAGTTTCCATACAAAACATTTGAATAGAGATTCTTCACCTATATCTGTTGCTCCCCTATGCTTGTTTAAACCAGCATGCATCTCATACATCAAACCTAGGAAAGAGCAAAAGGCTGTTTAGTGCATTTCTGAAAAGGTTTGATGATAGAACACAGTTTAAAGAGTGCTAAGATTTTTTAATGTTTACACCGTGACACAGTTTGCTTTAAATGATTTGTTTATGTAGTGTGGTCTTTTAACACTCAACGTATTTGACAGTTGTGCAAGCCAGAGCCCAACATGCCCACATTGGACCTTGCTTTTTTCTAATTTGATCTCAAAGCCCCTCATGTGTTTGACTTCTTTTTAATTGCTTCCTGTCTGCTGGGTCAATTATAAGTCCTGGGTTTTAGGGGGGACCGACTATAGCAGCATTTTTGAACAGACGAAGTGATTAAATAACTGAAATTTGAGAGGAATGATGAGATCACTCATTGGGACTTGATTTGATAATATTTTACTTGGTGTGCCAGCTCACAGCATACACATGTTGATTTACGTTTAGACAGAAGTCGATTGCTTGGGATGCCTTTCTGCGATCTGTTTAATGGAGAAAAAAAACGGAGAGAGACAAAGACAGCCTTACTATTCTATCCATTATTGATTTTGGGTCAGGTGCAAGCCGTTGTAAATACCCCATTGGTGTTGTATTTAACACAAAATATGAGCCTTGAGAAAAACGCTCAAAAGATTAATCAGTAGTCAGCAGGCGAATTAAAAACACATAAAAACAGGTTTTCATTAACATATGGTAATCCATTCATTTTTAATTAACCCCAACAGCAAAGTAAAAGCAAAATAATGTCCATGTCAAGCTGCACTCTCACTGTCTGTTCCAGATACTTGTGAAAACACCATTGGTTGATGATATTGCATTGTTTCAATATTTCTGGCAACAGTTAGATAAAGTTTGCCATCTTAAGATACAACTTTAAAAGGAAATCTGTAATACAACTGCCAAAGTATTGGTAAAAGTCTCCATAAACAAATCCTGTTGATTGAACGTAGTATTCAGCTGTCCTCTCAAGTCAAAATCAATATTTACAAGCAAGACTAACAACCAAATTTCAGTACATTCTACAAATTCAACATCTTCACACACAACTTACAGAAAAGCTTTAAAAGTTGTCCAACTTACAAAATTAACACTATACACACTGATACAAGGTTGTTTTTGTTTTTTTTAAATCAGCCCATACATGCCCTGTTGCTTCCCTAAATAAGCCCTGTGTCTAGTTCAACCAGTGCAGAAACATGGATGTGCCTCAAGGTGCTACAGCAGTGAGGTTGAAACTCCAAGCGGCATGGTTGCCCATGGCTACATAAATATTACCCGAGTCTCCACTGTGTAGAGAGGCCTTTTTTGATTATGAGTCCACTCCGAGAGTTTGATATCCAAGGAGACCACTAAAGCCAGCTTGAAAATTTATGAGAGAATACGCAGAGAGTCGGTGTAGTTGTGATGTGGGGGAGTTTCATTTGGTTTGGAACAGATCAAGCTGCTGGATTTCATGCAAACGAAGCGGGGAAAGAAACTAGCACTAGTTTGCAGTTCACATACTTGAAGCTTCACTTTGAACTTTATGCTCTAGTGGTTGGGAGGGATGTGACGAGAAGAAAATAGGAAATGCAACCCCTTTCTGTGTCCTAAAGCTGATTCTCATATATATATATGTATGTATGCAAATTGTTAGCTTATAAACGATCTCAATTACAGGAGCAGTTTTACAAATTTTGTAAGTTTTTTTTCAACAACACAATGACATAAGCAAACTCTGTTGCTGTATGTCTAGGTCAAGCCCAGTAAAATGTAATAAAAGAACAAATTAAAGAAGGTCAAAAACACTTAATGAACTAATGATTGAGTGATCGGGGTTAGACATGGCTTTGTTAATTGTGCTCTGAAGCATATAACCTGGCCAAATCTTTGTCCATCATCAGCGAAAGGACACTGATTCGTGGGGGTCAGCAGCAGTCCTGTGACTGGTCATGTGCGCCTGAAATGTCAATCATGTGCAAATATTTTTGGGAAGGAACCAATAAGCATTGTTAGGTTAACAATTGAAGGTTAAGAGGCAGGCTTGGAGCCACATGGGAAATGGGGAGACATGTTTGCTCTCACCATGGATGACTGAGGTCTGTCTAAAGCATCTGGCAGCCTTTTCAACTGATATGAAAACAGAAAAGCACTGCAGTTACGTCTTTACTATCCTGCAAAGATACACTGGTGTGTATGAATACTTAATATTTGAAAATGGACATCATAATTTTTGTCCTTCTGAATAATAATATAGTTTTTCACCTTCTGAATGTTTCTTTTTAGCTGTGGAAAAGGGCCAGCACTTCACGCACCATTTGGTGAGTGATTACGTGCAATATTGTGCCGCCTTTGCAAGACATGATTATATCACAGTTTATCATAAACAATTGCACACAAACAATTTACGTGCAACCACTGTGTCAAAGAAATGTATGCACAAGCTGGGGTCACACACACAAGGAGGTCTATAATTAGCAAAATACATTTTAATTACTGAGTGATTCAAACTACTGATATCTCTGTCTTCACCAGTTTATAATTTATCTGGTTGTGAATTTTTACAGTTCTATGAATTATGTTCATTCACAAGAACAGCAATATAAGTCTAATGCCCTCTGTTGACAATCTGAGGAAGCAGATTCAAATGAATTCAGGCAAAATGGCAGTTTAAGCTGTTCATTTACGCCGCAGCCATAGAGACACCACATGTGTTTTTAGTCTCAGCTTATAAATAAACATTTCTCCAGATATGGATGCCTGCCACTGGGTGACCTTTTATTACATCTGTTTTCTCTTTTTTGTCCCTTGCAAAAAAAAAAGCTTGTATTATTATGTAAAATTATGCTTATGAAAACACAAGTCTGCCCCCTCTCCTGCGTTCACCTTCACCTGGCAAGCATGACTCAACTTCACATTTCCCCATAGTGGGTGAAAGACAGTTTCTATTGAAGCCAGGTGTGCACCCACGTCTTGTCTGATAATGTTCCTGGACAGAATTCCTCAACCAGATCATAACATGCTCCAAGTCTTCACCAAATGCAGAAATAAACATGGAACCCTTGTGACCTGCATGTTTGATTTTTTACATATTCTGATTCAAAGATACAGGCCCTGATGAAAATATGGAAAATAGCTGCTGCCTTGGAGATTAGATTTTCTAACTTTGAGAAATATATTTGACTTTTCATGAGGCTTTAATACAATCATAAATTACAACTTGGCTGCATTTCAAGAGGAACCTCCCTTACAAATTGTGTACAGAACGAACTGTAATGCCTGCATTATACAGTGAATACAAATTGTGGATCACCTACATAACATGCAGCGTACAGTAAGAGGTATGAGGTGCAAAGGTCAAAGCCAGCAGCCTGACAAATTTCCCTTCTCTGCCGAATGGTGCCATGAATCATGTAAAATAAAAATTGCAAGGCAATAAACACACACACACACACACTCACAATTGAGGAGAGATTCTTGGTTTGAAAAACTATGTCTCCACACACACATTTAGTTCTACATACCAGCAGCAGCAGCTTGACCACTGCTGCCAGGCCCAGTGTGTTATCCTGTGGGGCCAGTTGGAGTGAGGGGAGTAAAAAAAAAGTCTGCCTGTGCTTCCATGTTCCTTTTGATGCCTGGTAGTATTACAGTAGAATAAGTCCCCTGTCATTGGTTGAATAGACTGGACTGCCTACTGTGACAGAGTGTGGGCCTCTCATGCCCAACAGGAAGCCAGTGTTGCATCTCTAAGCAGAAAGTGCTAAAAAATGAGGGGGGAATATATTGATAACCTCCTTCCTGTCCGGATGACGTAGTTAAATCTTTTTTTTTTTTAAAAAGAAGAAGGAGGGAAAAAGCTGAGCTGATTCCTGCCCGGCATGATAATAAGTTGATGTTATTAGTCCCTTGCAAAGATCCAGACTCCGAGTCAACGCGGATGTGGAGTCCATGTCAGGTTTTAGTGGAGTCCTCCGCTCAGACAAGCTCCTGCAGACGGCAGCCTGCTCTCCGCTGCACTGGCGCTGTTTACTGGAAGCCCGCTCTGCGCTGCTTCCACCAAGTGTCTCAACACTGTGAGCGGGATCTTTTCCAGAGGCGAGCCGCTGAAACTTGCCCACTCTTCACAGTCTCGTTCAGAGGAGCCAGGAAAGCAGCGTCGGCGGCTAAAGTAGCGGCGAGCGGGAGTCTCTTCTCCCCCACCACCACCCCCACCCCCTATTCACCAGACACTGAAAGCCCCACACTCTTGTCTGTCCCTCTCAGTCACCCAGTCTCTCTCTCTCTCTCTCTCTCTCTGGGTCCCCGAGCTCCGCTTCTCCTCTCCTTGTTTGTTGTTGCTGCTCCGGGAGTGAATGCGCGACAGGAGAGCCGAGACTGTGAGGCGCAGTAGGCGTTGATGAGTCAGGACTGAGCGCAGAGCAACACCTTGCTTTTGCCATGGAAGTGTGCGTCCGGTGCAGGGGAATGTACGGGCTGAGAAGGGGACCTGCCGCCTGATTGCCAGCCTCTGTCCCAGATAAGGGGAGCATGCCTCAGACCTGCAGAGTGATTCTCTTCGCTGCAGAGGAGATCCCATCTGTCTATCTGACTGTCTATCCACAATCTGACTTTTAAATAGTTTGTTATTGTTATTTTTTTCTTCTTGCAAGTCACATCCCTTCTGACTTCATCATCCCAGCCTGGTTGGCTTCACTTCTTTTCAATAAAGGTAAGAGTTTTTTTTCCCTCTTTTGTCTTTTGCACGGTAGTCTCATCACCACTTTATACATCAGACCCTAAGCGGTATTTTGACAAGTTGATGTGGAGTGTGGTAACTTTTCTTTCTTTGCTCGGTCAATTCAGAGCTTTTCATTCGCTTTCGAGGACTCACGTGAAATAATAGCAAGACATTAGGCTACTCGGGTCTTACAGTGTATTTGAGCGACTTTTTAAAAGTAAAACCAAGGTTTTACTGTGGGAGAAAAATCACTGGGTTTGAACAATGAATGCGCCTTTAATTAAAGCAGTCCACCTCTTTTACTAGCTGGTGATTGTCCAAGGGGTACCGTGGTTAATTGAAAAATGGTTAATCAAAACATAACCAGATGTGGATTGATTTGTTCGGCGGCCGAATTTGCCTGAGTGGAAACTATTAAAAAGTGAGGGAGCAGCGCGTTTATGTGAACCAGAACATGTAAAGCAACATTTAATTGCAGTGTGTGCCTTCAAGAGTTGAAGTGTAGTTTGCTGGTGGTACTGGGCACCGCGAGGCTTTTTAAATCCACTGATGGTCTTGTTGGTTTGAATAGGGGATTTATGTTGGGAGCTGTGACCTGAGAAGCTATGTCGGTGCGATTCCAGAGAGCATTCACGGGCTAATCCATTATAATTGTGACTGGGCTATTTGTCCAAAGAAAGAAAAAAATCATTCAAGCCTCGCCTACCAATGTAGCCTAATAATTAGTTTTGGCCAGAGAGAGAGAGAGAGAGAGCCTATGATGCAATGGGCTACAAGCGTAGGGAAATGTCATGGAAATCCATCAAAGGGAGAAATAAAAATTAAAACTTACAGAAAAGGGGACGAATTTGGCTGCTTAGGCTTAACTCGAACTCATTCGGCGCAGAAAGGCAGAAAAATTAGATCCTCTTACTGCACATTTATTATTTAGGCCTACCGATTCCGAACGCGTCTTGTCAACCATGTGTTAAAGAGTAAGCAGCAGAGACGCACATGGGGTGCGGTGTGTGCTTCTCCTGACCCGAGAAACGCACAGCGGCCAGCCGGTGATACATGGCAGCCTGGAGCAGACCGGCAATCTTCAGTGATCGATCAGTGGATTGGGATAAATTTAGCTCCACTCTTCTAGTGCCCTCAGCGTTTCTTTTTTTGTTGTTTTTTTTTTAAGAGAGAGGGAACTATGAATTCCTGCCTGGATTAGAGTCCATGAATGTGTCTCATTTCTGTGTTTGGTCTCTTAAGTCTCTGTAGAACACATTCATCATAGCTGAGAGGAATAATATAATTGCTGTAAAAGGTGACATCAGTTGAATATTTCGTCAAATGTGCATTTAAATGATCTAATACAACAATCGTGATTGGTAAGGCACAGCCTTTTCCAAGGCTATATTTGCTAGATGATAGAAAATAAAAGAATAAACTGAGTGTTTTGGTGGATGAAGTAGTTTTATCTCCCTGGCCATACATGACAAAGTGGCATTCAGTTAAACACAAAGGCAGCCTATTTGTGAATGAGTATTGAGTTTTCAGGAATGTATAAGAAATAAGCTAATGCACTCTTTTATCAGGCTCCAGAAGCTACACTTCTGATTCAAGCCTCTCTATTGGGAGAACTCAATTTTCACATGTTTGTGCATAAAATAATGTTTGAATTAATGCAAAGTGCAAATTCCAGCTGTTTGGAAGGAACATATTAGCATATCAAAGTGACCAGAGCCCTTACACAATGGAAGGAGTCGTATTTTCTGCCACTGCTTTTGGCTGAGCCTGAAAGACTTGAGAAAGAGTGTGTGAGCTGGTAAAACTCTAAAAGACTTGTGTATTTCACCCATTCTTGTAAGTAGGTCGGTATGACATCTTGTGTATAACATAATCTCACTTTTACTTTTTTGTGTGTTGGTGTGAGAGAATATGTCAAAGCTTTCACACAACAGGATAATTGTACAGTGACTCACAAAGCAGTGTGTTATTGGGAAAAAAACATTTGGTTCTTAGTTGAAAAAATAACATGTAGTTAAACAAGCTTTACTTTTTTGAACTCTTAATTAATGCAGAGCAACATATTTATTATTCAGTTTGTCAGCGCCTGCAATAACAGGTGTATCTACGCACATTGGAAATAATACAAACTACTTGTGAACTGGATTAAAGAAGGAAACTATCTTCTTGCATGTCTCAGTGCTTGATATCTTTGGCTCGAGCTTGCCATGATGAGCGTTTTCCCCGTTGAATCCAGCATGAGAGAGAGTACCTTTTTCAGTCTATAGCCTTGTTTCAGTGGAAGTGCGTCCGGTTTCAAAGAACTGCAGCTGCTCTTGATCTGCCAGAGCACCAGATTGCCCCTCTTTGCTTGTGCGTTCATCTCTCCTCGCAGATCAATACAGCCCGGCACACTTCTATATGGGTTTGGGCGAGACAAAGTGCTACATATCATTCTTTTTCTCAACTCTTTATTTCGCACTCTCCACAGCACGAGACTCTTATGACTCAGTGCGAGTGGGTGTGAACACATCAAAATTTGTGACATTACGGACTGTTGCTTAATTTTCTGCTGGCACATCTTTCACCCTAGAACGGCAGCTGAGGTTTTGTACCATCCACGGATATTTGACTGGTGCATTAAACAGATCATAACGCAGCTTTCAGAGCCTCGCCAATTTTTTTAAATTATAACAACAAGCCAGGCACTTCCACTCTGGCTTTATTAAGGTAATTTGTTATTGATTTAATTCAATATAAGCACGCACACACTGACCAGTGGCAACATTTGCACACTTTGTGTCGCACTCTCTCACAAGCCTGTTGTCTTTGTCTGAGCCGTGATTGGCGAGGCCATAAGATTGATTTAAAGGTTGCCTTGTGGCTGAATGGATTGTTTGTGCTAGCGATACACTATATGGATATCATGCTTTTATTCACGGTGAACGCCAAATTCAAGCTCATCTTTTTTCTCCCCATTTTTCTTGAGCATCACAGTTTGTGTGTAAGGAAGTTGCAGTGCTTACAAATGATGTGTTAGCTACTCCATAGCAAAACCAAGCAAATGATGGAGGTTGTGAATGCATGTCAGTGGTAGAGGATTGGATTGGATGGAGGTAAAGCATTTAGATTTACATCCCATTGCTGATTTGGCATGTAAATTGTAGGTTTGTGTTTTCAGATGCAATCTTTTATGTTGCTAAACCACCTACACGGAGCCATACTGTGCGGATAACTGCTCGCCATTAAAGGGAAGAAACCAGCTGTAAAAGAAAGCTATGGCAAATTTGATGTAATGTGCAGGCCTTTGGTGGGCCAAAATACTTCCCCTTTCATGACTGATTTTATTTTACGATTGGCAATCAGTAAAACGCTATGCGCCAGTGTGTTCCCCTCTCTGCCATTTTGTGAAACATTTGTTTCCACTTGCCAAAGGCCTCTGGTGCGGAGGGGGATTCGGTGCCCCTGAAATGGCAGGTGAAACTTTCTGCTTGCCTAAATAATTTCCTAGCAGAACATTACGCAGCAAGGACATAGGCAGTGGAAAGTAAGGGTCAATTCAAACTCTTGTGACAAGAAACAACATGGATATTAGTCGATGGCTCTCATAAAGCTCCCTGTGCACTGGTTAAGTGGCAGCCTCCCTGAGCTTATCTGGCATCTCTTTTTTTCATTGCTCCACTCATTTTGTGCGTCTCTGAAAGGTGTTTAGAAGAAAAGGAAGTGCAAAGTGCAAAACTGGGTCGTAAAAACTGTCCTCTGGTCATAATACGATTGGGTGTGACACACTGGCCGGGTTTCTGGTGGTAGGATATGTATTTCACATCATGAGGAAAATACTTCGGTGGTTTTTCAGATAAGATATGCTGTGTGCTATTAGCAGTGTGTGTTTAGGTCACTCCCAATACGAGAGAAAGAAATGTCTGTCAGTATTGTGTTGTACAAGAAAATTTAAGAAATTCATCACCATAGGGTTTTTTAAATGTTTTTTTATTACATATCATTATTTTACACATTAAAAATAGAGCCGCCACATCAGTAATAAATAGTGTTTATCGCTTGGATACTTTTTCAAGATAATAAGGAAATTATAAGCAAATATGTAATCATTGAAAATTTTTATTTTTTTATTCATAGTTATTGCTCTCATTTAGTTTGTTACATTTATTCTTTTTATAATTTATAGAAGACACACACACACACACACACACACACACACACACACACACTCACACACAAACACTGACCCTGTCTCATTCTTTGTGCTATGTGAACAGGACTTGTCCTTATCTGTGCACAGCTGCAACACTATTTGGGAAAATATTCAATTTCTGTGTGACAGAGGAGAACCTGGGAGGTAAGGCTCTAAGCAAACAGCAGTTATTGCGGCTCTGCCATAGCAGCCGAGAGCAAGGCCTGGCTGGGAGAGAGGGGGGATCTGCGGACGTCTGCCAGGGGAAGGAGTAATGTCTCGACTGGATTATAGGAGAGCGAAGCACATCCACACTTAAAAGCCCCTTTTCCAACAAGACAGGGCTGTTATTTAGGGAGGGTGTGGGTAAACACACCAGAGTCATATATTTCCTCCATATAGGCTGCTGTTGTCCTTGACAATTGAGACTCATTGCAAGTGAGATAAGTTTTGCTCTCAGTGCTTTTTTTGTTCTTGTTTTTTTCAAAAATAATTTCATGTTGGGATGTGGGCGTTCTTCAGTATATTCAGACTGACATTATTCCAGCAAAGTGCAAAACTGGTAAGCAGCGTTGAACAATAGAATATCATTTTACTTTTGTTCAAACAGGTTTTTTAATTTAGTAAGGTTTTTTTCCCCAGTGGTGTACTTTGGATGTAGTTGTGGCTGTCGAATTATTTACAAACCTACTGTGTTGAGTTGCATACTATTTAGCAATTAAGTGAACTATGATAGTTTCTCAGAATACTGAATGCAAAATTCAAAACAGAGATAAAACTAAATTAATACCAATAGTATGTCTTCCAGTGGGTGAAAATGGAACTAAGAACGGGTTATGAATCAGAAAAAATATGTTTTTCTCTAATTCTTCTTATGTAGGTGCATATTGATATTCTGCGGGTGCTTTAATTCAGAAAACCACAGAAGATGCTCCCCTAGATTGAAGTCTGTATGTTGGAATGCCAGTTTTCAAAGCAACATTGATTTTGGATGATCAAAAATACCAAACAGTAAAGTCCAAATGTGGAAAAAATATGAGCCATGCAAATAAATGCACCTTAAAACACTGTGTACTAACTAACTGCAGATGAAATTTTGCCAGATACATATTACATCTACTGTCAGTGCTCACTTTTTCAAGTATATGCACCGCCGCATGTTTCATTCTATATGCTTACTTGGTTATCTGGTTGGTTTGGAAGTCTGAGGCTTTGATAAATGATATTTTATTGTACAGTATTTAGTTGGGGAGTGTGGAAGCTTTGTTCTTGTAATGTAGTTGCCAAGTCAGATGGAGTTGAGCGTCTGGTCTGGGAATTTCAGAGGAATATCACAGGCATGGGAAGTTGCTAAAAACTAAGCTAATCAACAAAATAATTGTCTGTTCAATTGCAAGCATGCCAGAGACATCAAACACAGCCGAGGTTGAAAAAACAATCAAATTATCTCTTAATGATTGCTCACGCTGACAGATGAGCGCTTGTGAGTTGGTTTTGTTTCCACTAGACATATGTGAGGAAGAATGAAGTTTGTGGTCGCTCACTACTGTGTACATAATCTACATAGATATCCATCATCACCTGTAATGAAAACAATTTTATCTTATTATGTGGGTTTTGGCATTGAAACAGAGAGAAGTGTATTAGTCTATTAATTTCCTGCAGTGAATCATGAATCCTGCTGCTTTTATCCTTGCAGTACCCTCCATGTGTGGTCCACAAAAAAATGTTTCTGTTTCCTCTTTAGACTAAAGTTTGGCCCCATGTCTGCTTTCCTCTCCCTCTCTCCCTCCCTCACCCCTCCCTCTCTTTCTCTGTCTTTCTCTCTCTGCGTAGATAATGTCTCTGCAAATGATTTAACCGCCCTCGTTGAGGCTCCTTCCAGTAATTGAACAAGCAGAGACTGGGTGCTTTACAGGAAAACAATAGTCATATTATCTCAGATCTCCACCACTCTGAGATTCAACAAAACACTACCTTGGATTGGACTTGGCGGACTACTTCGACGGTCTGAATTGAAGAAACGAATCAGGTTTGCTTTCTCTCCACACAGAAAAAAAATCTTATCAATAGCAATGGATGCCATTTATTTTCTGTAGGCACGATATATTGAACGTGTCGCAAGATTGAAATGCATGTCTTGCAAGATCCACCTGGGGGTAAAGTGCAGCCTTGGGTGGTACTTGGTTGACTTAGGAAGCATGCGCGCGAGAGAGGCTTGGTACTAATTAATCAGAAATGTGTTTGGTCAATGCTTATAGCATTAATTTTAATTATATTATTAGAGTTATAGCATTAGAAATAAAAAATACATTTCTGCATAAATTACACATATTATTTTATTATTTAAAAAAAATAATTTAGACAGACAAATCGCTTGACAAGAAAATATGTCTCCAATCCCCATATTTCAGTATGATTGCTTCAGGTTGGAATTTGTTTTGTTTTTTGGCAGAGGAAGGGGCGCTTTGATTGTGTTGCTGTGGAGCAGATTTGACCTTGTGTGTCAGAATGAGGTTTTTCTAAGCCTTGTTTCATACAGAGCACTCTTAGACTGAAATGGCCTTAGGAGGAGTTGTTCTTGACAGAGATGCATTGTTTCGGGCAGCCAATAAACCACTGCACTGAGTGGCTACATCTGTGAACCTCATCTTGACTACAGTGTGGGGCTAGCAACAACACGGCAACTGTCGCAGCTGCACCTGCTGCTGTCTCAGTACAGAGCCTCCCTCTCTGCTGCCCACAGAACCGCATCACTCTTCTCTCCGTGACAAGCCAAAGGCAATGGGCTCCGCTTGGGTCAACTGGAGAGACGCTTCTTGGGAAAACATTTGAAAACAGAGGACAAAATGTCAGTCCCGAAAAGAGATGTTAAAATAAACTTCATGCCCCGAGGGCCCGGATTTGGTTCCATTGGAGCTTGGGTATAAAATTCCTGTCTGTAAAACATAGAGGGGTTTTAGAGCGCTGGCTTGGTAAAATCTGACCACCACTTGAGTGTTCATTCTTCAGCACATTTGTCCGGCTTCAGTAACAGGCTGGGGTATGATATGACAGCAAGTTGTCTCTCCCTGATATTGTAAATGATGAATACAGATAAATGGATCTGACTTTTCTGTACACATACCGCCCTGCTTGTGTATTGAGGCCATTCAGAAGATGATCTGATCAGCTAAGAAGAGATTCGGGAGCATTAAAGGCTTTTAAATCTCATATGTACTCATATTTGCTACGCTGCTGTTAAAAGTCAGAGAGCTGGCATCTAGTATTAAATAATATTACTAAAGCTCCATTTTTTCATACACTTTATTTGGTTCAGTAAATACCTGAAAGGGGAAAAAAAGAAGCAAGAAATATCTTGCAGAAAATGACTATTGGATCATCATGCTGTCTCAGAAAAAGATTATTGGTGGGGAACAATGCCGAGAGGGTTTTCAGCCAGGAGAAGTGATGCAACATGTCCACTTTCCTGCCAAATTGAACTTAGGAGTGTGAAAAGCAATGCAGGGACATGAGGAGAGGGGCTGACGTGAATGCAGATAGTGTGGGATTAACACAGGGGAAGATTGAGCGACAGTGGCCGGTGACGTCTCTTTACAGCTTTGCTTGTACAGCTGTGCCAGGCCTGGCATTCACTGCTGCCTGTTGGATCCAACTCCTCCTCCACTGCCGGGGGGTTAGGTAATGAACATCTTAAATGCTGCAGATAAGTTGATCTCCTGAATGTGTGTGTGTTATTAATGTATTTATAATGAAAATCTGAATGCTTAATATTGACACCTCAGCATGTCTCTGTCTGATTTGATCTTTTTGGCATTTGCTCAGGAAAAATACATATACAGGATGCCCTAATAATTCATCATGTCTCCTTCTAAATGAGGTGTGAGGCGGCTCTGCTGGTGTGAATTCTGCTGTAAATCACACATACCCTGACTGCTTTATCCATTAGAGTGACCTGTTTGTCTCATTCAGCCATTCAGTCCCTAGCAAATTGGTTTTAGTAATTAAGATGAGTGTGAGAACTGCAGCTTCTACTTCACACCTGGTATGTTACAGCTGGAAGCGAGACACGTAGGTGTGGAGTAGCATAAAAAAATGGAATTAACCACAAAATGACAGTCCAGTTGAATAGGCTTCATTATAGATGCATGGATAGATGCATGGATACCATATAAATCTTTTGACGACGTAAATAAATTAGTTGTTTAGGGCTTATCTCAAGATGGTTATTAATTTTACTCTTGAATTGTTGGTCTCCTTTATTTTAACGAAAGTAATGGTAAGAATTCAAAATACATTTGATATCATGATTGCATCGCTGTCCTAGGAAGACCATGTATTTCCCAAACGTTAACTTTTGTTTGAAGAAAAAAAAGCTTTATCAGCTGTGTGACATTTTTTCAACTAAAGCAATCGATTTTTAAATAGTTGTAGTAGTAGCTGAAGAAGTAGGATTTTTTTCCAGTCCATAAAGGAAAATTTGATGCATCAGTTTAACTGAAAGTCAAAATCTCCAGTTTTGAAAATACACAGATATTCTTGGACAGCAAAATATCAAACTATTCTATTTATAATAATTTTGGTGTGTGATCAGCCCCTTAACAATGTGACTGTAAAAGTGTAAGTGTCATTTCTAAAGAGTCAGGTTTCAGGTTTTACAGACTGTTTTACGTAGCTGACTGCCACTACATAAAAACAGTCTATAAAATCTGAAATTACTTTTTGAGGAACCTTCCTTATTTGGATATAGATGACACTGATTGGTCATCATCGTAGAATTCACATAACACATAACATTTTTAACCATAATCTACAATATACATCTGTTTGGGCTCTCAAAAACTAGGAGCATTAAATCAAACATATTTTATATTTTTGTCCTCATGAATCACTCACAGTGATCACTCACAGTGATTTAACACTCACACTGATAAAATCAAAGCAAGGTTAAATGATGACCAGACAGAAAGCTTTGAGCAAGCTGCACAAATTCTCAAGTACTGCATCTGTGCCCGGCAACACACGTTTCATTTTTAGCTTCAGCATCAGCAGCTGAACCATGTGATGAGTGCTATTCTTTAGTAGTTGATGGAAATGGGAAAAAAGCAGTGTAAAGAGGACAGTCAAATGGGGGGCAGAAACGGGTGCATTTTTGTCATTGCAGTGGAGCCAGTGGCATTTCCGTCATTCATCAGCCCAAGCTGATTACTAGTGGGTCTGGAGTGAACTGACAGGATGTGGCTCCTGCAGCCATTACCATCAGAAATAGGTCCAGCAGGCCCGAGGGTAGGCGAGGAGCTACCGCTCGAATAGGCCAAGACCTGCCTAAAGGATGGAAAAGTTTGCAGTGTTTTGCCCGATAACATATATCTAGTATAGAGGTGAGGTAGTAGTGTATTTTGTTGAGATATTTAGCATGGCTTTAAAAGATCTGCCGATGACGAACCCCAGGAACCTTTGCTCTGCAAATGGTAGTGTGGAAAGTTGAGTCTAATAATCAGCGAGAGATGGAATGTTGCAGACACCGCAACGCCTACTCACTTTACTGCAAGGGCCAAACGAGGGCTCTTTTATTCTCTCACCTGAAAAGGTTCGTGGGCTCCTGTTCATAGTGGAAGCAGTGTAGCAAAGGGAGGGGCGTGCAGACATTATTCGAGGACAGTGTAAAAACATTCTGAAGTCATCTCAGCTGTGCACTTGGTATTTAAACTTTAACAGAAGTTAAACATTTTGCACCAAGGCAGAGATGTGTAATGAAGCTTTCATAATACGATTCATACAACTGGAGCATGCACTGATAGCCCCAAACAAAAGTGCTAATTGACGGCTTGGATATTTTGGTGTGTAAAACATAGAAGGATGACAAAGATGGAAAATATTCACTGGACAAGGCTGAATATTTATTAGCAAGACAATAATTTCTCCTTTGAAGTTACAGTGAATGGCTGTTTTTAATCTGTGGCTGTTAATTGAACACTTTCTTTTTTGTTAAGCCATATTTTTGTAAACTTTAAGGAAGTCAAGACATTGCTTATAAAGCTGACATCTGCAAAGTTATTCTTTTCATTTTTTAAATCAGTAAATCATTAACATATCCATTTGTGAGTGTCATCGAAAATGTAAGACGCTTTCCATCGTGAGTGTGTGTGTGTGTTGATCGACTTTTAAAGAATTGTTAGGTCATTGACGATAGAGTATAAAAATATAATTTGTAATTAATCTTTTATCACTTAACTAGCTGCTGCTTTCCAGTATTTTGCAATAGATTTTCAAGCATGTTCATGCTGCTAGAGAGGGCGGCGATGGCCAAAGGTTCAATTCTTTACTGTATGTGTGAATTCAAGGTACGTGTCTTATATCTCAGGCAGCAGATTTTGCAGTATTTTAACAAGGCCATATTATTTGTGTAAAATGCAAAACTCTTTGGACGTTGGTTAAGTGCATCTCATTCCCACGTCTCTTTTATGTTGTTTCGTGTTCATCAGATCAAACACAATAACTGGTGATTATGCCTTGACACAAACCGGTCAAGGAGAGGTAAAACTTCGTCTCTAATATAATCCACCAGACGTTTTAGTCAAATAAAACATAATCTTTCATCTACACACAGCTCAGTGCATTATATTGCTCTGAATGGTGCGTAGTGTTGAGAAACCACATTACAGAGATGCTTGTTGTTGTTCAGAGGACAATTTTCCTCCCCAGCAAGAACCCTTGTCAAAGTATTACCTTCTCTCCCAACATGGGCCTCTGTTATCACACTCACTTCATATTCATAGTGAGTCTTATTCTCCGTCATTATTTTGTATAACGTAGAGCTGTAGCAATTACACTTCAGTGGATTACCTATGCAGAGATACAGAGATTAAGATCTCTGCTTCATACTACCTCCCGCGTGGCGGTTCAAAGGTGTGACCTGTACTGCAATGCGCTATCGTTTGGCAGAGCACAAAATTGGTCAACCTTTCAGAGTTTGTTTGGGAATAGGAATCCCTTTGGTATTCAAAACAGGAGGGCCTTATGACAGGGAGACAGGGAGATAATTTCCTAGTGAATGTTTTATCGGCTTGACAGTCTTCTGCATCTGCCTGCTCTCTCTCTCTCTCTCTCTCTCTCTCTCCTCATGTCTTTAGATTCCCTGACTTCCCTGGTTTAGTTATTCAGCAAAAAAAAAGAAACCCCTGTTTGCGCCCCTACCTTTTGTTATCACAAAAGAACAAACACATATTAAACATACACAAGGTGCAGAAGCAGTGATTGCTGTATCTGCTGTCCTACTGTGGGTGGCAGGGGATGATAACATAAGCCACAGAACCATTTACATATTTTTTTTAATCATGTCAACCTGAATCATGGTCAGTTGAGAGCCGGGCATATTATTATACCTTTAACAAAGATGGTACTTTTTAACCATTAGTGTTTTCATCATCTTTCACAGCAGCTACACTCTCATCTTCGCCAATCATTTGTTTGCTTGATGGCATCACTCACATCCACATTTAAGTTGAAACTTTTCTCAAATTAAAAAATCTACTCTCTCTCTCTCTCTCTCTCTCTCTCTCTCTCTCTCTCTCTCTCTCTCTCTCTCTCAATTTAATTCAATTCAATTCAAATTAGCTTTATTGGCATGTGTAACAACAATATTGCCAAAGCATCATACAAACTACATATGAACAATCAACCCCATACTTTTTATTAACCAAGTCTCTCTCTCCCTCCCTCTCTGGCTGATCCATTGTACAGTGAGGAGGCCGGAGCTAGATCCTATTGCACCTTAGTTATTAAAGGAGGGGGCTGGAATGAGCCAATCTGAGCTTGTTTGCATCACAATCCCCTACACTGTGCTGATGTTATGCTAATGAACACTGTGGTGAAGGCTCAGCCCCAAAACTGTCCTCTCTCTTTCACCTCTGAAAGTGGGGAGAGGGCAAGGAGTGGTGACACTGAAACTGCACAAAGAAATCCAATGATGCAGCCTGGAAATTAAAAGCTGCTTGAATTACTCTATTTTCTCATGTCGCTGTGTATGAATGTGAAATTGTTAGATGCTTGCCTCTTTATGCTAGCTTTTTTAACCATTCTTTAATGTTTTGTTCAGAATACTTTTCATGTTATTGTGCAGCCTTAAAGCATTCATTTCTGAGCAGCCGCTAAATGCCTTTTTAGACATTTTCTGTCTTTGAAAAAAATCAGGTTTAACAAGCGCCATTACCTGTCAGGGCAGTACTGAGTGAGGATTTAGGGCTGACATGTGATTGCATTCAGGAAAGACTACACCCACTTCTTTTGTCTGACGAGATACATGGCCATACCTTGTTTTAGGTTGACATTTGCCACTTCCCCTGTCTGACAAACACATTCATGCCAGCTTTTAGATTGAAAATAGATATGGCAGCACTGAGATAGAAATGTGTTAGGATAAAGTAGGCTACAGTAGATCCACTCCACCGATTAAGTAATTTGTATAGTATTGCTTCTGCTGTAAGGGTAAGGTCCTTGTGCAGTTTTCTATTTTAGAGAGGACTGAGATTATGCGGTGACCCTTATTTTGGCTGTGTTTGTCCTTCCTCTGAGCTGCAGAAAGGTTAAAAGCCTCAATTAGACACTGAGCCAAGGTCAGCCACATTATGCACAATGCCTCTAATCTGAAAGAATTAGCACCCTTCAAACATCAAAATATACACCAGTCTCGAAACAAAGCGCTGCTTTCCAAGCTTGAGTCATTTTAGAAATATTCCGAGACTTTCTTGAACAAATGTGTACTGAGAGAAAAATATATGACGCATGCTTGAGTGCAATGATGGGGTGAATCCAGGTAAAAGTTATCTTTAAGCCTTTTTTAAATATACCAGTCACAAAGGAGGCGATGTAGCTCAACAAAGGAAAGCAAACAAAGAAGAGAAGGAATTTGGAGCTTTTAGACAATTGAGATGTGGATTGTGCAATATGGGCTCAGTATCAGGATTGTACATTAACTGTAAGCCAAGGACTTACTTAATGACATATCTTTGATTCAAGGTGGAGTTAAAACACCTTGTTTTTTTTGGTCCCAAAGATAATTGCTCAGTTTCTGTTTTCGTTTCTCATCGCTTAAATGAGTCAAGGCGTGAATAAATGGCATATTTTCCTACTCTCTTCCATTTTAAATTTGTCTCTCACAAGTCATCTTCTCCATTACCTTCATCATGTTTTGTGTTGTTGCCCGCTACCTTAAAAATTAATCATCCTGTTTAATAACGCCTCATGATCACAGTGCATTATTGATGGCAAGGTCCTTAATAGAAGTACGGAGCAGGGTTTTTAACCATTCAGCTGCTCATTTTGATGGGGGGGAGGGAGGAGAGCCACAAAAGCTGCTTACTGGTGCATATACGAATAAATACAGTCCGTTATTATCATAGACTAAAACCCGGCCCTTTTGTACAAACAAACATGTTGTGTTATAAATGAGTGGCAACACAAAAAATAAATAAGTCAGACAAGCTGCCAAACTAAATAACAGTTTTTTAGTGAATTTGACCCCATGAGCAAATCTCTGACCTCAGCTGTTTATTTGTTCAACGTTGTTCAGTTTCAAGCATGCAAGTGATATGAATGACTCGGACACTGTATACCTGACACTCACAGTAGTTGTCAATACTGGGTTGCTGTGAATGTGCAGTTTTTGTCCACTCTCTCATTGTATTATTTTTGCATGAACACAGCAATGATGTTACTCTTGCTGAAATTGAGAGGATGAGTTTGGGAGAGTGTCTTGGCCAACTGCCGAGCTCAGTTTGTATAATCCTTGATTTGTTTTGACTAATTTGTCTATGGCAAACTCTGTCACACAACAAATGTTTCTTTTATGGTGTCCTAATGTGCTCTACGACCAACAACCCTTCAAAGTATTTATGTGCACATACTAATTGGATTGAGTTTCTGGACAGGGGAGTATACACTATATAGTGCCTGCACTCTGTGTATTCCAAGGTTAATCGTGCCATGTCAAGGACGTATTGGACTTGATTGGCAGGTACTATCACCATGAGATGCCCATATAATGGAAGGTCTCCCATTCCTGACCTTCCTATTTATCTTGCTGTATTAATGTCAGCCTATTAATTCCTAAGCGGAGGAACATTTGGAAAAGACACCGTTTAACAGCCCAGGCTGAATCATTCTTATCTCAGCAGACCTGAAAGGAATAGTTTTGTGCTATCGGGAAGTGGAAATGACATTTTGAAATTTCATTTGAGATAATCCACTTCACTTCCCAGTAAAACATCAAAATTACAACAAAAAATGTATGGAACCTGTATTAAAACTTTGTTACCGTGGCAAATCATCTGGCTATAATCCATGTGGACAGACAGGTGTAGGTATCTTTCGGCACTAATAGGATTTTTGTTACATTGCTAAAGTGATTATGAGGCTATGGATTCAATATATATCCAGGCAAAGGGCAATGTAGCACTCAGAACATAAAAAACATTCTACATTTTAAATTAGTGAGTATTGCCTTATAAAGACGGGTTTCTCACATTTAAAACTACAGCAGAAATAGTAAATGGATGTATCTCATCCATAAATGTATTGATGAGATGGATTTTTCAGGGTTTGGCACACAATTGCTTTATTTAGCAGCCATATGTCCTGACCAGTGGGAAGTACTCTAATCGATTAATTGAGTGGCTCATAAAAATGATCAGTGGTGCAAAAAGTGCTAACACACAAGAGCAATGAGCATGACGAACACCACACTGATGTCACATGCTCTGGCTCTCTCCTGCATGCTACTATATTTTCTATTTTGGAAGTGTGGCTTGCATAAGAGCTAGGTAATGATTCATTTTTATCAAACATCATGATCCACAGGTTCAAAAACAATTATTTTTATGTACTCTCAGACGATGAGATGGGTTACGTAATACCTGAAAATGATAAGTAACTATGCAATACAGTGTAACTACAAGGGATGTGAAAAAAACAGTCATCTTAATCAGACATCTCTGGCCATAATAGGTTTGAACTATCTGAGATAAGTTTTTGCTAATAATGTTCTTTAATTTTTGTTGTGTATCAGTTTTAAGAGAACCCTCCAACCAGAAAAACCCTCACGTTTGCATTGTTTTCCCTGTCTCCCTCCTTTGTATCCTACCCCCACCCCCCCAAAAGAGACTGAGCTGTCCTGTTGCGCAGCATGCATGTTTGACCTGGTATTTCACTGGTTGAGCTCCTGTTAGGGTCAGGGCCTGCGTTTGGGGCACAGTGTTTGGTTGGGTGTCATTCAGCTCCTCTGGCACTGTGCTGCTCTCAATCATCCCCTCAGCAGAGGGGTCAGCGTCTGATTCCTCTCTGGCCCATATCTGACTCAGTGGGGCTCCAGACTCATCTGATCACCGGCCCAATCTCTCCCCTCTGGAGTGCGAATTTTCTGATTTACGCTTGCAAATTGTACATCTTCAGCAGTGTCAAAGCAGGAACACAATCTCTTTTGGGAATATATTTTCATCCACAGCTGAGGCTGAGTGTTCTCTGACTGAGCCGTGTGTCCCCAGGTATTTCAGTATTTCCCTTAAAGTGGGTTAGAGAAATAGAGATAAGAGGAGTGTTATGGTATGTATGAATTCATGTATGAGGATGCTGTTGGGAAAACCCAATGGAAACCAAATGTGTTCCCGTCATTCAACATGTGGTGGTCTGTTGGTTCTGATTTACATTTCAGTGAATCTCTGGCACCACATTTCCCTTCCTTTGCATCCCTGTGATGTTCCGTGACAATTAACATCCCAACTCTTTCTTGAGGTTTGTTGAAAGCTCAGGGGCTAATTCAAGGGTCAAGCAAGACTTGCAAGCTGTCAATCTTTTATTGTAACTTGAGGCCCCCCCCTCCCCCCCACACACACACTCATTTTCATTATTCTGGGTCCCCCCTTCATTCTCCCAGACCTCGTTTATTGAATGGCCCAAGTCTTCTTCTATTCTCCTGTGGTCCTCTAACAGCTAGAGACGGACAACCAGGAGCTTTGTCTAAGGAGCCCGGCATTCTTTCACATCTGCCTCTTGTTTTCAGACCCCCGCTGCATTCAAATTTCAAACTGTCCTTTTCAATCAACCCTCCTCCCCTCCCTTCTAATAACCCCCTTCCTCCCAGTTACTAAGCCTTTTTTTTCTTAAGAAGGCCAACTGAGCTCTGGCAATTCACAATTTTGTCACTCACTTGTCGATTATAAAGCATTCTGTTGTATTGCGAATATATCAAGCACACATATGTTTAAAGCCTTTGGGCCAACGCCCCTGTGGCTTCTCCATTTCTCAGGGTACTTAAACATCTGTCTGCAATGGCTTCATATTTAGCCCAAACAGCGCGATGCCTGTTGACATTTTAGCAATCTGTGCTTAACAATCACGCAAAATTGCCTTGATCGTGTCTCATGCATTAGAAGCAGCCATGTCGATGATGACGCTCTTCATCATATGTCCATGGAGTATAAACCCCAAACCCCAGCCCCAGAACACATTGTTGCAGATGCTAAAACCTGTTCTGAGATCACACCCAAGTCGAGGGCAATTTTTTAAAAAACAGTCAGGTATGATCACCGGTGGTTTCTGTTTCAAGACGGAGAGAGAAAAGAAACCCCCAGCTGAGAGGGGAGACCTCAGCACGTTTAATGAGGAGAACGGCAGTCAAGCAGTCTCTCTACACTGTCTACGCCTTTGGTGCCTCAGCATGTTTAACACTCACAGCATGATACAAAGTATATTAAAGTATCGGACTGTTATCATCGATTTACAGAACACCCATCTCCATGTACAAGGATCTACATTCTGCATTTTTTCATCGGGCCGGGGGGTCTCACCTGCCTTGGAGGCAAGACTGTTTAAAGGCGGTTTTGTCTTTGCATTCTGACACAAGTGGTCAGTTGAGCACACTTAACTCTTTTTTTCCCCCACTAAGCAATGATGACAGGGGAGCAAGAATAATCAAATTGGTTCAACACTGTTATCTCAGGCTGAGACTTAATAGTTTGTTTACGTATTTAAACACAAGCAACCACAGCCACCAAAGAGACAAATATACGGAAATGCACGCTTTTAACCTGTTCCAGATGTAATTAATGTTGTACTAAGATATATCATATTTATTTTGCAAAAGTGAGGAATAAAGTACTACCTTGAGTTAATAGTTTTGGGGTTAAGGAGCCAATGTGATTTGACAGAAGACCTTTACTGACGCGTTCTCCAGATAGATTTAAACACGTTTTGGGCACAGCACTTAGTCCACTATATTAATCTCAACTGAAATCAGTGTGTTTATGTGCACTCTATTCAGTTATAACCATAGTATGGTAATACAGCAATGATTGCAACTATCATGGAAAGACCTTTACCAGGTCATCTTACTTGCGTCAAGGTCATAAGCCGAGTAGGCATAGCATCAGTCTTTGAAATTGGACTTGGCACGTATATACTATAGTGTCTGCTTTTTGATTCTGCGCACGCACCACAGAGGTGACGGAATAAACCAGATGCATACTTGGACTGTATTTGATAAAAGAGTGACAAGGCTACGGATGTTGGGAAAATAAAACTCATTTTTTTTGAGTGACAGTGAAACGAATTTAATGCTACAACTACCACCTCAAGTGATAGAGCTTGTGTGAATATCCTCTGTAAATCAGCAAAAATGTCTCTCCATTATTATATTACTATTGTCTGTTTACTATTTAGATATTAAACAACTCATGTAAACTTACTGTATTATTACTGGGGAAACTGGCTTATTGTGAACCGTGTAAACACTTTAGTCAAACTGTTACTTTAATCAGAGTTTTCACAGTAAATGATTTTGTGCGTGACAATATAATGATGGAATGGGATTATCATCACTCCGATCTCCACACATGGAAATGTGTGCGTGATTTAAGTATTGTCTGTCTCGTTAAGTGGACAAAACAGTAAGAACTAAGACTTTGTGTGCACAGAGGAAGATCCTTAAGCCTATATGGTCACTATGCAGCTTTATTGTGGGGACAATCTGCTTAAGGACTTGTTATACTGTATTGGTAGCCACTTGCCTAATACATTTAATTGGTGCCACATGCACTGATCATCTAAAAGACATGGGTTAGGTTTTTTTTTGGAATCAAATATGGGGGTCTCTACTCTCACTAGGTCTCTCTGATCAACTTTCATTTGTCGAGTCTCATGGCTGCATATTATTCCACTGAAACTAAATACACTGTGGCTGCGTATACTCAGCTCCTGTTAACCTCTTTTAAATGGCTCTAAAATTAGAGGTCTCAGGTGAGGCGTAATGTCATACTAGATGAGCTGATTATGGCAGGCTTAATTATAACTTTGTTGGCTAATGTGTGAGCTCTACATGTTTTCTCGGTGATGAATTATTACACTGTCTGAGAACTCAGACAAAATAGATCAAAGACTCTTTGGGCCGTGGATATTCTCCAGTGTGGAGGAGCCAGCCGAAGCTGATTTGTGCAGCTCTGACTGTACATGACAAACAGAATTCCTCACCCTCTTTTCAGTTGAGTTCTCTTGTTAGATTCTAGTATGATGGGTAACATTCAGTCCCTTGAATCTTAACAAACAATTGCAGGCTGTAGACACAGGCAAAAAAATGGAATGTTGTTTTTGAATGTGCTTAAAAAGAAGAGAAAAAAACAGTTTCTAATGGGGTCCTATGTGCCTTGTTGCCAGAGTGATGCCATATCCCATGGTGAATGTGCTAATGGTTCATGGGAGTGAGAGGACTGAGCTTAGCCGAGCAGTGTAAACACACAGACAAAAGGGAGCCGTTAGTAGTGTGAAACGCATGCCTGGGCGCGCAGGTAGGCATTAGGTTTCACCCTACACAGCTCTGGCACTGTATCCATGACAGGGAGGAGGCCATTTGCTTTTGTAGCGAAAGAGAGCAAAAACAAACATTCAAACAGACTAGTACTAGAGGGACAGGTATGGATGAGACGGGGAGAGAGGTATTCTGGTTTAGGGAGATGTAAGGGAGAGGGAGGGGGAGGAGAGATAAGGTGGTTTGTGGTCACTCACAACAGAGAGAAGTGACCATTTGCTTGCTAGTGTTTTTTTATTTGTTTGTTTGGCTAGGGCGTGGGGGTGGAAAGAGCTGCAAAATATCAGTCAAATAGAAGTAATGTTTCTTTTGAACCGCTGCTTAAGTAGAATTGAAATGCCTGTAGCAGGAACTTCTACTTAAATAACTCACTGTGGCAAATTTAAAATGTCCTTGATTAAATGTGACTGAGCTACCTACATTGTTACACACGGTCTTTTCCACATTTAGTAAAATATGGGATGCTGGATGTTTAATTGGCCGTGTAGACTTAAAATAACTCCATGTTAAAATAAGCTCAGCATTCGACCAAACAATCCACCTCTTTAGTGTTTTTCTAACGTTTACTCAGACACCAACCAAGCTAATGTAAACCAAGATGATTATAGCAGGATTAAAGCTTTTTGGCTAATGTTCACCAAGCTATTACCATGGAAAGTTTTAGCATTTAATGCTGCTGTCAGTACAGTTGTAAAAATCTTACATAATTTATAGATTTCAAAGTGCTCAGAAAAGTATAAATATGTTTTTTGCAATAGGTACTGAAAATATAATTTGACACAGCACTGATAATGTTAGCATCACTTGCTATAGGTCCCATGGAGATGGGACAGGGTGGGTCTTATCTGTTTGATGACAGCGCTGGTCCCACCCCTTACACTCTCTGGCAGTTAAATGGTTTGCATTCATCTATCATTAAGAGATTTCCCTTCCCAGGATTATTGACCTTCTGGGCTTATTTTAGTGGCTTGCGTGGGTTTGTAGTATTTCACAGCTTAACGTTTGTCACATTTCTGCAGTGGAATGTAAATGCAGCATCAAGTGCCTTGTGATAAGAGTGTGACAGGGTGAATTCCTCTGTAAAATTACACTGGAACAGAGCTTGCACATGGAATAAATATCATCACTGAAGTGAACGTCTCTCTCTGTCTGCTCCACAGGTGAGAGGATCAATGATGAGCATCTCTGAGACCAGCTGGCTTGGACTTTTTTAATCAGAACCATTCAGTCACAGCACAATCCTGCCGCAAACCATCACCAGGAGCCATGGCATGCTCCCTGTGGAAACTACACACCTTCTGCTGGTTTCTCATCACACTAGCCCAAGTTCACTCCACAGAGGGTAAGTACATAAGAAAAAGTGGTTTTTGTTTTCCCTGAAAACTTACTGATCTGTTATCTTGCAAGTATTTTATAGTATCTTTTAAATTAGTGTTGTTTCAGGCTCAATGACAGACAATGCTAGAATATACTTTTTTTGCTATTGTCTTATTTAGCATGAGCAGTGAAATTGTTACTCAAGCCAGAGCTACTGCTCCTCTGAGTGCAGGCAGTGCTTGTGTAAGTAATGCAGCTCTGAGGACAGTGGGCACAGGCGGATGGGGGATAATCTTGAGTGGTTTCATTAGTTGGTAAATTGTGATTTGTCTGAGATTTTCTGCTTGAAAGCGCCAGTTGTTCCCAGTGGCATCAGAGCCGGATCCATTTGTAAATTCCTCGCTAAAATGTTCTGTCTCATGGCAGGCACACACAGATTTTACACCTCAAAAAATATAAAGCTTGAATGTGTTTTAATCATGGTGCATTTAGCTTTGATTAAATCACTCTCAGCTGTATCATATTTTCATGATTTATGCATCCAAACCATATCTCATAAACTGTATCCTTAACATGTTAGTGTTTAATCACAAGAGTAGAGGTGCATTACTTTTAGATGTTTAATGATTGGGTTTAGAATAAACCAAATTTGGCATATTTTCAGTACAGTATATCAAAAGAGCCATTACAGATTTGGTCCGCTGGTGCCAACTGTTGAAGCTGCCGCCAACTGTTCACTATACCTGCTTTATTGATTTTTCAAAAAGCTCAATATTGTAGGATTATTGATTCAAGTTTGGAAGGTAATGACTTCTCAAGATGCTTAATTTACACTGTAGCAAGTCACACTGCCACAGTATATGTTACCATATGTGTATCTCATGTATCATCTGGCTTGGATTTGATCTTCATATTAGAGGTGTGACATTTGAGAAGTGTGTGGTCTCTATACACTTTAGTGGAAACACAGAAAGTCACAGAAAACCCTTAAAAGTGTCTGTACAAAATCATAAGCATTCCATATATGTCGGCACTCTGACATATCATTTTAGAAACCTCATACAAAGATAAGAGTTTGCAATATATGTATTACACACACACACACACACACACACATATATATATGTTTATATATATGTATGTAAACTTATTTAGAGGGCTGGATAGATAGTCATCACCACAGTGAGTTTCTATCCCTGGTGGCCTCGCCTCTGGTTTCACCCGACGAGCCATAGAACTCAATTGACAGTGTTTGAAAGGCAGGAAGCCGGTGAGGGTTCCTAACGCTACAATACTTTATACATGTTGTGAGAGTCCTTGCTAACAGGTAACTCCATGTGATTTGGAGGTGAGGTTTGGAGGTGGTCTAAACCCTCCCCAGGCAAACAGAGAAAGCAGTGACTGTATTACATGCGGAAATGCTTATTCCATGTCAGGGTAAAGAGGGCCTAAATGCAAAAAAAGGAATAAACCCATTAATTGACGACATTTTTCATTCACCTTTTCCTCTTGTTGGGTCCCCTGCGCCCTCACCTCCTTCCCATTTCCCATCTCAGCCGCACAGATCAGCCCAGAAACAGTTCATTACAAACAATATCCCCAAGTAAACATGCTTCATTAAACTGCGTCTACCCCTAATATCTTTTTAATGCATTTTTATAATTGAATTAAATGGGTTAGTGGAATTCTGTAAATAGTTCAAAGTTAGTTTTTATTTCCTCTTTGTTTTTTTTGTTTTTTTTGCTTTTGAAAGAAGAGATATACACAAGATTGAAACTATAGCTGTCAGGGGTTGTGTTCCTCTCTGACCTCCTTCTATACATGTCTCATCCTTCGCATTTGACTCTATCTATTGGACTCAAGTATATATGTCTGTGATCTGTATTTGTTCAGATGACTCACAGCCATTTGGAGGCTTTGATCTGCCATTTTCCTTCTTTTATTTAAATCTTAACCCTGGAAAATTGCTTGTATACATCCACAAGCCCAGCAGTCCTGTCAGTGAGATGGGTTTCTGAAACTGATTTGGCTTATTATTTTAATTATGCCATATAAGTATACACTCTCTCTCTCTCTCTCTCTCTCTCTCTCTCTCTCTCTCTATATATATATATATATATATATATATATATATATATATATATATATGTGTGTGTGTATATAGTGTAATAGATATCAAAGGAACCCTGGAGCCTAGAGCTTTTGAACCTAATGATATGGTTATGGTTATTATCACTATGTTATATTCTGCTGTATTTTATTAGGGTCATTAAAAAAGGTAACTAGCACTGTGGAGATATTTTTCCCTCCGTCCCTTTTTTGAACAGCTGCTTTAAGTGCAGTATTGTCTACGGTATAACTGCTGAGATTGAAATAATTATTTTGTTTTAAGACAGGAAATTTTATACTTTGTGACTGTTTGACAGTTCTGGAACATAAATTTGAGACAGTGCTCTTGCAGTATGTCCATGATCCTATAAACACCCCAGAGGGCCTTGTTGTGACACAGATACTATAATGAATATCAATATCAGTATGGATATAATTATATGAGACTATCATTATATCATCTGGGCTTTTGGTTATAACATAGAACTCAAACGTTTCCCCACTTTTAAAAGGTCATCAAAGCTGCCGTGTCATATTTTATTTTTTTTATATTTCTCATTTTTGTGAAGGGTTCAAAGTAAAATTAGTGAGCTGAGTTATATTTAATACCCCAACACAACATTTATTATGTCATTTCTAACACAGGTGATCATTTTAAAGTAGGGGAGATAGGTCAGGAAGTAAAGGATAGCTAAAGCTGTCACTTTAATCCGCATGCTTTACTTTGACCTGCTTTGATATTGTTTTGCATCAACATCAGTTTGCCCTCTGGCATTCAGAGTGATCTTCTTTGAAGCACCAGGTTTATTTCTTTTTGTCCTACTGGTGTCCTCTGCAGATGTCACCATAGCAACCCACCAGAAATGAGGTGGTGGTGTAATTTATGAAGTAATAATGTTGTTGTTTTTTTTGTAAAATGTAAAAACAGTTTTCCCTTGCAACACGTGGTTAAATCCGCTCACGTGTCTTCCAAAATAATTTAGTCAAGTCTGGTGGGGTTGAAAGGATTTGTCTGTGTCAGCGACAGAATAACAATTCACACCAAGCTCAGCCACACGTTCTCTTCAAAGGCTTTCCCAAAGATTGTTGAGAATTATGGTGAGATAGAAATTAGAGAGCAGAGCAAGGATTCTGTGTCAGGAGGTAGGGAGGGCGAAGGTTGAAACATGTAGGACAGGGTGGCAAGAATATATCAGGAGATAATATGTCTGACTACATTTCTGTGGTATTTGTTTTGATTCATCTCACCATATTGTGATCAACTTTACTGTTTGGAAACAAGCTGATAAATAATAACTACAGTACTGACATAGTGGATGATTTATTGGAATTTTGATTTGTCATTTGAAGAGTGTAACAATGATTTAACACCATTTTTTTCTCTAGATTGCATGTTGTCCTTCCATTACTACCAGACCTGTGCTGGTTTCGTCTGTGAGGTTAAGGGCATATAAAGACTTTCACATGATATTAAAGCTGCGCTTGTGTGAACCAGTCTGACACAGAGAATTTCTGTTTCCTCCATATACTCGTACACTGTGAAACCACACTATTGTTTCTTTCCAAAGCTTGAAATGTTTGAAGTACTTGAGATTTCTCAAGGGCAACAGGAAAGAGCACCTTTAAAAATCCTCTTTTTGTACTACGTGAAAAAAAAAGAGAAGAGACTTAAAGCCTTCATCTCAAAGTGAATGGAGTGAAATAGACAATCGAGGTGTTCTGAAATGTAATTACTGGAAGTAAAAGCCCATGGCTTAATTTGAGTCAGAACCTACAAGAACAGGATCCAGCACCTCCCAGTGCTGTGCCATTGACTATTTGCTCTGGTTAGCCTTTTCTTGTAACCATGAAAGCGTATTTATATAACTGTTTGACGGCGGCCATTGCTTTTCTTTTTTCTTTACACTTTTCCGTCTGTCCTGCCCCCATACCACACCTAACTATGTTAGGGCAGGCTGATCGAGGGCATGGAAAGCAGATTAGTCCAGTCAGGGAAAGTATACATCCAGATATCATAAGCCTATTCTTCAGCGGCAAAGATACTGTATCTGCGCTTACCAGTGATCTGCTTTTCAATCTCTCCACTGGGGGTGTCTTTATCAGTAGCTTTGCTTTTGCGTGTTATCTTAAAAAAACAATAATCTAAATAGGGCTGGGCGATATGGCCAAAAATGTTATCACAATAAAAACATTTCATATCATTCGATATCGATATTTATCACGATATATGTCAAATCATTATTTATTTCAAGTTTAAAGGTTGATTTTTGTTCTTGAATGAAAATTGAAGAAAGCAGATGGTTAATTATGTGGTTAAACATTTCTTTATGGTCCGTGACAAACACTTGATGCCAAACAGTGGATCACTTCACAAATCTGAGGTAGAACATCCAAAACTATTATGATAAAATCTGTTTTCAACAAATATGATTAGTTAATCTTTTTTCAGGCCTCTTTTTCTCAACAAAATAAATATTTTTAATAGAAAAATTAAGTGCTAATTTGTTTGTTTTGTTTGTTTGTTTGCAAATTTTTATTGACGATATATTGAACATTTATTATATTGTTATTGAAGAAAATTATATTGCCATAATTATCATTATTGTTTTCGTGCCCAGCCCCAAATCTACCGTCTGTCAAGTAAGCGATTGTGGAACCATGGGCAGTAGGCCTGTTCTTTTGAAGTACTAATTTGTGACAGAGTTGTGTCCGTGGAAAAGGATAGTACCCCACTGTGTCAACACACTCCTGTTCCCTGACACTTAATTTGGTATTTAAGGTACTTTGAAAAGGCTGGCCCATAGCTAATTTGTTAATAGAAACAAAAAAAAATCTTAGGTAATTATGTTATGAAATGCTTATTTGCCTATTAAGCTACGTTTTTGCAGCTTCTAATGTATTGGAAACAGAACTGAAAGTTAAGGCTAAAAGGGTGAATTTTTCCCTTGTCTCATGTGACTTTAGTAAACAACTTCTGTTGGTTTTGTCTTTCTACCTCCTGCTTGATATCATCCTTGTTGTTTGCGGCAGACTGGCTTCCCGTGGAGCCAGGCAGGCGTGGGGCCGGTGCACGAAGGCCCACCATGCTGTCATGTCTCTTTCATCGCCAGCCAGGCTTGGCCAATAAGGAGATAAGGAGACAATGACTGGGAGAGCAAGCAGTGGCAAGGTGTAACCACAGCCCCTGGGTCTCCTCCCTGCCGAGCACTTCAAATCCTCATTAGGATTTTCAGCAAAGGAAGGAGGGATTTTCTGGATTAGGGCTTTGTCACTGCAGGCTCCAGGTTGGTGTTTGTCATGCAAGAGCATGGTGGAGCTCTTGACATCTTGCCACCCTCCTCCTTCCCACCCAAACACAGACCCTCCCTTCACCTGGCCACTGAGGCAGTTCAGAGAAGTTCCACACTAACCCAAAATGCAAGAAACGCATAATTATTAACTCACTGCCCTTGCCAAAGGTTTTTAACACCATTCTAGTGGTCTATGTTAGGTGTCTGTGGATTTGGGCTGCTGCATCAGCATTCTTCTTAATGGTTATTTATGCAGAAATAACCTTGGGAAGCATCATTAGTTTGTTGTGCGCTGTCGCCGTTCATAACTCATGCTGAGATCTCGGCCGTGACACCAATGTGGCAGTTCAGACAGGAGACAGGATGCCTTGTTTCAACTGCAATTACTCTCCTCTATGTGTTAGTTGTAGCAGGGACAGTGTAAATGGTATTTCGTACGAGGCTATTTACCCCTCAACTTCTCACTTATTTGAATGCTCCTGAGCTATATGTTTTTTCCTTTATAAACCAAAACAAAGAGTTTTTCTGTTGCAAGAATGTGGCTTTTTGTTTAATCAAGTCAAGAGTTTTCACGCAAAACAACAAGACT
Source organism: Micropterus salmoides (assembly GCF_014851395.1). NCBI lineage: Eukaryota > Metazoa > Chordata > Actinopteri > Centrarchiformes > Centrarchidae > Micropterus > Micropterus salmoides. Next base: position 15,743,968 of record NW_024040374.1, read on the forward strand.
GTGTTTCTCGACAGGGCGCTCAACCTCTAACATGGTCCATAATTGGGTTTCAGACAGACTCATGCAAGTGGTTCAGCATGACAGAGCCTCAGACTTAGTGTGAAACCTACCTTCTCCCATCATTCTCGGTGCTGATCTTTGTGGATAATGGGCAAGCACACGGGTCCCACGAGGGCCTTGCTGGGTGGGATCTCAGGCACCCTAGATTAGTCATCTACCCACATGTCCCTGTCTGACTTGGATTTTACCGTCATGCTTTGTCTCTCTTTGTTCTTGCCTAGGTAGAAACATGTGGGCCCCTAACAAGTATATCCCAAACAATCTACAAAACATGTTCTGATAACCCATCGAGTCTTCTCTGAATCCCACATACAGACAAAAACAAATATGACTTATCAGTCTTCAGTGCAGTGGTCTATAACCAAAGACCTATTATTCATGGCACATTTATTGTTTGTGCTTTTGTTGGTTGTCTCTGATCTGACCGTGGCAGATGTGACTAGCAGTATGTGGGCATCGTTGTATAAGCAGGCTTCAATTTGTCAGAGATATGCCTCCATTTTAAAAGTTGTCTTTTTGTTTGCTCTCGTGTTCTATATTTGTTACTTGCTGTGGTTGGAGGAAAAGGTGGCTTTAACTTGGGTTGGCTGCAGGATTTGATTTTAAGGTTCTGGTGTATGTAGCGCAGAAGGCATGTGTATTGAGAAAACACCTAGAGCTACCCGTATGATAACAGAAATAGCACAAGCGCTTTAGTCCTTTAACATTTTATGTTGCTAGAGCCTGTTTAGTGGACATCAAGGACTGCAGACAGACCTCACGCAAGGACTGCTGATGAAGTGTTGTCTGGAAGGGGGCAGATGAGGAGAATGTTTTTGATTATGCTGTGTAGATGGTATTTCAAACAGGAGCCAGCATGTACACCTCCCGCCAGACAAATGAACCAGCTCAACTGGTCAAAGGGCAAATGTAGCTTGGTTTCCTGTTTGCCACTGTAACACTGTGGAATTTTAAGGTGATTAGATGGCAGCGTTCAGGTCACATAGAGTGCTGCATTGCAATATTCACTTTTTATCAATATAGGCCTGAGCTTTTTCTGTGAATTACAGGCTGATGCCAACTGTTGTGAATGAACTGTTCCTGTGCATGCTGTGCAGTTTTTCCTTTATACAGTGAATTACATCTATTTATCAATGTGAGCAATTCAGTCCCACTGCACCTTCTGATTTGAGCGAAAAGAGCAACTGAACGATGAATGTATTAAAGCGGTCTTATGAGAACTGCTATTTATGCAACCATTGACTCGTTCCTGTGAGTTTTCCATTCCATATAAGATGAAATACCTAATGTAAACAACAACAATCTGCAGGTGTTCAAGGGGTATGTAATCACGTTTTCTTTGTGAGGATGCTGTTGACGATGCTGTTCATTGAAGCGCAGAAATGTGGGGGTATGGTTTGGATTTCATGCAATGAAAACTGATTGCAGAACATGTAATGACAGATTCTGTTAGTGACAACATAATATATCCAAATGCTTATGATTTCACAGATTTCACAGTTCACTCTAAAGAGTCAGATGCAAGATATTCCTGCTTGCCCTCAGTGTAGTGGAATCCTCTTTGTCCTCTTGCTTTCAGTCCTGATTTAGAGCAGCTATAAATCCTGAAGAGGCTCCCGTAAACGAGGGGTGGTGAAACTACGGCCATAAATATAAAGGATTTAGAACCAGGGCCTTTTGAAGGAACTCTGAGTGCACATTTATGAAGCTTAACTTACAGAGTTTCACTGGTACATTCAGTATTTTCCCCTTTTGTTGAAAGCTCTTATAATCATTTCTTTATAGTGAAGCTTGTCCAAAACCTGCTTGACCAAAGTCAAGCTGCTAAAATATGCTGTGACTCAGTAATAAAGTTGTTTTAGCTAATTGCCCCATTTTTGTCAGCCATCATTTTAGTGTAAGTGCTGGTTTACTTCCTGTCAAACATAACCCATGTCAGGCCAGGCCATTTGTGCTCTGGCAGATCACTACGACTGTGTGTGACTAAGCTTTTGACCTTTTGTGTCATAATGACCCCTGAGTGCATACATATGTCAAGGGCTTGGGCCTCTGGTCTTAATGCCCCCCTCTAAAGTAAATGATGGGCTTAAGAAAATAGTCGTCAAAGACAGATTTCCCCTGTGGAAACATTGCAAATTAAAATAAAATTAAATAAGTAATTTTGAATCAACCCTTCTTAGTATATAACAGTGTCTTTTATAATACTAACTAAGCACAGCTGGACCGTTGCCTCTTGCTTAATAGTTGCTCTTGTACCCTAATTTCCATCACACACAAACACACACCCCAAATTATTTTTAAATAGCCAACAAGCAATAATTAAGGCCAATAAGCACAAGAGACATCTGATAAATCCTTAAATGAGAACCTCAAAGTGCCCCTGCTGAGATGTGTGAGGGCTGGAAACAGAGTGAGAATTTTAGGAAGAAGGCTTAGTCTGTGGACTTGATTCAAATGAGGTTAATCCAAATCTTAAAGTTTCTAATAAAAAAATGTTGGGGGGGGGGGCTTTTTTTTTTAACATTATAACAATCAGTTCACTGAAGGGAAAAAATACATGTGGGATGGAAGGTCATCAAGATAATGTTCAGCCTCTGGATTATAATGGATAGCAGCCAACAAAATCCTTGATGAATTGAAACAAGAGAAAAATTCAATTTTAGCTTGGCCAGCTTTCTTTTCAAGTGGTATGAGATGGAATCCTTGAACCGCAGGAAATCTAAAGATAATAGACCCTTGATTTAAAGAAAAAAAAAAAATTATTGTTTTCCTTGTGTTTGTCAGATAAGTACTGTGTAGGTGTGCAGAATATGTGCATAACCTTGAGTGAGTCCACTCAGGAGACAAAAGCCTAGAAGGTGTATCTGAGTGAAATAGCATTGTGTCACGTAACAAGCTGCCTAACCTAGAAGTCTGTAGTCTGGTCTGAATAAGAGCTGCATCAAGAATTCAGTTGGACCAGCAGTCGTGTCATCAGGGCATGACTACCCGGTTGGTCAGGGAATTTAAATGCCAGGTGGGGGTCAGCTGAATAATGTGGCACAAATGCATACACATGAGAGCCGAGTCTCGGGAAGTGGAGCCACTGCTGTGGTCTGCTTGAGGAAGTGCACTTTGGGAATGCAAACCAAGCAGATGGACCCTTCTCATTTGTGAGTACTGCCACTGGTGAGCCATTGGGAAATACTTCCTTATTGAATGGAGGAGCATCAAACGCTTCACTGGAGCAGAGAAGGAAGTCTGGGCTACCCAATGTATCTCAGTCCATTTTTTTCATCATTTGTAATGGAAGATGTGGAAATGATTTAGACCAGGGGAAAAGCTGACAAACACATAGCAAATCAAGTCAAAAAGATTTGACTCACATCCTTATCATGTCTCAACTCTGGATCATTTGATATTGTCACTGATAAGGCTAAGTATGCTTGAAGAGCTTGCCGTCGCTAAAAGGCACCATGAATCTTAAGAGGGACTGCCTATATCAATTCTCTGAGGGAGTGACTCACAGGATCACTCCACTACTAATCAAACAAAACACATGTAAAGTGCAGTGAGCTCACTTTCAATTTGTAACATTTAAAATGTAAGGTTAAATCACAGCTCACCTAATACAGAAAAATCATTCATTATGTATCATTTCTTAATTTATTGTAGGTATGAAGGAGGTTTACATCCTGAATTTTTCAAATTGGTTTAAAATTCACCAAAACATAATACTGCCAGGCAAAAAGCCTTGACCCCTCCTCGATGATCTGAAAATGTGTTGTAATTTAAAGCTCAAATCTACCGGTGACCATGTGTTAAGGACCATGGCACAAAATTTACTGTTTGATGGTCATCGCAGCCATTTCATTACCAGAAGATGTCCTTGCTTTTTTTGAGTGACCTAAAAAGCACTCCCCTCATCTCTCTCTCTCACACACACAAATATACAAACACACACACCGCCTGGCCCTAGGGCTATCCGATATTAGACAGTGAGATGACATTGTGTGCTTGTGCGAGCGCAGTCAGCCGACATGTGCCGATGATGTGAAGTCAATAATGCATTATGAAAAGGGGGGATTTATGACCTTGATGAGCCTCATAGAGCTTAATTAGGCCTTAAGGTTGATTTACATACAAGTGTACATGGAATTTGATGAGGCTGTGTTGTCCTGCTGGTGCAGTGCATTTTCATTTTGTCTGGCAGCAACACTTGATGTCTTGTATCTGTTCAAATTTTTCCAGATTAGAAAAAGGAACATAACTCTGTCCAGACTTTGTTAGTGTCCATGTTTTGTCTGAACACAGTAAAATCATCAAGTAGAAGCTACAATATCATGTTTTTTTTCTGTGCAATGATGGCATTTCCTGTGCAGGCTTTCGCGTCTACAAGTGCTGGTTGGGGGATGAGGAATAGCGTGAATGTAAAAAAGTCTCTGACAGGGTAAATTTCAGCTTAGAGAAGCCCACCTTAACACCAAAGGAGGGGATGGGGGGCGGGGTGGCAGAGTCAGAGTGTTATTTTCATGCCGTCTATTCACAGAGAAATGACAAGATCTTTTTCAGAGTCATGTACCTATATCAAAGATGCTCCTGATAGCCCCCCTGCTGTTGCTATGGAAGTAGCAGAGATGTAAATGAACTGGAGTGAATTGGATGGTGGAGAATACAAATGAGGTTGAAATGCTCTTTCCCCTGCTGCTCTTCGCCTCTTTTTCTTCTTCTCCCAATATCTTTCTCTGCTCCTGTCTCTCTCTCTCTCTGTGCAAGTGGCTTTCAAAGACCTAACATTCAACCAGTATTCCACACATTTTGACACTACATAATGTGATATGGGATCTCCTTTTTTATATTTACGTTTTTGAAAATGGCTTCAGATCTGTTTTTACTGTTAAGATATTTTTTTAAGGCAAGAGCATTGTGGCTTTGTGCATATTCCATTTTTTCAGTCTGGCGCTATGTATTGTGCTGATAGATAAATGAAATGAGAACAGAAAAATCAATAGTTTTCCCCCTACAGAATAACTTTGGGTTGTCACTCATCATCTCTGATATAAATATGAGCTAAGATGTCGTGTCAGTGTATTATGTGCCACATAAGTTAGAGTTTCAGCATCAGTTGTCCAATAATTTAATAATCTACAGATGTCACGAGCTGAATTACAGAGGAGGAAAAACCTCTACATAAGTGACATTTGCTGTTAGCCATGCGCAAAAAAAGACATCAGCATTCAACACACAAAGCAGAAAAAATAGAAACACAGTCTTAAGTTAAAGTTAATGCTGAGAAATTCACAAGAATGTTAATATCTGTCAAACCACTAGTGTAATTCTTTTTTACGATGGCCACACAAAGTCAGCAGTCTACCTCATATCCTACTGTTTGCAGGATGTATGCAATATTTTCTTTCTTCTCCTCGCCTGTGTGGACCTGACTTCTTAAGAATACATGCTGTTGTAAAGGATATCTCTGGATTATAGAATCAGCACTGTGGGAAGAGTCTTGACTTAAAGGTTTCTTTTCCTTCACAGACTTCCTTTGCTTGTACGGTAGAGAGGAGGGAGATGGGGTGGGGTGGCAGAACCCGCAGGACTCAAGCTGTGTTTCCTGTGGCTCCGAGCTAATGCTATAGGCCATACTTTTCTTTCACCCCAAATCCCCCCAGCAAGCGACCTTGTCGGCTCAGGAGTGCAGAATAATGGCAGGCCAAGCAGAGATGCTAGCTCATTTACAAGCAGCTGTTTAGCTCTCATCAGAACAGCGAGGAAAATCAAAGGGCCCCGTTAACGGTAGACGACAAGCATCGGGAGCGTCCCTGTCACACTTCTCATTGGCTCTTGACACAAAAATTATCTGGTTTCACATCAAAATAATCTGGAGGCCTCTTTTGTGCTCTGGCCACAATGATGGCAGCATGAGTGGCTGAATGGGCCTTTTGATCAGCCTCTGCTTTGGCCCTGGACTAACTCTGGAAGCATGTTCAAGTTACAAAGGGTCATTTTAATATGAAAACCATTTACTGGAAGCAAGATAGTCCTGATGATAAGCAGAATAGTTCTCTGTCATTTATTCTGCATAATCAGCGCTAGGCAATAATGGAATCGTTTTATTTAATTGAAAGAGACTCACGTGTGTTGCCCTAATTAAATGTATAGCTGTTTCAGAAGCTGCATTTTAGCTGTGTATACTCTTCATGTTCTTTATGTCCATAGTATGTACTGTACTGTCCCTTTGGTCTTGATCACAGTTGTGTATAGTTTCATGACTCCTAATGACTCCTCATTTCTGTGAGATAGGAAGACATTTTGTTCATTACCTCTGCTTCAGTGACACTCATATCCTACCAGATGGTCACTTTCCAATTGATTTGGCTCATCTGTGGAAAAAAATGAATTAAAACATTACAGCACCAAAGAGACGGTGCTTAATGGCTCCCCTTCACATACGGGAGTTTCTCACAGTTCTCCAGCTGCAGATTCTGTATGGGCCTAATGTAATGGCAAAGGTTACACATGGTAGTAAATGCCAGCCTGGGAAGCTTTAAATAGAGGTTCCTCATTGGTGTAATAAAGTGCTATAACCCATGGAAATAGAGTTCCTGTGCACCAGTCAAAATCGATCACTAGCATGTGATAACAACATGTACAATAAACACATGTCAAAAGGTTGGGTGATAATGTGCTTCTAGTGAACAAAATTAAAAATGGATAATAATTCTAATTTGAACTTTTTGGTTGTATTTTCAAGGCTTAAGATTTAAGACTGGGGAAAGAAAAATGAAGACTCTTCTCTTCTCAATGCTTTGCAATTGTAGAATGGCACTTATCATTTCTCAGATCAACGCATTCTACATAGCTGATGAAGAGGATTTAAAATGGTTTTCTAGTGGTGGTGGGTGACCAGAATGCCTTATTAGGAAGCGTGTCAGGAAGGTCGTGATAAGGATCTGACCAGTAATGTATCTGCTGCACCATGTTGTCATGGTCACAGGATTCAGCTTTCCACATAATAATATTATTGACTATGCCTTGATCCTCATTAGTGCAGAGGATGTAAATCTCCTCCTTTTACTGTAGGGGTTTTGATAGGCATCTCTCTTTCCAGCCCTTGTATAGGTTTGGATGCACTATCACAGAGTGAAAGTACATCAAAGCTAGTCAAATAACATCTCATATTTTGAGGAGGTGTCTGAAGTGTGTGCTACCTGTGAAGAGGAGGGTGCTGAGTTTCCCTTTGAGTATCAACAGTGTGTGGATGTGTGTGACAACCTGAAACGAGCACAAGTAAAAACTCCACTCGCTTGCAGTCATGTGGCTCTGTTTTTGCACCTATGCACCAGTGGTGTGCGCTATGTGTGGCGCCATTTTGTTTGCTCAGCAGCCTTTTCCATTCGTAGAAAGGTCAGAAGCAAAAAGGCCCCTGAAACACAATATAGCAACAAGTGCTCTCAGCTCCCCGAATGAACTCTTGAGATCTTCCTAGTTGTGATGTTAGAAGACTTTTAGAAGAGTGCAAAGGAGCAAAAATGTAGGTGTCGTAAATAGTCAATAATTTTAAGAACCAGCACATATTGATATTCTCAACATAATTTACTGTTACCATATAGAAGGTAAATAATTTTCCTATCATGCATTCTCTGAATAATTATGCTAATGACCCCACAGGCAAAATAATGATTACTTTTCTGGCTCATTTGAATAATGGCATTATTTAGTTAAGTGAGACAGTGAGCATTGAATTTTGTTTATGTTATATTCACTGGGATCATATTATTCTGTAATTACAATGCGTTGTCGTGCCGGAGCATGATCGATGATGTTTTGGTGTCTTCATATTATCTGTATGAAAATAGAGATATTTGAAGTAGTCACATTAACCTACCATTATACAATATTAACTAAAGTGTGCAAAACAATTATACCATCAGATTTTGATTTGTCAGTATAGCAGTGTAAATGAGTTTTTCTTCAGCTTGTTTTGACCTGTGGATATTTCTTGTTGTAGTTGAAATTATTGTGCTGGATCACACCACCACAGTGTGAAATTGTATTTCAAGAGGAGATTTTTTTACCCTGAGGAATCTCATTTTAAACACGATAAAAAAAAAATTAACCAAATGAAATGAAATAATTGTACAAAGCATCAGAGAATACATCAGAACATTGCTGATTTAATTGTTACAAGGACTTTCATCTATTGCTTTGAAATGTGTTTGCTGGACTATTGGGTGTCCCCACATTGATGTGTCTGTGCCACTCATCTCCGCATGTACCAAAAATACCATCCGACACCAGGGTGAGAACGTAGTTCAGCCTCAGGCCTAATCAATGGAGAGAGGCTTTTTGAGGTTGTTTACGAACGTGCTTTTGGTCAATGATGCACAAACCCAGCTGGCGGATAAAGTGCGCTTAGAGGACAGCAATTTTGTTGGATTTCCAGAGATTTGAACACGAAAATGTACTGTTATTACAGGGCCTGTCATCAGCATGGTTGAAAAGTTGCTAGTGTATTTCAGTAGGATTCTTAACAGTTTTCTTGAGCACACATGTATCTCCTCGCTCTCTGTTTTCCTAGTTAAGCATCAGCATCAGTTCTAAATCGTAAAACCAGAAGCTGAGATTGCAAATCCTCTGCAGAGTGATTTAATAGTTATGATGTTTTGGGGGACACAGAGCATCAGTGGGTTTGGCAGCGGATTTGGAGATCAAATTGAGAGGTCTTGCACATGGCCAAAGAACCAATTCACTTCCAGCCACAAAGTAGGCCAATGCAAGGTAATGTATCCCGCCCAGCCATACGTAACTGCTGCCTAATTGATCCATGTGAAGTCTATGTGACCTCTAGTAACCTCTAGTAAGACAAGCTAGGATGCAGTCGATTTAATAGAAAGAAATGTATTGTTTGTTTCAAGTATTAAAGATACTTATTACCTTACCTTAGAACCTTATTGGATGATTAGATATATTGAGGTATAATATATCATTTTCTTGTGCTTGTGTGGTGGTATGGATTACATATCCATTTCAGTCCTCATACTTTTTAAAAAGATTTTAAATATCTCAGTTGAACCATATATGAACAATATGAAAGCTGTCTTTTTCTTTGACAAGATGCTGGTGAGTGAAAAGCTATAGATGTGTCTCCATTATACATCTGCAAGTCATGTATAAGTCGAGTATAAAAATTGTAATGTGGCATTGACAGATGTTTTACATAGGTTCTTATAGTTACTACACACTGTATTGCTGACTTTTGATGGAGCTATGCTGTAGTGCATTGACATGAACTCAAGATTGGCTGTCAAGTCCTGTTTCTAACATGCCGTGTTTTCATTTTTTCCACCTGGGCTTTTTCTCTCAAGCCAACATCCCTGATAAATTGTTTATCACCTTAAGCGTTTCTTTGTGTCTCCAGAGAGAAAAGGGGCTGCAAAGATGAAATATGGCTAAAACCTATCATATTTGAAAGACTTTCTTTTTCATGCCTATTGGTCACATGAGAAAGTTTGCTGTCAAAAAGAGCAAGCAGAGGAAAAAAGATCCTTCCCTGATGATTGTATGCTCCCAAACAAATAAAGTCTTATAGATGTTAGATAGGCAAGCTGCCCTCCTCCACACAGATATATCCTTTGTTTAGTCTGAGCTCTTCACTGAGCACCTTAGAAGTAGTACTTTCACCTGATTGGTGCCCAAACAGAGGATCAGACAATACAAACTGACATTTATCTTCCTTTGTAAAATACCACAGTGGTATTTTCTGGCGAGGGGCACAATACAGAATGCTAATCCCCTACTTTTGTTGCATAGCATTTAATCAGACAAAGATAATTGTATTGGTAGTTAATTGATGAAGCATCCAATTGGGTAAAATGAACTCAGCCTTTCCAGGCCAATGTAGCAGAGCTGAAGGCCATGGCTTCAAGTAAACTGTTGCCACACAAAGAACATTTCACAGAATGATGAAAAGAAAAAGTGCTTTGTAATTATATGGCAGATATGGATTGGTCCGACTTGTCCAGGTGCCAAACAAATTAGTGCACGAGAAGTAGCAACAACATTTTTTTCTCTCTCCTGCGACTGTGAACTAACTGTCATTTGGGAAATAGAGGCTTTGGAAACACTAACAGCATAGCCATCAACCAAGGTAACAGTTAACAGCACTGTTATTCAAAGAGGTCACAAAGTCACCACTGCATGCAAGGAAGCTGTAGTTATTATTCAGTGCTGCCAGTGGTTTAGTTAAAGTCGACAGAGGTGCAGCTGGCAATCTCTTTAGGCTGAATGCCACTCTCCTCAAATACTAATGTCATAGCTGTAGAAAGCTGCTCTGACCAAAAATATCCCATATTTTGATTAGTACAGTTTATGCATGTAGTTCACTTTTAGTTTAAGTATGGCTTTTGGCATTGTTCACATTTGCAGAACACAAAGCCACAATATTGATTTCTTTTCTATTTTTCCCTACCCCCTCATCCTCCCTGACAGACTCACACACACACACACACACACACACACACACACGCACACAGTTTTCTTTTTTTCCAGCCTCCCAATAGCCTGCCCTTCGATTGTCAGCACTGCAAAGTGGATTAAATTACACTCATGTTGTACAGATGCATGTTGTACTTTTTCATTTTAGATAGAAAACTGAGCTTTGCAAGTAAACCACAAGTCTCTAGTGATAGACTACAATGGCAGTTTGCTCCTATATTGAAAGGAAACACAGGACAGAAGGATGACAAAGAAAAAAACTGTGGTGGCAGACCTTTTGAAAAAAATAAAAACACATTACGAAATACATTTTTAATGGAGTTATATTTTTTGACTATCGCCATCAGCTGTTGCATTTGGCTATTAGTGTTGCATCAGTGTGTTTACTGCACAGAGACGATCTTAAGGGGTTACAGTGTTCTAGACCTTTCTAGACAATTATTGATTTTCAGGACCAGTTTGGCATGGGGATGACATACTAGAACCATTAGCAAACTGGTGTGGTTGAGATCTGAAATGTTCACTCAGTACTGATGTATGTTAGGTGGGTAGTGCAATGCATAGTTCGCTATCCACATGTCAGTGTGATTCATCTTACTAAACAGTTATAGCCTTTTGATTAAAAGAATGAACAGCATCCAGCTATGATATCCTGTGTATTTTGCCTTTCATACTGTTTTTCTTTGAGTCAACCCAACTATACATCTCCCTTCGATTTGCACTGAAAGAGCTCTTTCTCTCTCTCTTCTCCCTCAGGGTTTAGTCGAGCTGCCCTGCCATTTGGCTTAGTACGGAGAGAGCTGTCTTGTGAGGGCTACCCCATTGATCTGCGGTGTCCAGGAAGTGATGTCATAATGATCGAAAGTGCCAACTATGGCCGAACAGATGACAAGATCTGCGACGCCGACCCTTTCCAGATGGAGAACATCAACTGCTATCTTCCAGATGCCTACAAGATCATGTCACAAAGGTAAAACTGCAGACATCTCTGTGCACTACCAAAAAGAAAGGTATCTGCCAAAGGTACAGGACCCTTAGAAAATAATTGACAGGGCTCAACGATAACAGTTGCCTAGTTGCCCTGGGCAACAATATGGACCACTGTCAAGCATTTCATTTTGTCTGGTTACCCCTGTTGGCATCCATTTTTCCTGTGCTTAAAAAATCCTTCACATCCCTTGCCTTTGGAGGTAAATCTTCCGCCAAGGAGAATAATAGGTCTGCCGTCGGATTGATTTACTCCATCGAAAAAAGCAAACTGAATGCAAGTGTGAAGTAAAAAGGCAAAAAGGCAAGACCTGTCTGCATCAATAACCTACAAGACATTAATGTTAACGCCATCACTGAAACAGCTGAACCTGATAGAAAGAGAATTAGCAACTTCCACCAGAACTCGGGAGGTGACAAAAAAGAAATCAGTCAGAGAGCACGGCAAATTCACATTTCAGGATATATATATATATAATATATAACAAATTAACTTTTCAGCAACATTCTCAAAAACAAAAGGCTATCTGATCCGGCAAGGAGCTAATTATACTGTCTAATTTACCCTGTTAAATACATTACCTTGCAAATGTGCACTCTAGATTAAGTATTCTAACATTAGTCAATCATTGTTGTTTTTCTGTATAAGTCAAGCTGAGCCACATGCTCTTAGCGAAATCCATGTAATGTGTGTGTGTGTGTGTGTGTGTGTGTGTGTGTGTGTGTGTGTGTGTGTGTGTGTGTGTGTGTGTGTGTGCTGTATGTGTCTGTAACAAAAGTCACGTTAGGCTAGAGTCACGTTAGGCTATATAAAATGTTTCACTATTTTTTGGTCATAAGTTAATATGTAGTCAGTTCGATTGACATATTGATTATAATAAAGCAACCTTCTCTCAATTCTTAACTTTAAAGAACATTTTTTAATAAACATTATTTACCTGCATCTCACAGATTAGTGTTAAATGTGCTTCATTCAGAGCACTTCCCTGTGGTGGAAAATACCGAAAGTACAATACTGTAGCTAAGTACATTTTTTAAGTACTTTATTTGAGTATTTCCATTTTGCTACATACCATACTCAACTAAAATTGAGTGGCAAATATTTAACCTTTTCCTACATTACAAATTTTTAACAGATAGTTAATAGTTCGTTTAATTTTAGTTTGTCAAATTTAGATTTTACTTACAGAATATAAATGAAATATAATGATTTTTACACTATTAATTTAACTACCCAACAGTATAGAAAATAGATAATATGTGCACCAGCTTGACCAACCATAACCATAAATTACTACTTACATGTAAATGCATAAATTATAATATAGAATTAAATAATGTAATAATATTTTTTAAAGAATCTGCATAATGGGTACTTTGTTTTGCATACTTAAAGTACATTTTCTTGATAAAAATTCAGCACCATGACCGTAGTCAAATTTTGATTGTAGGACATTTTTGTAATTGAGTATTTTTATAGTATATTATTGCAACTTTAAAGAATATTTACATTTAGTAAATAATCTGTGTAGTTCTTCCACCACTGGCTTTTCCTTAACTTTAAGACACTGCTCTTCTGTACTAGGCCTTTGGTAAATCCTGTTGGTCAGACTAAGGGCTTCTTCTTGGCAGGACCGACTTACTGATTGACCACTAGCCGCAGAGATGTCCCACACTTTAAAGCCACTGTCTCTGTAGCGATCACTCATGTGCAAAGACAGATGATTTTAGTGTGGAAAACAAACCCATGGAGGTGCATGGACTCAGTAGGGTTCCACTGGTAACGCCGTGCACATGAGACCTTATACATGAGACCAGTTGTCACATAGGGATGCCATCTGAGCCAAAGTGCACAGGATGGAATGACATATGAGTGCCACAGAGAGAGATATTGGACGGTATGAGACCGTCAGCAACTCTGGCAAGCTGCCTTGGGAAATAAAAAAAATAATGAAATAAAACCAGTAGAGCCCTTGTATTCAGGGGGTTTATTGTCAAGCCCTATTTGATGAAGTCAGATAGCTGACTCACATTGTCTGTCTTGAAAGGCTACAGCCTGCCTGCTCCCTGCTTGTGGCCCTGTGTATTATGCTGCCCTCAGCCTTGCTGGTACAAAAACAGCCCACTGAAGCACAAATACTGACCCGGCAGGAGCCACCTGACAGCAAATCCCAAACAGTCTTGTAGAAACACTCTTCACCAGCATCTGTAGAGGACTCTGGTTCATTCCTCATATGCATACCCTGAGAGTGCCAGAGGGCTGTAGTTCAGATGTTATTTTAAATTTGTTTTTAGCATTTCAATGTCACTGCTGAGTTATTGTACTCAGAGCAAAGAGAGAAATATGTGCGTTCTAAGAAAAAAAGTCCTGTGATACAAAAGGTCTCTCTCAGGTGTGCAAGTTCAAAAAATCACACAAAAAGAACCTCACAAGAGTTTGATACCGCAGGAAGAAATCCAACAGCGATCAAATGACGCAGAAAAAGTGACTGGCATATATTTACATAAAGTGCCATACATAGATCTTTTTTTTTTGTCAAGTTCAAGATATCACCATGTATCACCACAAGTATGAGAGCAGATTTATGTTACTGTTTATGTGAAAATGAGCCATAGATTTTAAGATGCACAGTTTAATATCTATGTAGGTGTACAGCTTAAAAGCAGCGTTTGCATAATCACTGCAAAATCTCAAAACAGTCCACTGTCATGAAAATAGATCCAAGGACAGCTTGACAAATTCCGAAGATTGCATATGGGACTAATTAGTGATTTGTTTTCTCATGTCCATTTATTTACAGGAATGGGCTAAAATAGGAAGCAAATATAATAAAACAATGCCTCTGCTGCCAAAAATAATTATCCTCAATGGAGAAATATGGTGTGTTTTGTTTTTTATTGTCTGTTTCATCGCTACGAGGCCTTCACTTCTCCCCAAGTCAAATCTCTGGTCTGGCTCCTGCTAAGGCTAACCCAGCTGAAATTTTATATATGTAACAATATGTGGGGCAACCCACTGTACACTCTGTATATGGAAAGAAATTGTACTTCCTACTGTACAGTCCCTGTCAAGTAAAGGAGCCAAAGATATTTGTTGCTATAATTACCCTGTCATGCTAATTTAAGTGCGTGGGACAAAATTACATTAGCACTTGTGTGGAAAACTGTGTTCACTTTTAAACATCCAAAATTGATGCTGTCCTGAAGTGTGGAGAATTGGATTGAGGCTTCAGTGAGTTTGATAGATCCTGTTGGCACTCCAAGTTGTTTTTATATCTGGCTGGCATATTATATTCATGAGCACAATGATTTTATGAAAATAGCCTTAGGACTGTTGTGGCTCAATTAGAACATTCAGCTGCAAGCAATTAGTCGACTCAAGTGGGTGATAATCTGTACAGGAATTTTTCACGTGGACACCTCCCCAGCAGATGTGAAGCTGCATGGCAGTACAGTTAGAAATAATTAATTCATTGATAATAATATTCAGCGAAGTGTTTTTATGTTCTTCTTTTCAGGATTTTAGTTTTTAATAATTACATTTCCTCATCTGCACTGATGATAATGATAATGCAACCACAACACAGTCTTACCACACGGATAACATCTACTAGATTAAAAACTGTAATTTAAATGTATTTGAATATTATTTTGTAGTACTTTAGTTGTACCAGCTGGTGCTTCGTTATTATTGAATAATTCAATCTGACCACGTTATCGCAGTAGCTTGAGGAGTATTAAAGATGACAATGACACATCTTCACTAATCATTTTCACAAAAAGAGTATATTGAAATATATAGTATGAATAAGTGGCCTACATCAATTGATTTCTCTTTGACTAATGAGCTTCATTGTTAGTATCCGATAACAAGGTCATTGATTGCTGTAACATAACATGGCTGGGTCCTGCCGCTCCGTGCCTGTGGATCATGGGTTTTCCAAGGAGCGTTTCATTGACGAGAATGATCAAAGCGGCTAACACAGGATGTGAAATTCATTAGTGGGATTACAGGACAGCTATGAGCTAGACTGAGTTTGATTTATTATCATTAATAAGTATCACAAAAATGATTATTCCCATTCACTTTTATTTTGTAATGACACATCAACTGCTTAAATGTGACAAATTTTATTAAGTTAATAGGCTGTGTAACATCTGAATTGTAATGTTGAAATGACCCTGTGATATTAGCATGTAATCAGTTGTATTTTTCAAGTTCCTGTCACTAAATGCGAGGCAGTTCTGGAGACTAAATGATGCTGCTTACACTATTTATATCAGTGACAGGACTGCTTGCAGGGCTCTCCAAGGAGCTCCACGCTGCCTCGTTCTTCCTCTCTGTACATATAGTGTTGGTGTTTATTTAAAGCACAGCAGATTAAGATTTCATAAAGATCCAGATTCAGCTTGGGCGTTTCAGAGGGATGTACACAAGTTCATGAGCCATGAAACTGCTCTCAACTCAAGACTAGAATGGTGATGATGCTTAAACTAAAAAGCTAGATCATCAGTGAAACTCACTAGCCAAACAACTGCTTATACCAAGTAACACTTACAGAATGAAATAATATAAATAAAATATTTTTCACATATCAAATATGGGAAATAGATTTTGGCAGGCTTAAAAACAAACATGTTATATTATGTTATAGTCATACCATTTTTACCATGGAAGCTATTTGGGAATGCATTAAACCATTGTGGACAATGTTGGATTTCAGTGAGCAGGACTGCTTTATGGTCATAGTTTACCTACATTTGTTGGTTATTCTATCCATAAACAGTTCTTTTATCCATATAGCCAATATCCATATAACCAATCAGTGTTTGAGAATAATAGTTTTCCATATATAAATATATAATAATAATAGTAATAATAATGTGTGTGAAATTCATTTTTTTCCACCAATGTTTAAAGACCTTTTAAAAGTATACTTTTTAAAAGTATACAGTATATTTCTAATTATTCATCTATCCTGGTACCTAAAATATATGAATTTTCAGATGAATTAGATATCTAAAATCACTAAAAAAACATCTCCCTTGTTTATTGTTATATTCATATCATTATGAATAATTACTCATCATTAACAGAAAAAGAAAAAAAGTCTTTCATGTCAAAGTGAAAACAGATCTCTATAAACATCTGAATTAATAACTAAATATGAAATGCAACATAGGTGTTTGCCCAAATATTATAATAGATGCAGCAATTAGAGTCTCCAGGTCTGTGTGGAAAAGTCTCCCATCACTGCAATTCTTTCCCATTCTTTTTAGCATTGTATTCTGTCTTGTTGTAAAGGTCACATTTAGACCTGCAGAATGCCACAGTAGTATTACCGCTGACTTGAGTGGCATGGCGATATACCTTTGCGGGTTTCAAAATCAATAGGTGAGATGGACGGATGTGAGTCAGACAGCCTTCCTCGTGACTCTGTGAGAGCTTGGAATTCCCCCATTGAGTAGCCTATTATTGGCAGCTCCAGTAAATATAGCATAAACACAAGCATGTGAGAGTAATTACAAGTTTTGCCCAGATATTGGGTTGGACCTAAAGTTGAAAGCAGGATGTTAATGGTTAATTTCTAATGACCAATTTCCTGAAACATTATTGGGCCACCCCCTTAGAAAATGGTCTAAATATACAGATATTGGAGGTGATTAAACGTCTAGCGTCTGTGTGTGTGTGTGTGTGTGTGTGTGTTGTGTACTGTCTGCAACAGATTGTTTCTTTCGCTGCCATTTTGTGGCCCTGGAAATGATTTAATTTTTCAATGGCCTGTCTGCTATCAACAGGCCTGCCTCTTGAGAGAGATGTCTGCCTTGATAATTGTGCCATGAACCTCATCAGCATTTCAGATGAAATGGAGCTAGACGGGTCACTTTGAGTTTAAGAGACGCTAATTTGATTGAAATTCAAACTGGGAGCACCAGGAAGTAGATTGTGCCTTTTTCTGTAATGTGCTCCCCTCACTCATGTCGCCTTTCTCCTCCAGTTACACAGCGATTGTTTTCACTGCTGATGCTATATTATATTGTGAGTATGCCAAATGGCTGCTTAGGCTTCCTGAACGCTGTGGAGTGTTGAGGGATAGAAAATAGAGCAGTGGAGGCAAAACAATCCAGGATTCAGCAATTAAAGAGCATCTTGCCCTTAGTCTAATTTGGTTGTGTCACATGTACATCTTTGAATGGTCGTGAGAGACCACCAAGACTGTCCATGCTGGTTCAACTTAAAGAGGTCAAAGGCATAAAGACAAGATTATTCACTATAGCTTTTTTCATAGAATATTGATGTATGCATATGTGAACTACAGTGTGAGATATTTGCAACTGTTGGGCTACCTTTTTTTAAATGCAAAAGCAACCCCTTCACAACACATTGACATCAACATTGGGGAGCATAAATAAATTGTGAATAAAATCTACTTAAAGCTTAAATTTACAAGAGAGTGCGCCTGAGCAAAGCTGAGTTGCAAGCTTACGCTGATCTACTGCACAAAGCAGCATAGATTAAAATGACATTGTATCTGTTCACAAAGGTGGATTAGTGGAAAAACAGATTTGAATTACACTCTATTATAATTTAGGTAGGCTTTAGACCTAAGTAACGCCTTTTCCTACATTTGTTAGTGGAAATAGTTTTACGTACTCAAAAGCAATTTATTATTCATTTAGCACATTATCGTGTCCAATTATTCCTCTGACATGCTTTATGATGACAGTGGAAAAGGTTAAATTGCATGTGGATTCATGGTATCAGGAGTGCTATTAGTTACACCTAGTTGGCATCTTATCGCACCCCTTCCCGCTGTCTGCAGGGATTGCTCATTTTTAAAGGAGATTTGCATCAAATCCAAGTAGCATTTTCTATGACACTCTAATTGTACTGATGTCTGCCTCTCCCAAAAGGTCAGAGATGTGATGGGATTTCATTTGGAATACTTCAGTGTGATTAACAGGCTGGTAGGGGAAATGGAGGTAATCAAAGCAGGAAATAGCTCCATTCTGCTTTTATTTTAGTTTGACTTTATGAAAAAAAAAATGTTAGGACTATTTTCGAACCTTTGTGACTGTTCTGACTATGGTTTATACATAGATATATCACAATGTCATTTATAGATGCAGCTTTGGAATTTTAGCAAATGTGGATTTTAAACTTCTAGTCATTTTCAGGATGTGGAGCTCCATAACCCTAACCCTGGACATTGTTGTAGCAATTTGTCAAACAAAAAAATAAAAATAAAATAAGGTGATCTATATTTTTCTCAATATAACCTACTACAGAAATATTACCAAACAACTAGGTAATGTTCCTCCAAAATACAAAGGCTACTTGCAACATTTTCCCCTCAAAAGTACTTTATATTGAGCTTCTTTTCCAGCTGGCTAATTATTCTTTCTCTTGCATTACAACATAAAATAAATGAGCACTCTTTCCAATTTTACTTCACTAAAATCGTTGAGCAGTCACAGTATTTATAAAAGTAGAATATTTCACTCCAGTAAAAAGTGGAGAAAAGCTTCCTTTGACTTAATATTCATTATGTACATGATTAATTACCATATAGCCTCAAACTATCAAAAGATAGTCAAAGATATCATATTTTACATGTATTTAATTAGTGTGCACTTTGAGACCTGTGCCCTGGCAGGCCCAAATACTGAACTTTTTATGGGAGGAATTTCAATTACATGCTCTCTTACTAGGACTAGGTCTATGCATAGAAGAAGCCATTAGGGCTTTTTCAATTGATCTCACGAGATGCCCAAGGTTTCACTGATGAGAAGGAATCAGAGTCACACAATCCCGTAGACGTCCCTGCTCCACAGCTCTAAAATTAGGGAGATATATCAGAAAGATCAACACTTATGTCAACATTGTTTCAAAAGAAATATGATTTTTTGTTTTCCAGTGCTTATGTTTTATTGTTTAATACGTTTGCCTGAGAAACGATGGCAGTTCTATGTCTCATTAGTGTCATGAATTTTATTTTTGATATCATTCTGTTTCATATGCCAAATATAAACCAGGCATTCATTTCCCGGTCTCATTGGAGTCTGCTAGATAAAGCACTGTAATTTATATTGCTCCTGCATGATATGCTTATGCATGAGCAAGAGGGACAGAATCATCAAAGTGACCATATAATATATGGAAAGTGCTGCAGAGTCATGAAATATTACTCGCAAAAACAAGCAGCATATTATGGCCCCAGCATGAGGTGCATGTTTTAATTCCAGAACAGTAATTCATTTCCATAAAAACAAAAACAATATGCTGATATTCTCATCTGTTATCACACGTGAAGGTCATTAATAAAGTGAGATTCCCCTTGAGATCTACACAAAACACAGATGCACACACACAGATGTAGAAATATGTGTCATTATGACTCTGCGATATAATACAATATTTTAACAAAAGCAAAAAAAAATGCCTTTATTTCTTTTTGTGAAATAAAAAAATCCTCTCTGTCAAATCTATATAAAAAAAAATTATGAACCATTTTAATTGGCATACATGCGGATTGGGAGAACATGAGAAAGAGGGAGATGAATTGCTTTTGTGCTAGAAAAAGAAAAGAAAAAAGTAATAGCTAATTCTATTCCCTGCCGTGATGGTGATTTAGTGGGGGGGGGGGGTATTTGAACACAGGAGCCATTTGTTTAAGTTGCTGAATCATTTTTTGTGCTGTAAATTGTAATATACTTTATGGTATGCAGTTAAAATATGGTTGTGTTCAGTCTGAAACCTAAACAGCCAATTTCCAGCCCCCTGTGCCAGTAAGCAACTCAAAACTGTTTCACTATGCTACCTAATATTATATTAATAACATTTGGACACAAAGCAGTGATTACCTAAGCAGCCCAAAACAAAGGCAAAACCCAAAGCACAATACAATGCAGCTAGTAATACATTTTCCAATGATCTGCTGTAAAAGGGGCGCACTGGTCTGTGAAAAGAAGAAACAAATATTATCTCTGGTCCCTGCAAAATCAGCAGAACGGTGTTATTGATCTGGTTCCTCACATTGCCAATAGCATTTTAATTCCCCTTGGTGGCAAAGATGGGTTACTTGGGGTATTGATGTCATTATCATGATTTCAGTACAGCAAAAGGGTGGCCACCTGCAACTCCCTGGGTTTCAGAGCACGCCACAGGCTAAATTAGAAGTCTGCTTTCCAGATGTTAAAGGCAGTGACCGAAATTACCTTTTGACACAGCTTCGAATGGCTGGTGAAATGAAAAACAAAATGTATACGAATATATGATATCTAAAACATGATTTTGTTTTCATAAAAAAAAAATATAGTATAACCTTAGGTCCTACGTGTGATCAAAAAATGCACCATAAATTACACATTGAACTCATTATGATAATTTACTTTTTGGGAAAGATGCCTTGATGAGTATTTTGGGATTTTTCTGCTCTTCCAGGTCGAGAAATCATTAATGAGACCTTTGATGGCATTTTGGGTGCAAATTCAAGAGCCTCATCTAGCTACTCAGCATGTAGACCCATTCAAATCAATAAGTCGGGACATTTGAGTGCAACACACAGACTTTGTTTATCCCCTGCAAATGCACCCCACCAAACATATGTGGGGGGTAAATTCCAAAATCACATGAGGTCCCCATGCAGCTGTAGTCCAGTGTAGCTAAGGTTTTATTTCTTCTTAAGTTTTAATGAAAACAAAACGGAGGTGATGGTTTTTAACGGCACCCCTGGGACTCACTCCCCTCCTCACCTCGATCTAGGCCCCCTAGCTCAGTATGTCACGCCAACCATCACTGACCTAGGAGTCAAAATTGATGCCGATATGAAACTGGATAAACACGTTGGGTTAGTGGTTGAATCTAGTTTCTTTCAATTAAGACAGCTGGCTAAGTTGAAACCGATTCTTTCTAAGCATAATTTTGAGACCGTTATACATGCCTTTGTGACTACTAGACTAGATTACTGCAATGCACTTTTCGTTGGGATGAATGGATCGTCTCATGCCCTTCTCCAGATGGTGCAAAACGCTGCAGCTCGTCTTCTAACAGGAACACGTAAATATGAACACATCTCCCCAGTTCTACGCTCACTCCATTGGCTACCCATTCAATGTAGGATAGATTTTAAACTTCTTTTACTGACTTTTAAATCTTTGAATGGCCTTGCCCCCCCTTATTTATCTGAGCTGCTTCATCCTTATACACCTACCCGTTCGCTCAGGTCAGTTGACAAACTTCTCCTGAGAGTGCCTAAAACCTGTCGCAAACTTAAACGGGACCGTGCTTTTGCGGTAGCAGCTCCGAAATTGTGGAATGCCCTTCCCTCTTACCATCAGACAGGCTTCCTCACTGTCTGATTTTAAAACTTGTCTTAAAACCTATCTCTTCCGTATGGCTTTTGACCTTTGAGGATGACACTTGTAACAGTATACATTATATGTATGTGATAACCTGTAAATTGATTTTTTTTTTTATCTCTGTAAAGCACTTTGTGAAACTTCTGGATTGCTGTTAAAGTGCTCTATAAATAAATTTTGATTGATTGATTGATGGTTTTATATGTTCATGGACATTTAATTTCATTCACAATTTCATTTTAATAATTGCAGGAGAGCAGTTATATTTATAACAACACCACACACACACTAGCCATTTGGGATTTGATATGATCAAAACTAGCAGGTACAGTTGTTAAAGAACAGATGAAGCACCAAACTCTGTGTAACTGTGTAACTGCAAGATTCATTCAGAAATCCGGGAATGTAATTTATAAGAACATGAGTCAGGAACATTTGTTTTTGCATTTTTCAGGAGCCTGTGCTGCGCTTGTATACAGTGTTACAACATGTATGTTAGCATGGATGTGTTTGGGCACAAGAGACATTTCTGCTAATTTAATTTTTTTCCTTTTTCTTTTTATTCAGATGCAACAATCGGACCCAGTGCATTGTGATCACAGGTTCAGATGTCTTCCCTGACCCCTGCCCAGGGACCTACAAGTACCTGGAGGTCCAGTATGAGTGTGTGCCCTACAGTAAGTATGACTGTTCTGTCATGAATTGAAAACCTTTCCTCTTCCCTTCCTCCCCCATCCTCAGTTTGTCTCTTCTTCTCTGCCATCTCTCTCTCATCTGTGTCATACCATATCCTGTCCCATTTCTTCCTCCTGCCTTGTCCAGACAGTATGCTCTCTTCGTGTACAATGCCCTCCAGCAACCTTTTCCTCTGTCTCTTCTTCCATCCGTGTCACACCATGAACTTTTCATGAAATATGACCTGTAAAAACCTTTGGTCCTCTTCTGTACAGCCTTTATTATTGATGTGCTCACCGTGTTTCCAGCGGATCGACGAGCCTGGTTATGAGGTAGCAGAATAGAGGGAGGGTAGAGGAAGTCATGCTGACTCTCCATGATGGCAAGCAAGTGTTTCATTACTCAAGTCTTGTGCGGAAAAGTGTATCAGGCGCACAGCTCACCTTGATGGCTTAATATACATCCACACAACAGGTGTTGAAATATGTTAACAGATGTTTCATTATGTAACAGAACAGAATGGCCCCACTTGTAAGTCAACAAGGTAATATTTCATCTAAAGAGATAGTGTTAACATTTTTGTCTGCTCCTTGGATCCTGAAATATTCATTGCCATTCAGCTACCAAACAATGTTTAGATTGCCCTTTGTCCTTTAAGCTTGCCGTGTTCATTTGCAATTTGTGTGAAGAAAATTCCCCCATGTAACCTTTACAAAGTGATTAATGACAAAGATTTAGATGAATTGCCAGAATCACTAATCAGGTGGAACTGAAATAAAAAGAGTAGGAGTGATGGGCAGAAACTATTTGACAGCTTTTGTTGATTCAAATTAGGATTTTCTTCAATTATTCTACTTTCAGTTTTGAATCAACTGAAATTTGTTGGGAAATTTACCCCACATATGAATACTGCACCTTTATTCTGCCATACTTTTTTATATATATAACACAGTTCTTCTTCTACATTGCTCATAATAAGTATACCTGTCCAAGCTGTTCCCCTCAGTGTTGAATCAGAATGCATTAGTGAACATCATTAGGTGGTAAAACTCATTACAACTTAAAGGTTAACCTCCCCAAGGCTTTGTGGACCTGTAGTTAAAAATAGAATAAGCAATAATGAGTAGTTGAGTCCACATTATTGAGCCAAGCCAAATCCTGTAGTTTTTACCTTAAACGCCTAACTGCTTGGGTTTTTTTGGGTTGTTTTTTACTTGCCTCATAGTTAAGTGAAGTATTGATCCTATGTCTTGCTGTGTTACCTCAAACCTTAATAGTAGGATTAGCCTCAAGGTGCACTCATGTCCACCCACTGTTATGATTGTCTTTTGCCTGTTTCTTGCACCAAGGTAACAGTCAAGACCGCTGTAGTGTGGTGAAAAATAAACCTCTGCCCAAGGACTCTCAGTCTTGGCAAAGTCTGTCAAAAATCCCAAACAGGTCCTCACTGCACTCTATGCAGTTTCAAACATGCATGTCTGTAGCCCCGTCTTTTTGCTTCTCAAGGTCCATGCCCAACCAGAATAGGACCAAGAACACAGAATGTATCCTATCGCAACTGCCCTGGTAAGTGCTTAGTGTTCTCCCAGTCTGATCCAGTCCAAACGCGAGCCCAGTCCAACCTTTCCCACTCAAGCCCTGTTGTAAACTGTGATAGATTGTGATTTACAGGCAAGTTCTGTGTTATGTTTCTTCCCTCCTACCAGTCCTCTTTCTCCTTTCCCCCAAAATAAAATCCATATACCCCAGATAATTTTGGAGAGTCAGACTAACACAGAGAAAGGCAATCATAGGGGAAGATTTACTGAGCTTTTCCACACCAGAGTAAACCCTCACTTCTGTTTTCAGATGGCATAGCAAAGACCTTACTCCAGTTTGACAGTTTTCAGATGGAATAGATCATATGCCAAACACCAAGATTTGTGATTAAATACATTACAGTGGTTCAGGAGCTTAGGAGCCCTGGATTTGCTGGGATACAAGACTTGAGAAGTTGTTTTGCAAGAAAACGTATTAAATCCTCATTAAGCTGATCAACGACGGGACCACTGACAGAGTCCTCATTTTGACTGCTGCCCCTGAAAGTCTATCTGTCCCATGAAATATGACCAGCAGTTTAATAAAATAATAAACAGTTGTTTATTCTCTCCCTCCCTCCATGAATGTAATGGAAAGCCTTTGCAGTCACACAAGCAATTTTGGATTTTTCTCTTCTGTGCAATTGGCCTTTCCACCAAGCCTACATGTCCACAGTTTCCATCCTTTTGGCTTCATAATTTGGTTCTTGTCATGATCTGCCCTCATTAGCAACATTATCTTCATGTTCAAGGATATAAATTTTTCCTTCACCAGGCACTGAATTGCCCTCTGAATCGGCTCTAGTAATTGTTTGAATTGCTCCGTGCAAGCTATTTTGAAATGGAAAAAATTCCATTCTACCCTTGCAAAACTGTAGAGTCATGCCAGTGGGCATAAACAGTCCTCATTGCTAATATTTTCATTTTTCATCACATTCTAAAGCCAGTAAACCCTCAGCTCCATGTGACAGTGACGGCCAGATAATGAAAATTAAAGTTAAGCTGCATAATTTTCGGGTGCCCTTTGGTGTTTTTGTTTCTGTATACAGCCCCCCCTCCCTCCCCAACCCCCTTATTTGTGATTTACATGATGCTTTAATTTAGATTAAACACTAGAGCCACTAACTGAGTCTGCAGTTGACAGCAGACATCCATCCATATCTAGATGCAACATCTGATTATTAACAGTGATTAATAGTCATTATAATTTGATTAGTGACAGTTCATAAAAAACAGGGATACCTTAAAGTCTTTAATGTGTATTGGTGAAAGTATAGGGTCTTTGGGTTTACTGTGGGTTGGGATGTTTCTCATGTCTGTTTGTTTTAATGTTGCTATATTAAAAGTGACTGACTCTCTTCCCTTCCCCTGTGCAATCTGCAGGAAACCTCCTCGGCTATCAGATTCACTCTCTTCATCCACTGACCGATTTCTGATCACACTGATTGCTTTGTTTCTTTTTTTTAACATTTCTACTAACATCATCAGGTCTTCCGTCTTGTGTTCACCTTTTCTTTCCAGGCTTTCTTCATGCCATCTCTCTCTGTCCTTTTCTGGCCTCCTCTGTTTTATGTGGCTGAGGCAGCTTCTGGGAACTCAACTGCTTCCAGTCTGTGTTTGATCTCTTTGTTAGCTACAACACACTTGAATTTCTTCTTCAGAATGGCGTGCATTCATTTACGGATCCTTCTCAATCTTTGGTTTTCACTGGGGTTTTTTAGCCACTGAAGTCTAGGTCAGACTTAACAATTGCAACAGATTCAAATTCTAATGAACATGTACTAATTTGAGCCAGAGGGTTGAAGGATTCAAGGGGAACTCAATTTATGGTGGGTAACATTATCCCACAGTGCAAACTGGCCCAAAATGTGTACAATTAGTATTTCAGCGTTGATCCTTCTAGGCCTTCTGTGGTTGAGCCTTTGTATTGTGAATCCATCCAAGACTGAAATCTGAGGAAGACACAGCCAAAAACCAATAGAGGTGTAGATCAAGGGCAAAATAACTGACGCATGCAGTCTGTACCAGTTAACCCTTTTGTTAACAATAAAATTTAAACAGTATGGTTGAAAGATGAATAGCAATGTGCCTGAATCAGTCCACATTAGTAGAAATTACTTTCAGTCAAAGAGGTTTCATAATAATGAAATTAGATAAACTACATTTTCTGTTAAATATAAACTTTTAACCATATAATAAGAAGTGGTTGAGCATTATTTTTTTATAATTTTATAATTTTCTGTACACATAGAAAGAGGTCAAATGTCTTTGACTGACTGAATCAAACTTCTGTGATGCCCATCTTTGTCCCCTCACATTTAGTGGCTGGCTAATTGAACAGCAAGTTAAGCTGAACTGTCCCATTTAGAAAAGAAATAACTTGAACTTCAGACCTAGACTTCAGACTAACCTGAGAAACTTATTTTCTGAAGAATGTTAACTATTCATAAATAATTTTCTAGAAATTTTCAGTCTTGTTGTTGAAGTTAAAAATAAGCTGGCGATTTTCATGCAATGCATGCAACACATGCTTATGTCTTATGATATGTTTTATAAATCAGTCATTGACATTACAGATTAATGGACTGGGTAATGCTTCTTAACACAGTTGCCTTCAGAGTGCCTTGTCTAAATGTGCCCATGTTGGCTAATTTATACCGGACTTGTATTTGAAAGCACAAAATAACTCAACAAAGTAAGCAGTGTTGTACTGTGGAATTAAATACATGTTTCAACAGTGAGTGCACATAAGCTATATTAATGTACTTTGCCCGACTGATTACCTTCTTTGTTGATAAGGCCACAATTAGTTAGTTTTTTTCTGTGCACATATGGCTTCATAATTGTAAAAGTGGTAAAGTAAGATTAGAGTGTTGTGCAGAGACTTTTCTAAGTATTAGTCAGGTGTTACATTGTCCAGAATAGTAAAATGGCATCTTTATTATAACTTAATAAATGATACTTTTTCATTTTGATTGGAATCCGAATGAGGCTTGGTTTACGGTGGTGGGTGGATTAGAACAGACCACAGATTGAAAGCAACTTGATTTGGTTTTTCAACAAAACCAGAGCCATGTGAAGTAAATTATAATTAACATGAATTTGTATTAAACTATAATCATTTCTACAGTATTCATAAAAATGTTTTCTTGACTTTTCAACATGAATCCCAGAATTGCTTGCCTATGTATCAAACAAAAATCAAAGATCAGAAGATGACCCTGATTAAAGTTTTGCCTTTAGTGAAAACATGACACTTCTCAATCTGTCAAACATAAAATCCATCCATCACTGTGCTAGCAATTGTTTTGATTGGTCATGATCACAAATGTGAACAGACCATTCTCAGTGTTCTAATCCAATCCTTTTTCTAAGACAGAACCTTGGCAGCTGTGTGTCGCCTTTCTCACAACTTCCCTGCTTTCTTTTAATAGGTCTACCAGTCTTTGTCCATGTCTCATAACGTGTTTCTGCATATGTGATCGTAGAGATGACAGTTAATTCATATTGATCTCTTTTTTTCCCCTTGCACCCCTTTCATTCTCTCTTCCAACGCTTAAAATAGAAGTGGAGCAAAAAGGTAAATAACAGACACGACCCAAATCCTAGCTCCTTGTTTTGTGGCATCTGGTTGTAAACTACCTATTTTCCCATGGTGGCCCCTACAAACTCATTGCAGACATTATCTCCAGAATCCCCTAACTGTAATGTTAACGGCCAATGTAGTGCAACAAGGGAAGTGAGGCTGACCATAAAAAGAGACAGCACACAGGCAGCCAAAAGATGTAAATGGGGGTGTATTGGCTGCAGTCCATAGGGGCTTCCTCTCCTCATTGTCCCTGGGTGCTTTTGCTACTCAGCAGAATCTCATATTGCCTGGCTTCCAAACCCTTTTCCATAGCATGCCATGGTAACAGTGTTTCTTGCCCCCTTTTTTCAAGCAATTGCTTTCTACTGTCCCTTTTCTCTCCGAGCCCCCCTCTTTCTCACTTTTCTCCCCATTATTCTCACCTGACCACTTGCTGCTCTTTTCTCTGTTGATTCTTATGCCTCCTATACCTCAGAGCAACAACCAAAACACCTCAAGAGACCCTTAATGACAGTTTATTTTTTTTAAATCTTAATGGTTGTGACATTTGCACCACTTTGTAATGACAAGCCTCTCAGGTATATACCGTAGAAAAGATGGTGTAATTGAGACACACCTAAGTACACACAAACAATTTGCAGACTCTGCTGACTCCTGCTCTCTCATAACCTCTCCCGTCTATTGCCAAGTGACTTTAGTTGGCTGCATTTTATTTGTGTTTACAGGACCAATTGTTTTGTTAAGTTTTGTTTCTGTTCTATTCCCCCTCATTTGTGTTCTACTCCCAACAGTTAATGTCTATGAGGCCAAGCTTCTTTTTGTTTCAGACTACATTATATATTTAAAAATTATGCTTAATAACTTTCCTATTCCTTTTTTCTTTCTATGCACAAAACCAAAATCCTTATACTGCTTGTGAATATTGGCTATAGCTGTTAGTTGTGTTTTGGCCACTCGTTAATGTGTGTCTGTCCCCACGTCTCGTGGACAACCCATAAAACAAAATCAAGGCATTAGAGATTATATGGATGTTACATATGGTTTTGTATGGTTTTATTTTTCACTTGTTAACCTGTGTCTGTTTCTTATTCTACTCTTCTCCCATTACTAGTTTTTCTTTGTCCTGGGACTCTGAAAGCTGTCGGTGATCCTTCCTTTCTATTTGAAGCGGAGCAACAAGCTGGCGCCTGGTGCAAAGATCCACTGCAAGCCGGCGACAAAATCTACTTCATGCCTTGGACTCCTTATCGGACAGACACTCTCATTGAGTATTCCTCCCTGGATGACTTCCAAAATGCCCGACAAACCATTACCTATAAGCTGCCCCACCGGGTGGATGGGACTGGATTTGTGGTGTATGATGGGGCCGTGTTTTTCAACAAGGAGCGTACCCGCAACATTGTGAAGTTTGACCTGCGGACTCGAATCAAAAGTGGTGAGGCAATCATCAATAATGCGAACTACCACGACACGTCGCCCTACAAGTGGGGTGGTAAAACAGACATTGACCTGGCAGTAGATGAAAATGGGCTATGGGTGATCTACGCCACAGAGCAGAACAACGGTATGATGGTAATCAGCCAGTTGAACCCCTACACACTACGTTTTGAGGCAACCTGGGACACAACCTATGATAAGCGCTCAGCCTCCAATGCCTTCATGGTTTGCGGAGTACTCTATGTGGTCCGCTCCACCTATGAGGACAATGAAAGTGAGGTCAGCAAGAGCCTGATTGATTACGTTTACAATACCAAACAGAACCGTGGGGAATACGTTGATATCCACTTTCCCAACCAGTACCAGTACATTGCAGCTGTGGATTACAATCCGCGAGATAACCAGCTATATGTGTGGAATAATTTTTACATCCTGAGATACAATCTGGAGTTTGGCCCACCTGATCCAGCTCATGGTAAGAACCCAGCCCCTCAATCATTTCTTTTGCACACAATATTGTTAAATTGCATTGCTGAAATCGTGATTTTAGTTGCTGTCAAGTGCGCTATTCCTTTGGTATTTCCCACATATGTATCAAGTGTCACAGCTGACTGATTTTTAATTTAGAATCTAATATGTGCTAGATATGTTACGGAAGCTTTGGAGTCTAGGAAAGCATCTCAGGGGGTAAGGTGAGTTGGGCTCTGTGGTAAACAACACCTCGAAGCCAGTTACCATATCATAAGGGATCAGTATCTAGGGGATTTGGGAAGGTTTACCATCCGGGCGTTCCCTGAGTCCCTGGTGCTAAGACTCAAGGGACCCCTGCCAGCATATCCCTTTTTTTAAAGAGAGTAAGACAGGGAGAGAGGAAGATATATTTTCACCTCTGGAAACATACATGCCCGGACAGGTGCAAAGTCTGGCCTGGGGCAAGGTTAGATCATTCCCCAAGTGATGCTCAAAACTCCAAATCTCCATCGGCCATTAAAATAAAATACTTCACACTCTGTAGGCAGAGTGTAAGGATTCACGGTTCTGCCTAAGAGGGAAAGAGATGGTAGACACAAGGACACAAGGGAGAGGGATCAATCATCCGGGGTCACATCAGCAGCGTATGTTTTTAATTTAGCTGTCAAGAGCTGAGGGGAGGCTAGCCTAGGCCTGTGATAGTCCTTACATTGAGAATATAATAACAGTAATTATCCTAATCCCCTCCACACCCAGAATCCTAAATCCACATAATGCTCAATGCAGTCAGTGATGAGCCACAGAGGTCAAGCAATTTTTCCACAGATTATCCGAGAGCTCAGTATTTATTAATGCTTTTGCTCGTCCACTTTTGTATTGATAGGACATGGGCTAGGGGTGCTAAATTGGGTTCAGCCAATGGAACAGCATCAGTCTAAGCCAGACGAAGGCAAGCTTCACCGTAATAAAGAACATAGTCCAGGTTGGAAACCAAAATTAAGATGAAGAGGAGGCATTGAGTGAAAATGTATATTTATATTTTTTCTAACTGTAAATAACATGTTAGTTTCTAAGTTTCTAAACTGCCAATACATATACAGACATATACTAAATATTTGCATATTACAAGTACATTTAGAGCAGCTCAGGAATGTGCTAGAATCAATCCTAATTTTAGTCATGGATAATGTCACACAGTCATACAGAGAATTCAAATGAGCTGATTTAAAGCAGTGCCTTGCATTTGCAGACAGCTGCTTTAAAAGGTGGTCATAATAGCACCTGTTCTTTAAATTGGAGCATGTCTTTACATGCCATGATGTGTTTATATACAGTCAACTGATTACAGTCAAGCAACAGCCTCCACAACAGCCTTTATTTTCAGCTTAGCCGTTATGGATTCTTGGAATAAGCTGTGTATAGACAGGCTGCACACTCAATTGATTTATTCATTTTCTGAATGGACACTGATTACTGACAGAGAAATAATCAGAGGCTTTAACTGGATTCACCCTGAAATAAGACTACTTTGTGGTATTTGTGTGTGTGTGTGTTGTGCATGTGCATGTGTGTGTATGTGTATGTGAGAGAAACATACTTATTGTTTATTCAGACAGTCAGATCTCCCAAGCACCCAAAAGAACTCACTTCCCCTTCGGTAGATTGTGTTAAGAAACATATACTTCCCGACATACTGTGTTTGCTCCGCAGTGCTTCTGTATTCTCACATCTTTATTTTAATGTCAACGAGGACACTGTTCTTTCTTCTTGACAAATGAGACATGTGCCTGGCCCTGCCGCTGACTAATATATGTTGAGTTGCAGTCGATGAGTGCAAGGGAGAATGGTCCAGGATGATCATCAAGATGTCAATAAACTTGTCCTCCCACATGGCTGATGTTGACACATAAATGATGGCACTTTTTTCTGGCTGTCACCGAATGCCCTCTCTGTGATATCTTTATGCTTGTTTCTATGCCTGTTTCACTAGGCATTGAAACAAGCTATCGGAATGCTTTTGTGGTGTTAAAAGTTGAAGGTACGAGTGTTTTGAGCTTTTTGAAAAAAAAACTACTGGAAAGCTTTGCTCAAATCATCCCAAACACACATGTGGAAGCTAATCACAAGCTTGTGTATAACAGAGCATTGCTTATTTATTAATATAGACACTACTGGGATTGACTTCTTCTAGAGAATTTCAAAGCATGTACAGAGAATGAGTCAACGACATTATTGCGGGGGGTGAGATTGATACTTTATGCATTTGACACTGTACACTGTGTCCTACTCCCTCTTTTCCCAAATTTCAAGTGCACAAACAACTCTGTCACATGATTCGCTCTGTCATAGAATGCAATCACATCAAAGTGATGTTGAGACCCTGCGTGGCAGACAGTTGGGTTCTTGTCAAGTCCAATAACATTGCTCGTGTTGAGGCAAGATCATCTCTTGTAGGATTATGGGGGAGTGGATGGGGTCACATCCAACAAGCGGCTCCACTGAAAGTGGACATTAAATGGGTCAGTAAGTCTCTCTCTTGGCTTTGACCAGCAACGCCATAATCCATTAATTTAACCATGGCTCCATGCCAGTTTTCCTTCTTGCATATAGGAGCTCATAAAAAGACATTTTCCTTTGTTGGACCTTGTGAGTAAGATGATTAAATTGATTTAAATGAGGTATTCCCAGAGAAAACTCATTATGTACCCATTTCTATGGATCGTTTATTCATGCCAAGCTCCGATATGTGGCCTCAAACCACTGAGTAAGCATATCAGAAGCTATTTTTTACTAGAAGTATGCACAAACAGTCTCTATTTGCTGCGTCAATGGGACACAGGTGAGCCTCGGAAACCTTTTATTTATCCCTTGTCGCAAAATTAGATTCTGAATCACTTCCGTATAAAAGCCCCCGGCGCTGCAGTTAACACCCACACAAATCAAGACCTCCTCTTTAATTGTTCGAATGTCAATACATTTGCATACAGTTTCAATTTTTGCTGCACCCTCAAATTATGCATTTGCAAGTGGGGATCGTAAGGAAGAGAATGACCCAATTTGTTTGAAATTATGGCTCGCATATGCAACTTGCCAATTAGCTTACAAAACTCTGCATGTGGTCAAAACAATGCCCTGTCGTTTGTATGTTATGAAAGTGCTTTGCAATGCAAAAATGCTCAGCTGTTACAGATGCTTGTGAGTCATAGGCATTAGCAGTCACCCCAGAGAGCCCACTTCTTATAGGCTGATGAATACATAGCTCTAATAAGCACCACTATGATTCATTCCTGTCTTCTGAAGTGCTTACAAAGAGGTCAACTATGCATGTCAACATTTAGAGAGAAAGCAGGGAAAGCAGAGAGATGTATAGATACTTTAAACGTCAACATCAAGCTTTCACAGCTATCTGAGGTGCTGTTTTAAAATGGCAGACACTTCTGTCTCCTACATGCTCACCAGTGGTGCAGTAGCAGGGATCAGGATGTGTTAAAAACGGCCAATTTGTTTGTTTGCCTTGACGACAACAACCCCACCCCCCACCCCCCCACCCCTCCCCAACCCCTCCCCAACCCCTCCCCAACCCTCTGTCAGCTGCCCAAGTGGACACAGCGGTGTGAAGAGAGAAGATATTGATGTGGAAAATCACCCTTTTTGTTTTTGTTTTTCTGTCCTCCTGTCATATTCTCGATCTTGTTGTTTCTTTCTCTGTCTGCTTCCATCTTTTTGTCTCTCTCTTTCATTTAATCTCTTTTCATCTCTCTATTGAGTTCACTTCGTATTTTATTTTTCTTGTACCTTTCTTCTGCCTGTAGACTCCCATTGTTTGTCTTAGTCCTCCTCCATGATCACCCATGAACTGTGACCTACATCTGGATATTTGCATGCATACACATACTGTGTATGCGTATGTTTGGCTTCTCTCCTGAAGTCAGGCTAAAGCCTAATTCAGACTGTTCACATCATGCCCAATGACAGTAGTGCACACTAAATGACAGGATTTAAGTAAATCCTTAGCTGTGCCTTTTGGGAAACTGTACACACACAACAACAGGACAAAGACTTCCATCATGCACATTTTAATTTGTCCAGACTTTTTGCCAAGTGAAGCTGGGAACTCCTACTGATGGAAACTTGCTATTTGAGAGAAAGTTGTTAGAAACAACTTCTCGCTGGCTCTTTCTCAACTTCATTCCTGTCCACCTGAACTCCTGTTGGTTGTTTTCAGGATCACACCGATGTTGGCTGTCTACACAAGCCTGACTAGCCAGGATCAGACCAAATCAAACACCTCACTGTACACAACAATCTGCAGAAAACAGCCCAGGATCTGTGTAAAAACCCGCTAAAGGGACATGTATGTGTGTTGGTAGCTGTGACAGGTTAATTCAACAAGCCCCTTATTTTGTTATAGTCCCTAAATCCCAGATTTTTTCCTGCTTACTGATGATATTTTGACCTTTATTCTGTGTAAGCTGGGAAGAATTTCTGGGATGTTAGGGTACTTTGGAGTGTATCTTTAGCTAAATACCTCCTTCCATACTGCCAGACTGCAGGATCTCCCTATATGCCAGCTTCCATTCTTTATTCCTCCCTTGTAGCCTTTTTTAACCACCGTTTTATGACACACCGTGACGTTATTCTGTCTACATCGTGACCCACTGGTCTCATTCTTGATTACGATGTAGGGGTGAATTTAACTGGGACGATAAAAGGGGGGAAATCCCATGATGGGGATTTACAGTCTTGTTCACAATGTCTCTGACATTACATCCTGGCATAATACATAACCACCCGGTGTCTGGTGGCAGTAAAGGCTTTTCAGCACATGAGGTCAGGAGGTCACCTGTTTCATCTGAAATCTGATCATGATCTCAGTCGCTCATACAGCACTGAATGTCATCAGACATAAGGGCCACTTGTTGCCAGACAAGGAAGAACATTTCACCTCTTATCCAAAAACGCACCTCAAGATAATATTTTCTCATATTCCTAGCCAGTTCCCACCTCTCCTGGAACTACTGTATAGCCAAATGATCTGCGCTGACAGCACCCAAGTATGTGGGCAACAGCAAACCCGGGGTTATGATTTAGAATGTCACAAAGAGTTGTTTTACATAAAAGAGAGAGGAGGGGTGTGTGATTATGGTTACACTGAGCCCTATAGCCAAGGGGATCCACAGTCTCTTGTTTGATTACAGTCTGACAGTGAAACAAGGCGTATTAAAAGAATTATTACTCAGACATCACAATGGTCCCCCATCACTCCCTGACACAAGCCTTTGAGGAGATTTATTTCACACAGGCCTGATTATTGTGTCTGTGTTTCTCTAATCGGGTTTGTGTGCTTTTTGTTCTACACGGCTGTGTTAATGTGTGCGTGTGCTTGCATTCTTATGTATGTGCATCTGTTTGAAAGTGTATCTGCATGTGTGTGTAAATGAACACCTCTACACAGACACCCTCCTGTGTGCACGGCATTAGATATCAGACCGCTTGGCACACCTAGAGTTAATGCTTGAAATTTGAGGCACGTACAGTACAGAGAAAGCTGCTAGGAGAAAAAAAAGAGCTGGCTGTAGTCTGGCAGCTGCTATGTCTGTTCTCTGTACTTTGGTGTCATTCCCTGTGTGAGGGTGTATATGAGTATGTACATGTGTTTATAAGTGTGTGTGTGTGTGTGGGATTGCACTCTGCCTGCCTGTGTCCATATGAATCAATGCGTTTGTATTGTGGGAAAGAGAAATATTGGAGACAGCAGTAAATAACATAATCCAGCTATTAGGTTTTGTGCCCTAAAACATGGACGTATACTGTACACACCGTCACAAGGACATGACTCATGGGAAATTATACGAATTTTCACTCAGCTTTCTTCATATTTACTGCTGATACACAAGCAATCATGCACCGTGTTCCCATCCACAGCTACAAATGCAGGGCAGAGTGAAGGACGTGTAATCCAATTTCCTTTGTGTATTATTGTTATTATTGGTAGATATCAAAATACATCACAAACGTATTATAAATCATCACACTATTTTATACTCAAGAACAGCTCCATTTCCATATGAACCTAGAAGCAAGGGTGCATCTAGAGAGGAGAGACTGAAATGCATGTTTGAAACAGAGATTTGTCAGTGGCTGCATTAGCAGAGGAAATAATTTACACTTTGTTTTTTCATAGTTCAACACCTTATTTCAATTAACCTACGCTCCGTGCTGAATGACTTAAAAGCTAATGTGTTATTTCTATCCACTAGATTCCCTTGGTCCCCTCACAAAGACTGTGTGGCCCCGTACTGATGGCAGAAACAGACTGAATTGTTTTAGGTTCCACTGACTTGTTAACTTTTGCTTTTCCTCATCCATTAGGAGGTGACATCATCAGGACCATTTCACAGTGTACAAAAGACATGATTCTTTTACCTTAGCAAGGAGTAAGTCTCCCACAAGATGGGAACAAAGAGGTGAATCTCCTAAACAGCCTCGCTTCACATCACCACGAGATTATTCCATGACAGAGCAGGGAATAGAGGAGGGGAACGAGTTAGATCTGAAGATTCTTTTAACTTTTTATGTGGCAAATTAGCTGAAACAAATGCTAAATGTGTGTTCCCTTACCATTTTTCCCCCTCCCTCGCAAGATAAACAGCACCTGGTAATGTGTATGAAACATTACTCTGATGAACAACCATGCGGTGCCTACTGAAAGTGAAGCCATTAAACATAATATAAAAGACACACACACTGTCGGTTTTCATTTGTCACCCCGGCATGACTACCGAGTCCTGGTAAAGTCTCATCTGTGCTCCGTGTGTGCGTGTGTTGGTGTGTGTGTGTGTGTGTATGTGTGGGTGTTGTGTGTGTTCCTGAGTGCTTGCGTGTATGCATATGCACTGAAAACACTTGGCAAGCCATGCTCCTCTCGCCTTTTTCCTCTCCTGGATTACCATCACATTGTCTGTGATCAGCCCCAGACCTGTTACCCCAGCGGTAATAAAAGAACCACCGAGATACATTCAAGTGCAACAATGTGTGGGTGTCGGGAAAAAAATGTTATGAATAAGTCTGTCCCGACTATTGGCTGTACTTTGGAGAATATCACTCCATGCGCTTACACTCTATGACAGCTAATTGAAGGTTCCCCTTGGGCTTGAGTGCAGCAGAGACATAATAATCAAGGATCCTGTCCTGGTTTCTCTATATTGCCTAAATGTGGGGTTTGCTTCTTTGTCATAATCAAAAGGATATTGCATAGGGAACGTATTCAGCGGTGTCTGGCATGTGTTGCCACAGTAGAAAGCAGAACTATTTGGTCCATGTTATGAATCACAAAAGGTATGGAAAAGGCTGCTGCAGCACTACTATCAGATCAATACCCATCCCTCACAGTGACTGCTTATAAACTTATCCACTTAGACATCTAGTGAAGAAGTGACTGCCTGAGAGGAGTGTCTGTGGGTTAATTCCACACAGCTTTTATTGGATCAAATTAAACCAAGCTATGGCATAAAGGTAATAAGATTATTGTGTTGAAGGCAGGATTACGGGCTGACACGTTATGTACACGGGAACAGTGGTGGTCAGAGAGGTGGCATTGTTTATGCACGGATCTCTCTGGGAAGTTTAGCCTACATTCACATTAGCCTCTATTTCACATAGGAAAGAGATTAGTTTGAGAGAGAAGATTAGTTTGCATTATAAATATGAAATAGGATTATTTTTTGCCCTTTTACTGATGTCCATTTCATAATATCTCCTGTTAACGAAGCTCTTTAAAGTAGATAGTAGTAGATAGTATTCTATGATGGTGCACACTGAGAACGCCAATTTTTAGCAATGCCAGCACAGCTTTTCTGTCTCTTGCAGCACAGATATTGGTTTAGCAAATCCACCCCACACCCCTTTCTAAAAAAGCTATCCAGAGGGGCAATCCCTTCCAATGGAAAGAGCCAACCCCATTATATGGATTTAAACAGGTCTAACAATAATTACCCCCACAGTTTCACCGCTGATAGCAGGTAGCAATGGAAAGTGAAAAAAAGGAACAACTTAAAAGAGATTTCATTGTACATGTTGTAA
The DNA here is from genome assembly GCF_014851395.1 of Micropterus salmoides. Classification (NCBI taxonomy): domain Eukaryota; kingdom Metazoa; phylum Chordata; class Actinopteri; order Centrarchiformes; family Centrarchidae; genus Micropterus; species Micropterus salmoides. Next base: position 15,781,684 of record NW_024040374.1, read on the forward strand.
CTAGAGCACGGAGCTCAACATCCCAGCGAGCCATGACAAGCAGCCCTCTTGAGTGAGGGGTGTAGACAAGATACAGTTGTTAGTTGACATGCTAAAGGAATGTGCTTGGATTACAGCAGATGCCGCTTTGATTTATTGGCCGTGGTTGCGAGGCCTTTATCTTAAATCATGCTGCCGAACAGCGATTCATTTTCATTTTATTTCTGTCTGGATTCTAAACTCCCCACCCATGGAGACTGGGATCTTATCATTATCATCTTTCATACTTTGGAAATGAGAAACCTTTAAAGGGCCCCACAGTTTCTTGGGAATCTTCGGGAAGTTTGCCAAGAAACCCTGACCCAGATGTTTAAAAAGAAATGATAATAATTTACACACATTCATTTTCTTTTGACGGAGCCGCTGTGTTACATGCTGTAGTGTGTAAACTTAACCATAATTTTTTTTGTGTGACTATTGCTTTCATCTCTGTGAGTCTTCTCAGTGAGTCATGAAAAAACAAGGGATATAGCAATAAAGGGGTATAGAGACAGGCATTTCTCCCAGCCAGCTAAATGCTGGTACTGAAAGGACACTAAGCACAGGTTGTCTCTCAACCACTGTGACAGGCGGTGTAGCTGAGAATTTCACTGTGTTGAGTAAACATATATAGTTGGGGGAGGAGAGACAAGAGAAGAGGAGGCTGAGGTGAAGCCAGCCAGCCAGCCAAATCTCAGCTCAGTGTCAAAACAGCCAGTCAGCTGTGTACACCTTCATGTCACCTGCTTGTGTGTGTGCATGCGCGCGTTTGTGTGTATAGAGTTCTATACCCCCATCACCAGGAGGGAGCACACACATTTCATCTGCTCTGGTCAATGGAGCCTAATTCGCCACAGGTAGCAGCCAGACTCAAAGGCGATTTCCCTTCAGCTCAACTGTGCTGAAGCCTCTCATCCATACCGTGGGGCCTATGGTGATAGTACTGGCGTGTGTGTGTGTGTGTGTGTTGGGGGGGTCAGTGGGGGGGTTTCTGCTATCAGCCAGACCCATTATCCAATGGAGGCAATAGATATGGAGGTGTTGCTGCCTGGGGTCTGACTGCTTCTCCTCCAATCCACTGGAAGACAGAAACTGTCTTCTCATTCTCCAGCTTGGCCCCATTGTTTCTGAATTATCCTGTCATCGTCTTCTATGCGCGCGTCTATTTTCCCCCATCCCCCTCTCTCTATTTCCCCTGTCCTCTCTCCTCTCTTCGACTAGCTCTGTCTCTACAGTGTTTTCACTACCGGTTGTACTGCTGAGAACAACTGTGCTCAGCTCAAGCAGTGTAACAGCACCTCTTCACATTCTCTGCATGCTCTACAGACAGCCTAATGGAGGAAATCAAAGTGCTCAAATGCGATTAGATTCAGTATGCACATTGCATTCCAATCAGAGCTCCTTTGATTGATATAGCTTATCCTTTTAAATTCAACCAAATATCTTTTGGGGGACGGAGGAGGGGGGGTCCTGCTTTATTTTCGTGGAGCAGGTTTATATCAAATAGTTAACGTCAACATTTCATCTATGAAACTCCCTTATGTTCGACTTTTATGAAATGTAATTACACTGCTTCTCACGCTTCTCTGGTGTATCACATGAAAAATGTCTTCATAGTTTTTCCTTAGTGGCTCATGTTAAATGTAAGGAGTGCACTATTTTCTCCTTTCCCAGGACTGAAACATATTGTTTTTGCCTGGGGCATTGCATGAGTTACTGCACACCTGCTTTATCAGAGTATGAGTTGTAGTAAGAAACAACTGTAAAATGAATGTTCGGGCACCATGGCTACACATACAGGTTCTGTGTTGCACTAGTGAAATTTAATCAGCCATGCCACAAAATCTCCCAGGCAAGAATGATTGCCAGGCAGGAGGATGTTACTGTAATTATTGTCTTGTTCACTGCAGACTGAGTGCCTTGGATAAGCCATAGTCAACGGGAAGGCAAATACGCTTGTTGCACAAAGCACTTAGCAGCAATTTACACAACAGGATACTTGGACGTATAAGCATTACAGTGTTGAGCATGTTGAGAAAAAAAATTAGGAATGTTACTTACAGAGGGCACTTTTAAGGTTTAGTGGTACATGAGGGCATCTGCCCACCAGTAGGTCAAGGTTTGAATACCTGCCAAAATAGTCTTAGCATAATACTTAATATAATCCACATTATGTGCCCCAGGGGTGCCACATTAATGAGCTGACCTCACACTGCAACCGCGGGTCAAGCTACCACTTGGTTTTGATTTGTATATCTTTATCCACACCATCACGTAACAGTGCTCTACCTAAACATAATGCCTGTGTACCCTCTGTCTCTTCACAGCTCCACCACTGTCAGAAGTAACCTCGTCCCCTCTGCCTCAGAGAACTACAACCACCACCACAACAACCACCACAGTGCACGGGGGTGTGACCAACACTACCACCACAACAGGGCTCAAGGAGGGCAGCAGGGGAGCGCCCAAGCCGCCTCCCGTGATTCCGCAGACTACTTCCCCTCCGCCCCTCGAGTCCTTCCCTTTACCTGAGCGCTTCTGCCAGGCCACAGAGAAAAGAGACATAATGTGGCCTCAGACCCAGAGGGGCATGCTCGTGGAGCGACCTTGCCCCAAAGGAACACGAGGTAAACAGGGCTCTCACCTCAGGGCAGCATGCTTGCTGCTTTCAATATGACCTAAAGCATCCCATTGAACATCCCTGAGTTTGTTAGATTTGTCTGATATTCTTGCATACAAGGATGTTTTTTTAATCTATAAAGAGCACTATTTTAAGTAGACGTGCATGGAATCAGTGAAGACTGTTTATAATAGTGTTAGGTTTTAGTTGTGTCATTCCAGGTCGAAACATGATTTAGCAATCTGTAACGGTTGTGTTGTAGAGGAGCAGGCTCAGCTGTTTTTCCCGCAGCTTGCGTGGGGACGTGCATCCCTCGTTGGATTGTGTGTGAAATCGTGTTAGCACTCAGAGTTCATCAGGCACACGGCTAATTAGGACAGGACAGAAAATTGTTAGCAAAAACAGGAGCAGGCTGCTGGAAATAGTTTCAGAAAAAGAATAAAATTGGTGACTTTACATGTTTGGAGTTTACTGTATGCAACAATTTCAGTTTAATTTGCCCTCTGACGGCAACAGTCTTACCAGACTAGCACAGTGAATTAAACAAAATATCCTTCAGGGCTGATATTTCTGTGTGCACACACAAGCAGACATTCTCTGACTTCAGATTTGTATAATATGTAGGCATTTGCATGTTTGTAAATTTCTTGTTTGTGTGCAGTGTCCTCTTTTTATTTCCTTGTCCTTTGTTGTCCTACAAACATCACGTCCCAACTTCATGTGAAAATAAATTTGATTTGACTTGATTGAACTTGACTATTCTGTTCTTGTTTTCCCTGTCAGGCACAGCCTCTTATTTATGTGTCCTTTCCACTGGGGCCTGGCACCCGAAGGGCCCTGATCTCAGCAACTGTACCTCCCACTGGGTCAACCAAGTAGCCCAAAAGGTTTGTATGTGCTCTGCCTCACTGTAATGTATTTCTTAAAAACATAGGGGGGTAGATAAAAAAATGTAAACACACCCTTGTAAAGGATTGCAGCACTGATGTAACTTGTCAGCTATAAAAATGTCTGGAATTGAGGACTTTGAGGAAATGAAGACTGCAAATGCTTATATATTATGGAAACTTATATTATACATGTTCGTAGTATACATATAGTCATATTACGTATTGGCATGCCTTTAATATGACCCCAGTTATGTAGGAATGATTACATTTGACTCCAAGTTAAAGGCATTTTACATGCAAAGTAAACAGTTTTTCTATCCTGCATAATGTGTGTCAGAGAGCTGCTTGCTGTATCTGCTGTTACATCTATGAGTGCCTGTTTTGTTTTTTTTTGCTGCCACCATGGCAACTTCTACATGAAGAAAATCTCTTCTTTTTGTAACTGCCATTTCAAGGACTTATTCAAGTGTGACTTGATGTCAGAAACAGGGCTCTAAAGAACCCTCCAAGTCTGTCTTGTTGCATTCTCGTGAACATTATTCACTCTCTCCCCCTGCAGATCCGCAGCGGTGAAAACGCAGCTAACTTGGCCAACGAGTTAGCCAAGCACACCAAAGGCCCCATCTTTGCAGGGGACGTCAGCTCCTCGGTGCGCCTGATGGAGCAGCTGGTGGACATCCTGGATGCTCAGCTGCAGGAGCTCAGACCCAGCGAGAAGGACTCTGCAGGGCGGAGCTTCAACAAGGTAACTAGATCCACCAGAAAGAAATGCCTCTCTTGCTGCATCACTCTTCACTGACAAGTTAATGCTTTTTAATGACAGATGGAGAATGGAATACAGTGTTCCCCAAAATAATACAGTAATATGTACAGTTGTTGTTATTGTTTGTCACATGCATTCTTTCTTTTTCTTTTCAAGTTCAGCAAATCTGTGAGACAGACAAAACAAAAACAAAAAAGCACTTATGTTATTTTAGACTCTGAATGGCACATCATGATCTGCATTTGTTGTAGTATTTGTACTTTTGTGGTATTGGCCATAATTTGGCTCTGCCAAGCGTGACACTTCTCTGATGTGTCAGAGGGCTCTGAGAGGAAAATACAGCATGTCATAAATATGAGCTAAAGCACTTTTACTCTTCGACCTCCAGGTAAGCAGGTCAGCAGCACAAGAAGCAGGAGTTACTTTATATATCGGCCACTCTGTCAGGCCTTTGTTTCTACAAAGCCTTTACTCAAGCTCATGAACTTGTGCAAATTATGTGTCTCTATTTTTTATCTGTTCTTTTTCTTTTCTAATAAAAAAGCTTCAAAAACGAGAAAGGACATGCAGGGCATACATGAAGGTACTGAAGTAATGCTTCTGCCCACTCTGCTTGCTGCCTACTCTATTTCTGTGCTACTGTATACACCCTGGCCCCAGTTCAGCAGCATGTACCCTATGCACTGTCATGTACTCCCTCCTCCCTGTGCTTCCTGCTTTTTTGAGTAATTACCTTACACCCAGATGCAATCATACTTTCTAAATCAAAGAGAAGTCATCTCCATTTCCTGAGGTGGCTTCTTTACATGGATGTGTTTCTGTGTTTTTCCCCCCACTATGCATTGACAGCAATGGTGTATTTTGTTTTCATTCAGTTTTTCTCGATTGTATGTTTTCTTAGTGTTTACCCAAGATTGCACGTGTGGATGCATAACACCACGACTCAAACAAACATCCTGTTCTTACATCCCTTTCATTATTCATTTGCTGAAGGATTTGCTGCTTTGTTGCAATATCTGCTTTTATACGAAAGGCTGCCTTCAATATAAAACGCTTCTGAATATTGCATCAAACACAGTTCACTTCTTCAAACCTTTTTTTTTTTTCATGGACCATCACCTGACCTTTCCCCGCATGTTAAGTAAAAATTGTGGCTCTTGTTTCACAAGGACATTGGTTTTAGGTGTTAGAAGTCATTTGTTTCATAAATTAAAGGTGCAAATCTTCAGTTCTATCTGGTTAATAGGGTTAGCCAGGTCAAACCATTTTTCCCCTCTTCCTCGAATGCTATACGGTTGGGTTCATACATCAAAGTATTTTGCCCATATATATCCCTCTACCATTAGGGAGATCAGTGTCCTCCACCTGCCACCAAAGTCACCCCCCTCAATCCAGATCTCTCCTTCGGGAGGGTATTAAAATGGATCGAGCTAATTAGCCATTCAGTGGCCGTGCACTCATAAAAACACGCCCCCTCCCCAAAATGTCACATCATCATTTTGTTTTTTTAAAGTCACAACATGTAGATTTGAAGTCAGATGTAGCGTGTTAGAGAGGTTGTGTCAATGTAAATGGCTAATGACAGCCTGAGAGGATCCGGGACAGAGATCGTTGAGTCAGCGATATCTGCCATCTGCCATACTTGATGCAACATCACTATAGCAGCTCCCCACCCTTCCCACCAGCCTTCACCGGCATTGATTACCTGATTAGACACATTGATTTGATTATTTCCTGAAGAAAACCAAGCGTCGTCTGGATGCTACGCCCAATTTATCCGCTGTCGGCCCTGAGCTGTTCAGGTGACAGAAAGTGTGAGGCTGGAAAAGGGTTTGCGTAAAAGGATAGAGTTCAATTAAATAATTTAACAAGTTATTTTGGTTTGTTTTGCACACATTTCCATGTCCTTTCTTAGTCTTTTTTGTCGAGCGAGATGACTGCAGGTCAAAAGTTGAAGGAAAAGAAAGTTTCTACATGCTGAAGGCTGAACTTTGCAATCAGAGAATTTTAATTGAGGACAGCTTTTGGTCCTTTGACTTTCATCTGGCCATCTCTTAATATCCCGTTATTGGACCTCATAGGCTCAACAAACGGTTACCCTAAGTGTCCGCCCAGATGAAATGTCCTTGAAAAAGAAACCACCTCCAGTGATGCTCTTGTTCTTCCCTGCCTCTTCAGTTTTTCCTTCACAATCAATACAGTTAATATTTATTCAGTAAACGTCATATATACAATCAAAAAATTTATGTCCTTTCAGGTTTTTTCCCCCTATCACATTCATTTTAATCCTTACAGACCCGTCAGCATTTCATCTATTTCATTTCAGTGTCCGCATGTCACCACTTATGCTTGCGAAAGTAATTGATTTTGTGAGTTACTCAAGTATCTTTGTTTTTGTTTGTGTGCGTATTTGTTTGTCTGGTTCGACACAGGCCATTGTGGACACGGTAGATAACCTCCTGCGACCGGAGGCATTGGTGTCCTGGAAAGACATGAACAGCACGGAGCAAACGCACGCAGCCACCATGTTACTAGATACTTTGGAGGAAGGGGCTTTTGTCCTTGCCGACAACCTTATGGAACCCGCCATTGTCAAAGTTCCGGCAGACAATATAAGTAAGTAAAACAAGACTTTGTGGTAAGCAAATGACAAGTGTTCTCGACTGATGCGAGCTCAGTTAATTTGATTACTTTCAGTTCATTGAGAGAGTGACTCTTGTGATAGGAAAACAAGGCCGCCACATAAAAAAGGACTTTGTTTTCATAATAAGCCCCTTAAACCTCGAGGGAACAGAAAAACAACGCATATTAGGTTTAACGAGTCGTTTACTGACAAAGTGATGAATATCAGACAATTAAATAGACTGGATTCTCTGATTGCGCACGCTTAGTTAATAAATGTATGCGTCTAGACCTTGTAACTCTATACATTAATGTGAACATTAGCCTGCTGTGGAGTCAGAAAACATACATTGTTTATCCTCAGCCTCCTTCTCTCATTTTCTTCTGCTGTTAGACCATATAAGGAAGGTTTATCCTTAGTTGTTTTTTCCCTGCAGTGTTGTTTTATTCATATTAGTAAGATTCTCACAAGGCTTAAATTATCACTTTGTGATTGACGTTTTTATTGTGTAGCTCAGTGTCACAAAGATTTAGTGTTTGAGTCGTTGATATGTCCTTTGGTCCATGTCAACATTTCAGTTAGCGTAGAAATGTCAGGACGAGCGCTTTGGCATCAGTATTCTTCACTGTTTCGTTTTAATGCCCTTGGGTCTAAGTCAAACAGTCTGAAATGACCAATATCTCATTCTCCTGTCCTTTCATCTTTCTTCTCTAAACTGTCCTCTGCCTTTCTGCACATGGCAGTCCTGGATGTGTATGTACTCAGCACGGATGGCCAAGTCCAGGATTTTAAATTTCCACAATCCAGCAAGGATGGTATCTCAATCCAGCTGTCGGCCAACACTGTCAAGCTCAACAGTCGGAACGGTAAGCTCTCTTAAACGTATCGAGGAAGTAATTTTCCCATAGCACCTGTAAAAGAAAAGAAAGAAAGAGAAACTTAGTCAAGATAGTTCTGTGTCTTTAAGAGCAATGACGTGCTTATTCATTGTGTGAGAAACTGGGGAATGTATGCATGTGTGTTTGACTTTTGCTTTTAATCTTGTTTACTTGCAAAGGAGAAGATTCTGTCTCTATTAGCGTAGAAGCACACAACAAAGGTTCCTTGAGATTTTGGCTGAAAAATGAGAGGCAATTTTTTAAACAACTTTATGTCTCGCTCACTCATCTTTCTCTTTGTCTTGCAGTTCCTTGAATATTCTAAACAGACATTATAAATTGAGTTATCTTTATACATATTGGATGTTTGTTTGAATGTTTTTTGTCCTCTTCTTGTGCATATTTTGCCACCACAGTTTTCTTCGTACATTGGCTAAGCTTCTTTTTCTCCTCTGCTGATGCCTGTCCACATATTTTTCCCTGCAGGGGTTGCCAAGCTGGTTTTTGTGCTCTACAAAAATCTGAGCCAGTTCCTCAGCGCAGAAAACGCCACCATCAAGATGGCCAACGAGGGTTCCAGCCGCAACGTGTCGGTGGCCGTCAACTCCGACATCATTGCTGCCTCAATCAACAAAGAGTCCAGCCGTGTATTCATTAATGACCCGGTGATTTTTACCCTGAAGCACAGTAATGTGAGTCTCCCTGCTGGAGTGAATGGAGAGGTCATATTAAAAAACACCAGGAGGGGACATCCAGAGTAGACAGAGATCTGCAATTTGAATTGTAAATGTCTGGCTAGGTCAGTCGGCAGTTTATTTAAGTCATTGAACATCAAATTAAAGGAGTCTTTAGAACCTAAGTGAATTCTTAATGAAAACTAATTCTTTAATCAACATTGGGATATAAATGATACCCATTTTCTTTTATAGTGGGGGAAATTAACTCCTAGATTAGCCGTACAATCTAGGATGAAATTACTGGAGCACCAATTATCTTTCGTCTTTTAAAGTTGTCACTAGAGTTCCCAGAGGGCCATGTGGGAATCCATTCTTTATCAGAGAAATTGTGCAATTCCAAAGACATGCCGTCTAACAATTATGCTTCTCTGTTATTAAGGCCCCATATACCCAGCTATGCTTCGGTTGATTTGGCAAGCATGTGCCAAATGAGATACAACATATGAATTGCTTCATAAGAGCTGTGAAGTGAAAAATCCTCATCCATATCAGTGCAGAAAAATACTTTGTATGAGTGGGGGGTAAATGGCCTCTGTGTTCTACATGTACTTCAATTTCAGGCAGTCAATTATTTGGACACTTAAACATATCTCTTGTTATCTGCAGATGACAGCGGACTACTTCAATGCCAATTGCTCCTTCTGGAATTACTCTGAGAGGAGTATGATGGGTTACTGGTCCACCCAAGGCTGCAAACTCTTGGACTCCAATAAAACCCACACCACCTGCTCCTGCAGCCATCTCACCAACTTTGCCATCCTCATGGCGCACAGTGAAGTCTCAGTATGTCACACTGATTTGGTATATCCACCTCTAACAGTCTTTTCTTTCTAACTCACCTATAGTAATTACTACTTTTCATAAGCAAATACAAAATACCGTACATTCCTCTTACTAGGTTTAAATAGCAATCTTACGAGATTGTAATCACAAGGTTCAGGGAGAAGACTTGTGTATACTGTTGTTGCACTCATTCTACTGCTTTCTTTATCCACTGTTTAATTGTGTAAAACTTTGTTTTACACACTTCACATTCTCTACCTCACCAAACTGGAGCAATTTTCTAAACATTACAAAACCCTTCCAATCCCTTACAAAAAGGTCCTACAGAAAAAGTGTGTACACTTCATTAAAATGTAAGGTAACATTATGTAGCTCAGTGGTTCCCGACACTATTGGCTAGTGATTCCCTAAATGTAGTAAAGCTACTTGTGACCCTCCTTCACAGGTAATGGCTTCAGAATAAACAGTGATTTTTGCTTCTCAGGCTATTTAATTTGAATGATTTTTAAAGGCCTGAAGAGGTGAATCTCAAGAAAGACAATCAGGAAAACTCAGAATAAAATAAACATAATTTTGAGAAGGAGAAAGATGTTTTTTATCCCTTTGATCATCTTGTGGTCCCATCAGATATATCTATATATGATTTTCAGTCTATATATATATATAGGCCAATATTACTTTCCCCACTTGTTCTTAATCACTCACTTATTCAATATATTTTATAAAGGAAGTTTAGTGCTTCTAATTAGGTCACATAATTTGAGGCATGAAAAGATTCATCACAGAGCTGAAAGAAAAGCATGTTAATTTTCAGAAACATGTTTTACCTTTTATTTCTTCCAGGTTAATGGCACGGTGCACGAGCTGCTTCTGAGGGTCATCACTCGCGTTGGGATCGTGGTGTCCCTCGTCTGCCTCGCCATCAGCATCTTCACCTTCTGCTTCTTCCGGGGGCTGCAAAGCGATCGCAACACCATCCACAAGAACTTGTGCATCAATCTCTTCATCGCGGAGTTAATATTCCTAATTGGTATCGATATGACGAAAGCTGGGGTAAGCCGGAACGATTGCACCCTATTGATTTGGTTTTGATTCATTCCCTCTCACTTTATCTCCTATCACCCCCCAAAACAAAACAAAAGACCCTTTCAGAGTGAAATGGATGAGACTTTAAGCATTGTTTGTTTCTAACCTTCTATGCTTGTCCCTGACATGACATGAGTGGGACAGCACCATTAATATAGATTACTAAGGGGCCATGTCTTCCACTTGACAGGTCTTTTTTCCTCTTTCACTTAAAGGCATTGTTGCCATGGTTGAGCCCACACCCATACCATTTTTCCCCACTTTTTTCACCTTCATTTTCCCTCCAATCTGAAAGACACCAAAACATTTTTCCAGCATACACCTGGGATTGAAAGCTTCACATTCTGAGCTGAATGATTAAATCTACTAACTCTAACCTTACAAAACGAATGCCATTTAAATTTCTATATGCTGATGGATGAAGTTAAACCTGTGCATAGTCAGAGCCCATGTGGTGAATGAATATTCATTACCTTTTTTCTTCAGTTTCTCTGATATGTGTTCCACTGAATGGGTGAATGCGCTGAATGTCATCTTTTCAGTGGGTTTTAATAAACGATGGGGTATATGATATACAATTTTCAATAAAGAAAGTGCAGTGGAGATGTTTAAATCATTTCATCACTTTATGGAAACTGATATTGTTTAGTCTTGTTTTTTTCTTGAATACATATTATTTAAATTTCTAAATGGGTTATTGTTCTTACTCAGATTGGATGTGCCATCATTGCGGGGATCCTCCACTTCTTCTTCCTGGCTTCCTTCTCCTGGATGTGTCTTGAGGGGGTCCAGCTGTACCTCATGCTGGTGGAGGTCTTCGAGAGCGAATACTCCCGGAAAAAGTACTACTATGTGTCTGGTTACCTGTTCCCTGCCATCGTGGTCGGCGTCTCCGCAGCCATCGATTACAGGAGCTATGGGACCGAGAAAGCGTAAGTGCAGCTTTCCGAACAAATCCTTGGAAATGCAGAGCAGACACGCTGGATGCTACACTGTGTGGGCGTACCTGCTGTGTCTGCATGTGGCGGCTTTTGAAAAGAAAATCTACTCATCATTTCTGCTAACGCCTTATGTGCATCCCTGGAGACTACACCAAAACATTTGAGCTCCTTTTGCCAGCTATGGGCAGCTGTTCAATTTTTTATGTCATTTCAAAGTGGCTGACAGACTCAACACTGTGGTTTCAGAGGGGCCACAGCTACATTAATGCCTTTCTGCTTAAAGACCCTCCTGTGACCTCTTGTTTGTAAATGCTCTCTTAAAGAGAAGAGCACTGTGCAGAAAAGGCCTTTTACATAGATTAATGGCCATATCTCAGCCGAGACCCAGCTATCAAGAGGAGCTACTTGGGGTCTTTGCTCTGTTTAGTACAACTGTAGTAATGTTCAATATGTAAAAAAAAACGATTGACAGTGCTCCCAAGTTAAGTATTGACTAGGAATTACACACTCAATGTCATCAGCCCAAGTGACCAGAACATTTTCTTCTTTCCATTATTATTTGGCTGCAGGAGCATAAGACAAGACTGATGTTGTATTTGTAGTGTGTGCTGCCAGAGGCTAAAGTGTGCATTTCTTTGTCATAGGTGCTGGCTAAGTGTGGACAATCATTTCATATGGAGTTTTATAGGACCTGTCACCTTTATCATCATGGTAAGCTGTTTTTTATTTTTTTTCATGAATACTGAGACTGACAGAGTGAGGAAGGGACTGAGAGGGTGAGATGAAAGCGATGAAGGAGAGAGATAAAGGAAGTGAGATGGTTGAACTGAAGGAGAAGTCAGACGGATTTTTGCTCCCCAGTCTCCTTCAGTGATGACAGGTTCATTTTGCGCCAAAGACAGATTTTGAGGCATCCAACAATTCTCTCCGCTTCTCACCGCCTGACAAGGATCAGGATTTGATCGTGTACTTTAACCTTGCATTCATACAACTCCCATGAAATCTAATATTACAGACATCGCCTAATGGCCTTCCAGTTACACTTTTTATGATAAAGAAACAAGAAAGATTCAAAAATACCTTCAAGGTGCATTTTGCAGCACATACTGTAACAGCAAGATGCCAGGGTAAGATTTTATAGCTCCTTTTTTTTTCTCCTCTGCATCGGCCTCCTTGTTTGTTTATCTGCCTTTAGTAAATAGCAGATGACAGCGTAGGGGAGAAGGAGAAACGGAAAGGCTCCTCTCTGTTTGGTCAAGGACCATCAGGGTGAAGGACATATAGCATATTGTAATGACATATGTCCCATTGGGGCATGCAATTATTTACTGGTCATGACATTATTATCTCCCGCTCCATCAGAGAGGCTCAGAAGAATTAGACCTTAGGGAGTCTTACCTCCCTGCGCCAAACAAAAAAAGCAGGTTTTATTCCTCAGATATATCCTCCAGACCATGTATTGCTTTGCCCTCGTGCACACTAAGGGATGAGGAAGCTCTGCAAACTTATCTTGCTACTGTGCAGGGAGGACGGTTGGTATTTGTTCAGTACTGTGTTCATTATCCAGCATAATGGTTGGGACTGTATCTACTGATGCAGTGACCTCTGTTGAACATCAAACTGACACTGAAAATATACTGGAGAGAGGGGGCACCCATGTCAAATTCCAGCGAGTCTCTGCACACCACTGGCAGCCCGCTAGGAGCTATCAGAGTAAAGATATAGTACAGCTCTTTGTCTGTGTGGTAACACAATAAATAAAAGACGAATCTGCTCAGTAGACTGCATTTCACAGTTTTTTCAAAAAGAGACATTGGAACTCAGTGTAGCATTTAAAAAATGGAGGAGGAAGTGCATAGAAGACCGTACGAAGGCCCGTGTCGGATTGAAATGTTTTTGAGTAAATGGCGAAAAGCCTGTTTTTTGTTGTTGTTGTTTTTATTGATTTTTTTCTTTTTCTTTTCTTCTCAGCACGGGCTTTGAGCGCGTGAGTGTGTAATTAAAGAAAAGCTAACATTGTATTAAAACAAACACACATTTCTCTCTGTCTCAGCAAATGCTCTGTCAGCCACACAGGAATATGTTTCCTTTCCCTAAATTAGACCCTCATTGTTCTTATATTGTGATTTGCGTGAAAAATGCGTCCACAGTGGAAATGATGATCAGGATCCCGGTGGTGATGACCAGAGAGATAGAATCATGACCCTGTGAGGAGCTAATGTATTGTAGCAGAGCTAGTATGTGACGGGAATGAGGTTTTGCAGCACTGGCTCGGGCATCGCCGACCGCTCCTCTGATACTGTGCAACAATTGACTCAAAAAGACAAAGCACTGTGGAAAGGGGCATCTCAGGGGAACATGCAGGAGCAAGGTTTGTCTACACCATCCGTGACCCTGGTTTCTCTACAAATTGGCTTTGTCCTTGTCAATGAGGGAGCCAGGGAGGAGGAGAAAAGGCACATGAGCAAAGAAAAGGAGAGAAAACAGTGTTGCTTTGGCTCGTGTCTGGATCCCCACCCGCCACCCAAGCCATGTTTGTGCCAAGTAACATTAGTTTTGACCTAGGGTGGTCATGCTTTTTTTCTCGTCCTTTTGTTTCATCTCCTTCTTTTCTTGCTTTTCCTGTTTGTTTGGTTTTATTTGGGTTTCTTTTGCTCCTGGCTGAAACAGGCTTTAAATTCGGACTGAAAACAAGCACTGGTGGAAGGCATTTAGATCCTTGTTCTTAGGCAGAAGTTGCCCAGTCTCTGGGCACAGGGGGTATTAGCTCCATGAAAGGAAAACATGGAAGTAATGAGTGGTGGGGGGGAGCCATTAGTATGCTTGAGATAGCTTCAATACAAGGCCTCTTGGATCATGACACGTCACAAGCAGTTCTTATCATCTGGACAGCTCCATCTGCACCTTTAATATTTTATCCCCAGCAGTTCATTTGGAGTTCAGTGTGTACACACACAGTCCACTTCAGGAAAAGCTTTCTCCTCAGTCCCAATGTGGCAAGGTGCTTCTGCATGGCTTGCAGTGATGATTCAGAGACTGAGAGACAGAGTGAAGGATAGAGGCAAGGCAGCTCCGCTCTAGCAAAGGGGGATCCCCCCAGGAAGGACCGCAAAAGCATGTCGGGTGGGGGTGGGAACATGTGCCCTGCTGCTAGGTTACTTTAAAGTACTGGGTCCCTCTCCTCTGTCTCATTGGATCCATGTCACCACTCCAAGCTGTGTGAAAGGGTTTTTCAAAAGTCCTCGCACTCCTGCCCCCCACCCCCCCCACCCCCCACCCCCACCATCATCAACACCACCACTGTCTGACTCATGCAGGCGGCTGATAGAAATAATGGCTGATAGCTGCGAAACAAAACATAGTTTCAGTGCCGTCTGTGATATAAAAGAAGGTTGACAATTCAGGCATTTTTTCTCTCTGTCTCTTTCTTTTTTTTCTCCAGTCGTTCCTCTCTTTTACTGCCTAGGTTATTGTGAGCGGCTCCATGAGTTGATTGCATGTGGGGTGATGTATTGATCACAGGCAGTCTTTTGATAGCAGTGTGCGCCAGAACATGGAGAATTTCTGTTTAGGAGTGAATGGCTATGGTCTGAGTCCAGCTCACAAAGGTCAGACATTTATTTCATGCCCTCATACTGGCACTGCGTCTCCATTTTTGTCTTGCCAGTGCTTTGCCGCTCTGACGATAACATGGTAACACTGAAATCCATTGTTTATAAGGCTCATCTGGAAGCTTTTGTTGCAAATGTGTTTATTTGTATGTTGCTGTTTTTTTGTTACTTACATGCCAGTGATAACGTAGCTCACATATAAGCCTACATATATTTGAAATGGTCCTTTGATATTCACTATTGAGGACACACTTTTAAATTTTTCTTTCTTAAGTTATTCCTTGACATTATTTATACACGCCTGGCTTGCAGTACAAACAGTCCTCTGCTGTGAGTGCATGTAAATGCTGTGTCAGGGACTAGTTTGCCCCAGAATAAATGTTTTGAAGTGAATTATTTGGAGCGGCTCCTTGCTGGCCCATCCAGCCTTTGTGTCTCTAAATCACGGTATTGATTTTTAAGGTGCCGAATAAATGTGCTCAGAAACACTGCACATAGTATCCTTGTCTCAACCTGATATGTGCCACTGGCTCCCTTAAGATTTAATACATTAAAACAAGCAAGCAAACGCAATCTCACTCTCCCTTTCGCCCCTTTCATTCTCTCTCTCTCTTGCTTGTCATCTGCCCACACGCAAAAATCGAACAAAATATACCATGTTCCCTCAAGCCTTTTGCAGCTGGTTATACCTTATAATATTTCACTATGTGTATAAAATGATATGCAGTTGTTTTGTACAACAAGAGGGTCTCTTATTTCTCCTGCTACTTTTCATTCCCTTCTGACTTTGCCAGACTGCTGCTGTGTGGCTGTTTCTTTCTTTCTTTCTTTTTTTTGCTGTGATGGATTTTAATGCATTTCCATGCTCTTATTGATATAGAATGACACTAAATTTGGCGCCAGTCGGTCCGTCTGAGCCTGGCTGGAAGGATAGATGTTTATTGGATTAGTCTGTGGACATGCAAAGATTTGAAGGCTCTCCTCTTTTAATACTTACAGACAAATTAACAGTTTTTTTCTCTCCGTCTGCTGTATCTTGAGTCATACATCTTCATGTATTAACACTGCCATTACTCTGTTTTGACAGCTCAATCTCATCTTCCTGGTCATCACAATGTACAAAATGGTGAAGCACTCTACCACCCTGAAACCAGACTCTAGCCGACTGGAGAATATAAAGTAAGTAAAGGGTCATATACTGAACCCATTCTCCAACCATTCTCCTGCTTATCAGCAATATAACACTTGTGCTATTCTGCCACTACCCCATGAAACTAAGGCTCTTTTACTCATGAGGTACTTACTTAATCATCTTTCATGGGAAAATGCATTACTTCCCCCATCTCTAAGCCAACTTTCAGGACTGGACTAGCAAGTGACATTTGGATTTAAGGATATACTTCTTTTTTTTCAGTCAGTTTTTGAAATTATCCAGACAAAATGGAACAATTACTAGAGGAATTTATTATTTTGACTCTAGAGATTTCAAACGTTACACAGTTTTTCAGACTTTTGGCATGACTTAGCTGTCGTGATGACTACGCAGACATTGTGAGTTTTTTGTGCTTTGTTGTTTTGCTCCAAGCCATGAGCCACAGAATTGCGCTGGCATGACACACATCACTCTAAGGCTGCAACTTAACTATGGACTGTTAGCTCTGTTAGGGTGGGGTACAGTGTAACAGCTACCATGTGTGTTTGCCACTGGAACATGTCAAACCTTTTTTTATACATCCCAACGTCCAATCCCAGAAAGGAAAAAATTCCTTCTCTACACAACCGCCACCGCCCGACCACCACCCAACCTCATTGATCCTAGTCTGGCCTTTCTGAGTTGCCTCAACATTTATGATGTGCTTTGGGAAGGAAAGCAATGTTTTCTGAAGCACTAATTGTTTTGTTTTGGTTTTTTTTGGCACTTCTGTAAAAAACACTATTTATTGCTTTTTACTGCAGGCCTCTTCCATTTGGGGCTATATGGTTTTGTTGCTCGCAGTAGCACAGCCTCATGTCAGCCTGCGCCATTATATTACGTATTTCAACTTCCACCACTCTGTGTAGGAGCAGCAATGTTGCTATTTTCATCCAGCGTTTGTTATTTTTCATTTTTCCTTAATGAATGTGTGCAGCATTACAGCACTGTGGTAAACCTGCAATCAGCAAGAACAGCCAGAAAATGGCTTATTTAGATTTCTTGGTTTATTTGAGATAGACTACTCCCTTATCAAGGAAACCCGAAACAGAACACATTTACTGAACATTGGTGTGCATTTGTACTTGGATGTTAGAAATGACTTCTCTTACACTTGTTCACAGCGCAGAAATACATTGCTTATTAATAGCTGTTTCCTTGTAATATCTTTCTTTGTGTTTTGTTTTTTATGCCAAAGTTTGGTCTGGAAGCCAGTGTCATTGCATGTTGCATGTGAAGGCAAAGTTAACGCACACCCTCTCCTTTCTCTTCTTCTATCATTCTCCCCCTCTCTCTGTTCTGCGATCCGCTCCAGTAATTATCGCGTTTGTGATGGCTACTATAATACAGATTTGCCCGGGTAAGCTTTTACATTGCACCTCAAGATAATTTTACCCACACCACCCACACACACAGTAGCAAAAATGCAAATTCAACCAAAGACCAAATGCTTTGCTCAGAGTTTTGTAATTGAATCATCAACAGCAAAACATACAACTCTCAGTTCTTGTTAGACCCTTAATTTCATTGCCTCTCGTGATTTCCCTTGGATCAAAGTTGAAGATATCTTATTCAAATACCAACTAACCCACTGTTATGCGCTCTGATCTAATTGTGTTTCTCTCTTCCTGCTTATCATGCTCTCTAGCTATGAAGATAATAAACGGTTTATCAAGTAAGGACATGTTGCCCAGAAGTCTCCTCTTCAGCTTGTAGTTTACTCTATCTCCTCCTTTATTCTTTCTTTGTTTCTTTCTCCTTTTTCTTTCTTTCATCCTCTCCCAAATTGCAGCTTCAAAGTCACTCATCCACTGTCCTTGTGACTGTTCACTTTCACCACGTCCATCATCTTAAATCCAGTGTTGTTGTTGTTGTTGTTGTTGTTGTTGTTGTTGTTGTTGTTGTGTTTGAGCGCTGAACTGCGACTGCTGCTGGTGTCTGAAGGCTCCACGGGACCTTCACACACGAGGCGGGGATCTCCTTTTTTTCCTTGAACTCTTTCCACATCTGCCTAGTTCTCCAGCTCTGAGAACACATTCACCAGATAAACACTTAGAGTATGATAGCGGTAAATGCTTTTTTGTTAGCTTATTTTCAAACACGCTGTGCTTTCTGATTCTGCTACTGTGAATGTTCTAACACAAAAAAAGTTATTTACAGAAAACTACATCAAGGTTTTGCTTCCTTCTTGTCCGTTTGACGTCTGGA
Organism: Micropterus salmoides; assembly: GCF_014851395.1. Lineage (NCBI taxonomy): Eukaryota > Metazoa > Chordata > Actinopteri > Centrarchiformes > Centrarchidae > Micropterus > Micropterus salmoides. Next base: position 15,800,034 of record NW_024040374.1, read on the forward strand.
ACTGCATTTGAGTTTGGGCTGAGAGTGTGTGTGTGGATGGAGGGGTGGGGACAGTGGTGAAATGGGTTGTGAGACATAGGTGTCGTTTGTCATTTTATTTTCTTCCCACATGGTTTAGAGCTTTTTTCCTAGTTTTTCATAGTTAATGGTGATTGCAAATCCCACTCATTAACCTCTCAGATCACTAAATGCCTCTCATGCTGGATTTGTCCTCTTCTTGTGTTTGTTTTTTACTGTCCTTCAGATCCTGGGTCATGGGTGCGTTCGCTCTGCTGTGTCTGCTGGGCCTCACGTGGTCCTTTGGCCTCTTCTTCATCAACGAGGCTTCGATCGTCATGGCATACCTCTTCACTATCTTCAACACCTTCCAAGGAATGTTTATCTTCATCTTCCACTGCCTTCTCCAGAAAAAAGTACGTTTCCTGTCGTCCGCATTGCCGAAAGCCTGTGATTCTTCTTTCAAGGCGAATCACTCCTTAGTTTGAACAGACTTTGCACCAGAATGCAGAATTCACCGAGCACCACATGCTGATATGAAAAACAAACACTGATTGCTGCAAGATTTTGGCTAAGTCATATGTAATGCCAATAATGTATGTAAACACTCGGCTATTTGCTCACGCAGGTCCGCAAAGAGTACAGCAAGTGCTTCCGCCACACCTACTGCTGCGGGGGGCTGCCAACTGAGAGCTCACACGGTTCTGCAAAGACTTCCACCACACGGACCAGCGCACGCTACTCCTCTGGTACACAGGTAGCCCAGCAGCTTCATACAGTCAAAGAATCATGGGTCTCAAAACAAAGAAGAACAGTGTTTCCTGCACACACATACACACACACGCTCATTGTACAGCTCATTTGCATTGTTGTGAATCACAAAGTTTAAACAATTGCTCATGAGAGTTTACTTTCATCGTGAGCATGTAGGTATTGGACAAAAAAAATGCACACCATGCATTTCAGCATAAGAGACACAAAGATTATGCCACATTTTACAAGCAGCATCTGCTGTACTGCATGAGTACCTTTCTTCTGTTCTGCCCCCTTTAGCACTTGCTTTTATCTTTTTTCTCACTAACGTCATGTGCATGGGAAATAGTACAGCGCTGTTTTAAAAGCATTGCAAGCACATTTTAATGTGGGGAAAGCCAAAATTGCGAGAGAGAAAAATTGCTTTATCCCTTTCATATTAAAGGCTAATAGGCCGTTAATTCAACAGTACAGCAAGATGTACTGTGCTTATAGTGAAACATCCCTATCATACTTTAACCTCCAGCCTTATTCAAGGTACTCGAGACTGGAGCTGAAGTCATTCAAAAGTTGACTCACGTAAAATTAGTTTTGAAAGACACATACAAAGAAAGTGAGCATTAGTACTGTCCTTGCCTCACTGCACACTCATAGGCATGTGAGGAGTCAGTAGTATGTACATAGAAAATAAATGAAAGTTGATCTGAAAGGTGAGCGGGCTTGTTTAAAGTCCTAATGACTGTCCCTTGTTGACCTGACAGAGTCGTATCAGGAGAATGTGGAATGACACCGTAAGAAAACAATCTGAGTCCTCCTTTATCTCAGGTGACATCAACAGCACCTCCACCCTTAACCAAGGTCAGTTCACACCTCATTTCTCTCCACATACACACTTATGCACACATTTAATCATCCAGCTAAAAATACCTCCTTCAGGTTCCAATGATCTCACACCGCCACAGAGGATCCCATTCTGGTAATCGTAACAAATGCCTTCAGCTTGAAAAGTCGGTGCAGTACGTTTTTTAAAAGAGGGGGAAAAAAGATCTAGGTCTTAAGTCTAGTCTCTCTCTCTGTTCTGCCAGCGAAGGATTACAAAAATCCGTCCTCAAATACTGTGCACTGTCATTCTGGCCGGTAACGTCACTCCAAAATTGGGGCAAGGCTAGAAGAACGTTTTTATTTAAGTGCTGGATGTCCAAAGTTCATACGCGGGCTCAGGGGAAATATAGACAAAACTAAAAACAAGGTTTAAAAAAAGAGTTTCATTTTAGGAAAATCTTAACACGCAGAGAGAGGCCATTTGTTGCCTGGCATGTAAGGTGACCTCTGTTACTTTACAGCGGGATTTATGAGGGAGGGAAGGGGGGAAAAAAACTGTCATTTATTATTTAGCTTGAGCACAAATATGATGATGAGAAGATGATGTTCAACTCTGGCTGACCTGAAGTGCTTAGTGTGTTGTTAGGCTTTCTGCTGCCTCTGAAATGGCTTTACAAGCATGCGAGGGAAAAGAGGGTTTACACCAAGGTAGTTTAACTTCACTCCCTCCTCTGCCCTCCTCTGACTCCTGTCGCTGCCGCTCTTCTCTTTCTTTTTTTGCTGTCACTTCCCACAAAGTAAAACATTACACCTAGGGCTTTGAAGCACATTTCAATTGGCTGATACATCAGTAACAATATAGAATCGGAATTTTTTTTTTTTGACGCAGTTCCTGGAGATGTTAATGTAAAGGTTGGATATTGATCACTCCAGGGTGTAGCCTAGTTACCCTGTAGAGTCAGTGCACGAAAGGAGGGCTCTATCTCCTGGAAGCACTTCCCTGTCATTAAGAACATCCCTGGAGACTTCCCAGCATGACAGATGGCATTTAACACAGGTGATAAATGGCAATGGAAATACCTCAGATCCTTGAAACACACCGCAAGCTGGGGGGGGTTGGTTGCTGGAAGGAAGATGAGGTTTGGAGGGAAATGGCCAAATGTGAGTCTAAATAAAGATTTTTATACCAAACCTTTGAAGGATTCTGCTCTTTGTCATAGGGGAGATTTTATATATAGACCCAGTTCAAACATTGCAACATTTTCCTAATCACAGAGATGCAGGGTGCTATTTTTGAAAAGTGATATTTACTCAAAACAATAAGTAAATATGACTTATGAAACGCACTGATGACAGGATGCAATAATGAGCTCAGTGGGCTGAAAATGGGGTTATGAATGATGAGCAACACAAATAACAAATTAACTTGATGGTTGAAGCCCCTGCTACCAAAAGTTGTTAAATGCGAGGACGGTCGGCAAAAGCTGAATATTCTTGACACATGGAGAAGTAGCTTAATAGGTTTCTTGCTTCTCCCTGGTTTGCTCTCAAACTTTAGTCTTCATTCTCAACTACAAAAATAAACACCCTAGTTTCAAATGTTTGCAGACACCCTGGATGACACCATATGCCTCAAAATACAAACTTGCTGAAAATTTCCTTCATTTCCTTTCTCCATTAAACTTTCAATCACTGTCGGCTGACTGCGCCAAACTTATCTGCTCCTCTTCTGTCTTGCTACTCCAGGAATGACCGGGAATTATCTACTAACAAATCCTCTTCTTCGACCACAAGGCACTAACAACCCATATAACACCTTACTGGCTGAGACAGTCGTATGTAACACCCCCACGGCTCCAGTGTTTAACTCGCCAGGTGTGCTTACTTAATACTTTCACCTGAATTCAGGCTTTTCTTCTTTTCTTCTCTTTGCCCCCTTTCTTTCTCTCCCTATTTGTCTAATTGAGTAAACAGCAGGTCAATTGAAAAGCAGGATGTTCCACAGTATCGCCTTTCCTTCTGAATCATTGTCTCCCAAATATTTGATATATTCCATACTGTGTGTGCGTGTCACTCATAAACAGTATACATAATTTTTGTGTTTGTGTATGTTTGTGCGCACATGTTTTCACGTAGGACAGAGATTTCTGTGGTTCGTCTTGAGCCACCCTCTGTGTTCTCATATTTCTCTTATCTAAACTCTGAACGGGACATAATGATTAAGATGGGAAAGAGATACTACATGTTCTGCCTTGAGATAATGTAAACAGTGGTGTAGACTTGAAGCTGTAGTATAAACTGCATGATTATTAAGATTTATGCTCCTGAATTTATCAAGTGATTTGTTATTTTCTGTGTTTTAGAGGGAGCTTTCCCCTTAAAACGTGTTAAACTGCAAGCAAAAATATTTGCATATTTAATACAGATATACTTAATGCAACTTTTGCATTGAGTTGTCTATGGATATGTATGGCAATAGCTGATAGCCATGAAAACCTTTTCTAAAAATCACTATATCTCAATTGCACATGGCATTTAAGCATATATCACACTGTAAAGACTGTGCTGTGATTATGTGTGCTGAAATGAAATGGCATCTTTTGTCATGTTTTGTGTTTTTCCCTTGTGCTTCCCTCTAGTGACCTACAGAGAGACAAGTATGGGAGTAAAACTTAACTTTGCCTATCAAATGTAAATTTTTTTCAGCATGCTTTTTAAAAACAACCAAAACCCCGGCACACTCACTGGTTTACTTTAGGCCATTAACACACACTCAGTGAGCAAGTGGTTCACAAAATTATCTACCCAAATTCTACTCCAATCTGAAAGAAAAACAAAAAGATTTCTCTAGTCATTTGGAGTCATCTTCAAGATCTGACAGCTTTATCACAAATTTCCATTACTCTGCTTCTCTCTCTTCAGCTTAATCTGTGATTTGAACCGACCAAAAATGTGTTGCTTTTTTTCCTGGCAGAAAGGAACATTTTAAAAGAGAGGTTTCTTTTTTCTTTCTTTATTTCTTTCTTTATTCTTTTGTTTTTCTCCCAAAATGTCTGTCCTCCTGTGGCATTCGGCAGTCTCAGTGTCCAGTTGTATTCCCCTCACACCTTTCCAGACAACACCTGTCTGGACACTAAATTGCTTCCTAGCAGGCATAAACACATGGATGTCATGGTGGCAGCTGTTTTAGTTATCCTTATTCTTATGTTTTTCATTACTTTCTTGTCATTTCCCCTTAATTCGAATAGGCTCTGCAAAAAGTAAGCTTTTCATATGCCCCCAACAATCACACTTCCTTTTTTTTGGACAAAGACAAATGTTTCATCTTAATTTTTACATCTGTTGTTCTACAAGGAGGCATGTTAGCCATAGCAGAGCACATTTTTCTGTTATCTCTTCTCTCTCAATCATGGCATAACTAAAATTTATCCTTTTTGCTGCTGTTTTCCGTGACCTCCATGCTTTGAGAAATTCCTAACATGACTGCATCTGACCTCTGCAGCGGCTGTGTTATTCTTGAGCTGTTCTGCTAGTGACCGGGGTCTCACTGGGAGCTGTCACTGTGACGGATGCCAAGTGCTGGGCTGCGGGCAAGCTCTGACCTTTGCCAGCTTTGGGTACACAACCTGCTCACTAATGGACAGAAAGTGTACCAACACAAACAACCAAATTCTTTAAATCTAGAAAAGAAAAGGAGCTGTTGTCATTTAATTCATAAAAGTAAAAGCTATTTAATGCTTGTTTATTTCATTTGCTGAACCCTTGCTCTTGCTAAGTTGCAGTTATGACTTTTTCTTTACGTTTTGTTGTTCTTTTGAGTGATTCTTCTTCATGTTACAATAAATCATTTTACTTTCTTTTTGTACATCAGCTGCTCTTAGACCAGATAGCCTGAGCAGACAGACATGATGTGAGTTGAAGTGAGTCTTTTCACCTGCTGTGTGTGGTGATGGTGGAGTGCTGCTTGTGGGCTCCCCTTGTAGTGAGAACGACGATGGCTGTCCCGTGTTGATACATGACTAATTTCCCTTTCTGTCTATGTCATCTTTTCCCATCTCTGTCCTTTTCTTTCCCTCGGCACATCCAACTTATTAGTTGCTAGAAAACCTGTAAGTGTTGTAGCTTGCCCGTTTGTGGCTTCATACTTGTGGACATCTACTTTTGCCCGATGTGTTGTGATGGTGATTACTGTTCAGTTTGTTTTTTAATGTTGTTTGGGATCTTTTTCATTGCTTTGTCACGTATGTGACAGACTAAACCGTACAGTGCTCTGCTTAGCATTTCTTAAAAGTGAAAGTCAAAATGTATATGTGAGAAAGTAAAATGATTTCTCATTGCAAATAATGCATGCATCTATATTGTATGTTTACGATTGTGCCTAACTAACAGATTACCGGCATGGCTTAATTTGATTTGAGTCTTCGATGTGAAACTGCATCCTAAACAGCATTAAACTTTAGTTTCTTTATTTAATGGTTATTGGTGTTCACTAATGTAAAATCCCCTCACATGTTCCTGTCTTTCCAGGGCACTCACTGAACAATGCGGTGAGGGATACAAGTGCAATGGATACTCTACCGCTAAATGGTAACTTTAACAATAGCTACTCACTCCGCAATGGGGACTTTGGCGACAGTGTGCAGGTAGTAGACTGCGGCCTCAGTCTGGACGATGCTGCCTTCGAGAAAATGATCATCTCCGAGCTAGTACACAACAACCTGCGTGCCTGTAACAAAAGCCACCAACAGCAACAGCAGCAGCACCCCAGTTTACACCATCCACCCCACCACCAGCAGCCCCCGCAGTACCACCATCACCACCACGCGGAGCGGGCTCCGCCCAAGGTGACAGTGATAGGCGGCAGCAGCAGCGAAGATGACGCTATCGTTGCTGATGCTTCGTCTTTGGTGCACGTGGGTGACACAGTGGGCCTTGAGCTGCACCATCAGCAGGAGCTGGAGGCGCCGCTCATCCCCCAACGGACTCACTCACTTCTGTACGCACCCCAGAAGAAGGTGAGGACCGATGGGGGAGTTGATACCTTTGTCAGCCAGTTGACACCCACCAACCCCGATGACAGTCTGCAGTCCCCAAACAGAGACTCCTTGTACACTAGTATGCCTAATCTGAGGGACTCTCCATACCCCGAGAGCAGCCCCGACGTGGTGGAGGACCTGTCCCCCTCCAAGGGGAGCGAGAATGAGGACGTTTACTACAAGAGCATGCCTAACTTAGGGGCTGGCCACCAGCTGCAGGCCTATTATCAGATAGGCCGAGGGAGCAGTGATGGTTACATTATTCCTATTACTACAGAGGGCTGCATCCCTGAAGGTGATGTACGGGAAGGACAGATGCAGTTAGTGACAAGCCTTTAAATGTATTTAAATAATCCCCAAACCTCTTCTTGCCCTGACCTCTTTGAGGACACACTAGTAAAGGGAAGGGAAGTGTTTGTTTTATTTTTAAAGAGAGCTTAAAAGCCCCATCATACACACTAGCCATTTACAAAACCTTCCCCTTCAGCTGCATTGTCATCTCCTTTTCCCTAAACATACCACTCTACCTTCCCTGCAGACCAACAGACTTGGTGCACAGTGATGGCAGTGCAAAGTTTCAGTGAGACTGTACATAAAATGCAGATTTGAATTTCAATTTTAAGAGACAAGCCAACTATGTATTTAAGTGTGCTGCTGCTGTTGATTAATTGAGAAAAATGTAAGGTACGAAAATAATAAAAGACACAAAAAAAATAAAACACTACTGGCTACATCAGATCAGCAATTTCCCGGTCAAAAGGTTGTACATACACTTCCCAACATCCCCGTTGAAGCCTGTTTTTTAATCGTAAACAAAACAACACCCCTGGACCAGGACTTGGACTTTTTAAAATGTTCCTGATCAGACTGTTAGAAAAGGAATATAAGGTCCTGGTTGCCCAGAGTCGCTCTCCATCACCATGAAGTCTGGATTGTATAACCACTAGCAATCAAGCCCCTGGCCTTATATTTTCTCAACTGTACATTGAACTGTTGTCAAGGAAAATGGCTAAAATATATATTTTGTTGTATTGCTAGTGTAAAATAAAAAATCATGGGAAAACATAAATATGAAGAAACCTTTTAATTGCAAAATTTAACATTTGAGAGACTATTGTGTAGAAGTTGCACATATGTTATACGGTGTGTTTATGGTTCCAACACTTCATTCATGGTAGTATGTTTGAACGTAAAGGTTTATGAAAAGAAAGGAGGATTCAACAAATTACAAAGAAACATTATCACTTTTCCCACTTGTGAACAGTGTTTTTTGCTTATTGAGTTCCATTGATATCGCCCGTTGAAATATGTCTATTTAATTTTGCCAAAGTATCATTACTTTAGTAGAACGGGAATGCAAAAACCCAGGTAAAGTGATTTATGCATTGCACAGTTTTTTGTGTAATTCTGAATGAAATAGATCTTTTTAACAGTCACGACAGAGTGGTGGGCAAGCGCAAATGAAACTGACTTTTGACAATAAAGTTTCTATCATAAATGTAGTTCTTCCGCCTGGGTTTGGACATTTTATTTATTGAAATCTTTCCAAAAAATAAATGGGAAATGTGTGAATATTTTCCAGCACTGGTATACATGCTGTACTGTAGCTCATGTTTTCTATGTAAACATGTTACCAAGGGGCTCATCACTTAAGACTGATGTAAAGTTCAACACTTGTTTAACAAATAAAATAAATGTGAGATTTTTGGTCAAATTCTAGTTGCTTTTTAATGGTTTGTGTTTTTGGTACAGTTTGAGAAAACAGGTTTAATTATTTTGCTATGGACAAAAATACACCTTTGACTCAGGTTATAAGTAAGTCCCGAGCACCCTGTAAAGGTAAATTGGTGAATTTGTTTTCTAAGGGATTTATTTGCTTTTGTTCTGCCTTTTACTTAAGTCGCTGCATAGTAGAGAGAGCTCATTTCACCGTTTGTGTTAGAGAAGCCAAATCTTTCCATGTGATTCAAAGATGAGAAACTCAGGTAGGAAAATTGCATTGTAAATGTTCCTCTGTGTGGTTGTAACACTAATAAAGGTTAAAAAATGACACTGGTTCACAGCATTGTCCACTTAGTATATTATTGAACGAGCACTAGTCCTGGCACTAATAAAAAGCCTGACGCTACAGACATCTTGTAAGATGTTGGCTTTAATGCCTTGTGGGAGTGGAAACGAGTCCATGGGCCTAACAAGAGGTCAGTGTTACACTTGGCTGCGGTTGTAGAAATATATTACACATAATATGTCCAAGTATGACACATATTTTCTCTAATTAATGTCTGCTGCTGCTGAAGCCCACAGTCAGTTCTTGTACGGTTTATGCCTCAGGTAATGCTAATTTACGAAGCCTTTTAATATAACACCAGTTGAGGCAGAGTGACAGCTCTCAGCGGGGTAGCTGGAAATTGCACTGTTTACCATTTGGCATTGAAGGAAATGACTCAGAACGTAGCAAAAATGCACTTTATGTCAGAGCCCTTACACATAATGCTGTGTGGGCTGTGTGTTGTTTTTGACTTTTTCAACAATTATGTGACATTTTGTGCAATTATCTGAGGCTACAAATTGTCATAGAGGAATTATGTTCTTTTTTGTGATGTCTTGTACAGACCCCTTGAATGTCAGTTAGGAATCAAGTGTTGATGTGATTGTTGACTTTTGAAATGGCAGACATAATGACGTGCATAATAACGACGGGGGGAAATCATATTGATTTCCATCCTGCGTTGTAAAACGGGCTGCACCACTTTGTCTGTGTATGAGAGCCCAAAAGTTTGAATATACAATGTAAAAGAATCCTTTTTAATAATTGCAATTTTAATATTTTGCATTTTAATATTTTGCAATATTATAATTTAGAATTATTCTCTTAGATACAATTCACATTCCAATTTTTTCGTAAAAAGTAATTTTAAAGATAACCTGAGAAGGCTCATCCCACTTTTTGTGTATAGAAAGACCCCATGTTAAAGATTTTCACTGCTGTAAACACAAAAAGTAATGTCTGCTTGTCAAAAGTTATTCTAACCTGAGAGTTTGTCTTTGTTCATTGTTTCTGCGAGCATAAATAACAAGTCACTTCTCATTTTCTGTTTGTTTACCTGAAATAGAAAAGACAACTCTTCGGTGCAGGATTCTGTCTAAACTGTAAAATGCAAAGTCCACATTAACATTAATAATGTAGTCACTCCTCAAATAATTGACAACCCTTTCCTCACCCCTCTCTCTAACTGCAGTTTGTTTATCCTAACACAGTGACCTTAGACGCAGACAAACTCGGCTGGTAAGCAGATTTATTTTCTTTGCAGGGAAATATGATCTTGGATTGGATCTGTCTGACAGGGAATGTGGACTGGGCAGCATCTAGCTTTGCGTGTGGCCTTCTCACCATGCAAGAGCCTCTCTAATTCCCTGTCTTTTGTTGAGGGAGAGACTCGCCCTTTGTCAAACATTGCTTCAGAAGTAGGCCAGGAGCTGAGGGGCTAAGAGCTCAGCTGCTCCCACAGAGGAGCAAGTAGGCCCCTGGAAACCAAGGTAGAGAATACTGTCAGCAGAATCGGGGTGAAACTGCCGAAGACGGATGAGTTATTGACTAAACAGAGGCATGAGTCTAATGTGTGACCAAGCATGGATATTTGTGATTGTCGAGTCACAAATAATTTTCAGGACCCAAGGAATTTCCGTAGGATATGATGCAATCACATGAAAATTAGTTTCCTGTTGATGAAAGCCTTACGTGTGTGTATTTTCTCCAGATCCCAGAATGCACTGAAGGTCTCCCAGATGTGGCTGTGTCCTCTCTGGGAAACAGAAAACAACAAGACGTTTCTTGAAAGCACTTGGTATTTTGGTCACACAGGGATGTAATAAACATTTAATTAACTAATCATCTGTTTAAGATCAACTGTGGCAAGCTTCATCATCTTAAATTAAATAATGATTATATGCATATAATTACCACTTCGGTGATCCTTTCATTCTACTTTTCATTCTGACACTAACAAAAAAACTGAATTTATAAATATATACATATAGTAAGCCTCCTGTCACGAGGCCCCGGCTGTGAGCTTGTTCTGGGAGCTGGGGGGCGTGTCTGCTGCGGGCTCTGCACTCACCTGAAACCCATCCGCAATCAGCACACCTGCTCTGTGTCCCACAATCAGCCACTGCCTAAATAGGAGGCTCAGACATCCAGTCCTTGCCGATCTTAGAATCAGTCTTGTATTGTGGTTATTGTCTGTTCATGTCTAACCGCTGTTTCTCTCTGTCTCAGCAGACTACCAGCCATCAGCTGTCTTCCCGCTTACTCTCCCCTGAATAAACTGCCTAAACTCTGATCTCCGTTTGTGTCCTCTCTGCCTGAAAACTCTGACACCTCCAACCCAAATAATTCAATATTTCATTTAAAAAGTAGAGCACTGAGGCCATTTTTAACAAGTCTACATTCACGTATTTGTTGAAAGTTCAGTTTAAGAAGTTCCATTTCAACCCCTTGGGGATTTCTCTGAGGTTATCAATAGCGGCTGCAGTAGCAACTGCTGTGGTAACTCCTGTGAACGGAAAACACAGTGCCAATTATAGATGCCATCAGCGTGGATGAAAGCGATTGTGTACAAGCAAAGGGAAACCTCTCAAGCCACAAACAGAAACTGGCACCGCAAAAGTAACTTCCCAAACTCTTGAAGTCAAAGGGGACCCTTCAGCGGCTCACTCGTTTCTTCCCCCAGCCTCTTTTGTCCTGTCCCCAACTTCAAATGTGCAGATTTGCGGCCCATGGGCGACTTAGATCCGGTCCCGTCGAGGTGAAAAATCCAATTAACCTGCAGCTCCAGCTGCCTTCGTTATAATTCCCTCCCATAATTATGAAATTACTAGATGCAGGATTTCAAATGAAAAAAGGATGAGAGCGACTGGCTCAGAAAAAAACATGAAATAAACCATTGCCTGCCAGTGTACAGAGTTCCAATTTACCTCAAGGGGGAACAGCTAATTCTTATGACTGGGTTTGAAGGTGAGACCTGCAAAAGGCCATTAAATCAGAATAAGAAATATCCTAACAAAAACATAAGGATGGATTTCGAAATAGCCATTGAGATTAATGGGTAGGCTCTTGCATGTCATGCATTTAGACCTTGGAAATATAAGTGCACCATGTAGACTAGACTGCTCATAAAAAAGTATCATAAAACAGTGTCACTGTCAGCACTTTGAGATCTCTGGTTGTATAGAGATTTCTTTCTGGAGGACTGTGAGTATTATATTAAAACTCTATTTGAGAGGTTAAATAGCCCACGTGTTACCGCTTCCTTCTGCCTTCATCAGGGAGGTTGCAGTAAAATCAGCAAACCCAAATGAACACTATCAGAGTTGATTTTAACATTTTTAAAGTGTCTATATGGATCCACACCAAAGAGTGGTAATTTTGGTAATTGGTACTTTAACCCTAATTTAGTGTTCTTCTTAACACCAACCAGTGTTAGTTTTTCTTAACACTTTTATGTAGTGTTAGACATTAACTCTATCAGAGGATAATTTGTTTACTAAAAAAGTGTTGGCTCAAAAACAATTTAAAGGTGTAAATATAGCTCTTCCATATTCCTAAAAGAAAAGAAGTTTGCAAAATATTAAATATAATTTTTGTTGTTTTAAAACATTTGTTTTAACACTTGCATTTTTAAAGGATTTGATTACATTACATTAAGAAATGTAAAAAATAAATAAATAATAAAAAAGTTGTTAGGGTGGCTAACAGTGTGGCGACATAAGGTGCCAGAAGAGAAATATCAATACAAAACATAATATTAACAGATACTAGAGTGCTTTCATGAAGACTCTCCTGGCTTTAGCCAACCGGTGTGTGTAGGCCTACGCAGTGGTGTGGAATGACGCAAACACTTCAAGTGTAAAAACCAGGATCAGAGTTATGAGTACGAAGTTCAGAGTTAATATTTATACAATTACGCTTATAGGTTTGAGTTAGTGACACTATGTTTTTACACTCAGTTTTGACACCAACTACTTATCAAATATATGGAAATCCAAATATAATGGATTTGAGTCCATCCAGAGTAGAATTAACTCTACTTATACTCAAATTTCACTAACACCAAAAATGTAACTCTTCTCAATTTGCTGTATACAAAACAGCAAGACAATGACCAGCAGTGAGGTACAGTATATGGCAATGAATTCAATGTATATAGTTTCTGTATTGCATTTAAATTATTTAAACAGTAAAAAAAAATCTGTATAATATTATTTAATATTATTTCTGACTAGTGCATGCAGTACATTACATGCCAGAAACATCCAGAAGTGTATAATAAATAATATAACTAGATTCTCTTGTGGGGTGGCATGGTGGTTCAGTGGTTATTGCTGTCACCTCACAGAAAGAAGGTGAAGTTTTCAAACCCTGGTTACCCCGGCCTTTTTGTGTAGAGTTTGCATGTTCTCCCCGTGTCTGCGTGATTTTCTCCAGGTGCTCCAGCTTCCTTCCACTGTCCAAAGACATGCGGACTAGGTTAATTGGTTACTCTAAATTGTCCTTAGGTGTGAGTGTAATTGGTTGTTTCTCATTAAACAGGGACAATGCATTCTTTACTTCTTGTTTTTGTTTCTTTTAAAGCAGAGAGACTCATCAGTCTCATCAGTAAATCTAACATGTATCTGATAAACTCATTGGCACTTGAGCAATAACTATGGGATCTCTTGCCATGTACAAGCCTCTGCAGGCTAATATACATAACTCATACACTCACACTACACATACTATATGCTGCGATTCATGCAAACTAATCCATTATGCTGCTGTATCAAACAGTATCAACATCTCTATTCATCATTCAGCAAGAAGAGATGGCCGCTCACTGACACTATTTGCTTCTTACTTCAATCTTTACACTCTAAGGGCTAGGGCTGTTGTTATTGTAATGGACATGTTCAGAGATATGAAAAAACACACTTTAACTCAAGTTGGAGTGGGCCAGCAATCTCTGGTAACTACACTCCAACAAAACCTATCATGACGGGTCCCCAGTAGCTCACTACAGTGCACACAGTGAATGAAGGCTTTGCAGACCTTTGCAGCAGCAGCAGCCTGGGTTTGAGTCCAGCCTGGGCCTTTTACTGCATGTCATTCCTTCTCTTCCTCCCTGGCCTTTCCTGTCTGTTTACAGTCACTGTCAATAAAGTAGAAATGCCCCAAAAAATCACAGCACAACAGAAGACCTTTTCCTCGTGAGTGAGAGGAAACAGATAAAATGCAATGACTTTCCTTTAACTCAAAAATCAAAGGCTAAATAATCAGTAGTGTGCTGAAAACCTTTACAAGAGAATGAAACGCTTAAAATATTTATAAAATACTCATATGGGGGATTATGTGAATAAAGCAACCATACTGTAGAGTTCTGATGACCAGCCAACGCCCACCATTTTGTTTTTCCTCAGAAATGGACTCCTAGTTTGAAGGTCACTTCGCATCAGGGAAACACTTTGGATTATTCTTGCTCTCTAAAGTACATCTTAAATAAAACAGAATGAATGAAATGTAAAACCTCCTCATTTGCTCCAGGAACAAATCATAAATTATTTGAAGCTCAAAGGTGCTTTTATTTTCCATGAAGAACATACTAGTAACTTCATGCTAGTATAATCAAAGACTCTCCCAAAAACACTTAATTATATGTGTTAATTTGTGAATTGTAAATGTCGGTGGAATGCTAAATATGCATAGTTTCTATTTAAGATGATTAAGGCATCAAAATCTATTGATTTGGCTTTGGCCATGTCTCATCGAAAACACCTTGCCTGGAAACCACAATCATTCGCAGTGGGACATAAATGGGATCCATAAAGCAGCCGATGGGCCTAGTACTGGGTTTATAATTGATAAGTAGAGGGAAAACAGTTGTAACCTTGAGTACAGGTGTGCATTGCAACTGAATATTGATTCTGAGTTTCCTTGCTGGTGGCGAAGGTGCAAGGAGAACATGAAGACAAGATATAAAATATATTATGAATGTCTCTGTTGGACTCTAGTTTCTCATTAAGATTCAGAAAGGCCTTTGCAGAGGAACCTTGTCATGCTAATCCTAGCCAAGTGGTCCCACAGGGTCCCGGCAACTGTGAGCGAGCATACATCTCGAAGAACATTTTTTGTCTGCGATCTTTGTCATATTAGTTTCCTTGCCTTTGTGATGTCATTGTCCTATTTGTATAGTAGTTTGTCTTAGTCAAATAAGTGGTTAAGAGACTAAAATGCACAGCTTGCTCCACTTCTCTTCCCAGCTAAAAGAGCACAGAAACAGAAAGGATAGTCCATGTACGCATATCAGAAATGATTCTACAAGAGTTAAAGATTACAAACAGTTCCTATTGTTTATGCAATAATTTGGATTCGGGTCACCTTTTTTTTTTGTTAATGAATAATCATCTAGTTCACATGCTCAAATACAATTATACCTCTACCGAAAGCAGTGAAAGTGGAACAGATAAACCCATCAGAGAAAGCTAGAATAAACAGTATGCTGTATAATTTATTGTCTACTGAACTGCAGGTCAGTTTCAATATAGCATGAGTGAAGTGTTGTGAGATCTAATCTGATTTCATTTTATTAAAATGAGAATGCATTTCAAGGAATCAATTGCACTTTTTTGATTCATATCAACAGTTTATTTCACTCATGGCCAGCATTACCAACACAAAAGCGCTGCTTTGTCAGCTGAATATTTGTAAATGTACATTCAATTGAAGGTTAAAATTTAACTTAAATAACCAATTGGGATAATATAGAAACAATAAGTAGGTATGTTTGGTGTTTGTGTATCCTGTGCTAAATCCTCCTGAAAATATGACTGTAAAACCTTATTTTGGAAGTGGTCGGTTTGTGTACAGAAGATTATGATGGTGCAGCGCCATTCTTTCATTCTCAAAGGAAAGCCCTGAAATCAATCCACAGTAAATTTCTTAGCTGATGAAATTACTGGCATGACCTTTAAAGCTTCCTCTTTAAACTTTTCATGTCTGATGTCGTACAAATGACAATAAGATGTCTTGCCAATCATGTAAATTACATCTCAGATTCAATGGATCACGTTGCAGATAGGAAGGGGGTAAGCATTATGTTGACTGAAAAAGGGAGGACAAGCAATTAATGATATCTGAGCCGGGGGTTTCATATCTCCAACAATCAAAAATAGATTTAAATGATCAGATGGTCTAACGTCAGGCATGCTTCCGCCTTCCCAGAGATTTCTCTGTTAGTACAGAAGGGTAAATTGCTTTGAACTTATTTGTGATAATCGTAGTATTGACACTCAGCGCTATGAATGGTGCCCATTACATGTTCTAGCAGAAGCCCTGGAAATAGACTTTTAATTTGAATGTATTTCAATAACGTTGAGTGTAATGGATTATGGTGGTGCTGCCGCCTGATTGATTAGTTTCACCTTTTATGTGCAGCACAAGTCTGGCTTCCACTGCAGATGTCCTTCCCCCGGATAGCATTTTAATGACAGACTGTGGCCTGCCTTTGCAATTCAATGCATAAGCATACAGTGCAGTGCAAACGTTATGGTAGATTCTCATTGGGCTGTCTGTCTTGTGGGGACCTACAATATTTCCTCCCCACGAATGCTATGTTCAAATGCATTAAAGCAGAGCCAGGGGGATCCAGGCAGATGTTGAATGGTTGTTTTGTCTTAAGTACATTTTTCAGCTTGAAGGTGATATCAAGTAGGAGCCACATTACGATTCACTTTGATGTTATAGCTTACAGCTGTGGCTGGCAGATCAGAGAAATTAGATATTTGGAAGGAACACAGGGCGGCCATATTTTTATGTGCTTTAAATTCTGTTGGTTCAGAGCAACTTGGGAGAAACTAAGTTTGAAATCAGACATTCATATCATAATTGTAGGTCATTTTAGAAGGGTTAATTGCGGTGGGGCAGGAACAAAGGGTGAAGAAAAGATTAACACACAGCTTGTTAGCTCAGTAGGTATGCAGGGTTAAGCATTTAAATTCCAGAGGCCACTGAGGCCATAACCCAGCCAACACTAGAAGGTGTTTTGGTATAAAAGTAATGATTGATGGACATGGACTGTTCATGTGAAAACTGTGCTTTAAATGGGGTAGTCTCACAGTACAACAGCCAAACTTCCTTTTGCATTAAGTTTGTAGATATGCTAATGCCATGTTGAGATTTGTTCTAGGATGGAAAAGCCACTTACATCTGTATTCACAATGTAGCTCCAGTATCTGCAGGGTCTCTTTATATGGCCAGTGTGCCAGCAGCATTGGAGGACAACCAAATGCAGAGAATCGCAAGTTGAACTGAGGCCAAAGCATCAACATGTGTCATCTGGATACAAGTGTCAATCTAAGTGTACCGCCTGCAATGTGTTGTGCCTTGAGCTGCGCTCCTTGCATTAATTTCCTGTTGTCTGAGTTCAAAGTGTTTGTCACCCGGTGTCAGTCACATTGCCGGTTTCTCTCTCGATGCTCAGGGACCTTGCCGTGGTTGCAGGAAATGTTGTTTTCCCTTAACAGTACACTGGGTCACTCGGTCGCGAGTGACGGAGGTCCTCTGGGGTCATGGCTGCTGACAAGGGTGCCCACTGTCGTGACTGCATGATAAAACGCTCAGAGGATTTACAGCTCTGACTCTGAATGCTCCCGGAGAAAGGAAATATGCAGGGACTGATGAGGGAGGGAGGAGCAGTCAAGTCTAACAGAATTTCTTCTCTGCAGAATTTCTCACTCTGCAGTGATCAATACATAATGACCACATGAAAGTGCAAGGCTGGTGGACAAACTAGACAGCTGGACAAAACAAAGGTCCACTTGATTGAAACAGCACTGCAGATTAACCAAACCCTCTGTACATATTTGCTCATAGGCATTAATCAACAGTGGATAGACTTCTCTGAATAATAAGCAAGGTGATTATAAAGCATTGAAATGCCGCGCTTGTTCATAATTCTTGGCATGAGCTGGCTTACAAGCCACTTGTTGGTTGAAAGTGATATGAAAACACCAATTGTGAAGCACAATAGTAAATCAGTGGCCAATCAGTGTGTTTTATTTACTTAAAATTTTGTACCTTCCATGGAAACATGATTTGATTAATGGCTTAATTGAGCATCTACAAGAAATCAGAGGTTGCTAAAAAAAATAAGAAGTTTAAGAATGACGTTGGTATTTGATTCAGTGTGCTGAATTTTAACTTAATCAACAAATATGTCCAAATTGCTGCGCCATTAGCTTACATTTTTATACAAACACATCTCTTGAGTGTGCTGCTAAATTTGTCAGTGATATCACAGACACAAAAATAATGTTTTAGCAGCATCACTTGTGCCCTGCAAACTCTGATTAGCATTACATGATTTATGAAATATGCAATTTTCTTAGGTACTCATTGTATAAATGATTTCATGCCTCCTAAAAAAGGAGGCCCTTCCTACTCTTATTATTCAGTCTAATAAAAATGTTTTTTTTCCTGGTAGCTACTGAAAAATGCTCTGCAGTTGACAGTCAGTATCATGGATAAGCGTGTAATCACCTTTACCCAACAGCTGTCCCCACACCTCATCTTTTTACATCCAATGCAAACTGATTCACAGTGGAGGTAACTAACAGTAAATAAAAACACTGACAGCAAAACAATTTAGTGTACTTTAGTGTGCAGCACAACAGCACAAACCTGCCAACCTAAGAAAAAGTATTGACTCGTAATATCTATATAATTGGCACTGATTTGTAATCTGACACCTTTCAGTGCTAGTTGCTATTTGACAATGGACATGATAATGAAAAGGTATCATTTTAGCACATCCTGTAATTAACCTCATGAATATATATTGGTTTGTTAGTTTTTCCAGCATCTTAGATTTTCACCTTTGTGTCTAATCAACACCCTCGGCAGCAACTCAAAGTTATTAAGCCACAACCCAGTAAAAGAAACTGCTGACTTATCCTTTCATAGTAACACCACATTTCTTTGCATACAAAAATGACTTTTTATAACGAGTAAGCCAAATCTCTCAAGATAAAGTTGATGAACTAAGACATTCTCAAAGTTCTTTGACGTCTCATACTGACTGACAATGATCGTTTAAAATCCGCCTCACGGGACTGCAGCGCTCCAAGTAATAGAGATAAGTACTAATTGGGGTCATATACTCCACGCTTAATTCCCCAGCCTTTACAATAACATGTACATGGTATCATGAGTCTGCTCCGAGTCAATCTGGAGAATCATTACATCATTTAGAAAAAGTTGACAGCAGTCAATTAATATTAGAACAGACATGCAGTGTGCTCACCGCTTGTCTGTCTTAAAAATCCGTGCAAGTGAAAGTATTAGTAGGGATTAGGAAATTAATCTTGTAACAGTGCAAGCAGGTGACAGGGAGCTCCCAAAATTCATTCCTAGAAAATTTTAACTGGTCAAAGTGGATTAAAAGAAAAGTTATGCATTACAGGCCTAATTCAGTGTTTCAGTGTACTTCTGCACGTCATCCTGGCTTTCTTTCATTTTTACTGTGATGTACAAATGTATGATGAACATTTACTTAGACAAAAGGGACAAGAGGGATACTGGCAAGCACAGTTTTTTTGGAAACTTGTATTTTATTTTATACATTTCAATTTGATGCTTCTGGTAGATGGAGAATTATCAATATCTGGCACCAGAACAATGTTCTGACCAATGGGGCAAATATACTGTATACAACATCTCAACAGTAGAAGATTAATATAGAGGATGGCTAATATGACTGCTTGGTCTCAACAAGAGTTAAAAATGTTTCAAAACTTGGCTCTGTTTGTGTGTGTAGCAGTCCTATCTTTGTGAGGACCAATGAGTTTTATACAGATTTTTCTGTTTGTGTGGTAAAACTTTATCTGGATTTACATAGAAAAACTTTCAGATGTTTTATTGTACTTTATGATTTCACTCTGTGATGTGGTTTGTGTGTGTCCATTGTTTCCTTGAATATTGACAAAAGAAGGCTGGAGGCCTTTTTTGGGCTATGTTGATTGCGCATTGATTTGATTCACCTACCCTACATAGGGCACTCAGATGGTTAGTGGCTTTTTGTTGTGAAGAAAGTGAACTGTGCTGAAACTTTGAATCCTAGAATTAACAGTAAAAAGACAGCCAGAGTTCTCTCCTGTTCTCAGGTGTCTATATGCAAGAGAGCACTTCACTAGATGAGCTATGCTGTCTGCTTTGGTTATTCATTAAATATTCAATTTAGCATCAACTATTCTGTCAGTTACATTTTACATTTGATGTTCCTATGGCAATGTCAAATGTTAACGCTTTAGATTTTTTTCACTTGGTCCACATTTATACTCAACATCAAATGACAAACCTTTGCTCCAGTCACAGCAGTGCTACTGCACCCTCAACCAACAATAAACCTCCAACCTTTTCAGTCAACATCAGTTGACTTTCTACACACTTGTCAACTGCCCCAGGTTGCTCCTCTGGGTCACCTTTGCCCTCTCCGTTTCCAAAACCTCTAGATTGTCTTTTGTGTCTTTCAATCATGTCTTATCATGTTATCATAGACCTATGGCTATGTGGACACTAAGGCCCCAAGCAAGTTCTCGGTTTCTAAGGTATAGAAGCAGAATCAAAAATATAACAAGCGAGGAATCAGGATGTGAGCAATAAGTTTGAAATGATAAAGTAATAGAGAAACGAGCAACTTTATTTTAAGAATGTATTTTAGTGAGAGGAGTATCTTTTTGAGCGTGAGCAACAACGTTGCGCTATATGACAAGTTCATAATGATGAACATGAGCTCTGTAAGTGTATTGAGTCAATCCCCACATATATTGTCCTGCTGCCATAAATACATAAAGCACCACATGTGGCTGAAGATAATCCTCATCAATGGAGACGTTGTCTTTTTAAAAGATCCTAGGTGCAGTACATTCATGACCAGTTTTTGAAAGATTTATGTCTGAAAGAATGTTCTTCAAGGGAACAAATGGGCTTCGGACTAAGTGCCACAGATAGGCTGGAGAAGTAAGTATTAAGATAATGGACAAATGCATTGTTGATTTGGGTAATTCACGATATTTGTTAGCAAAACAATATAGAACATCTCCAGCCTTGTCTTATTAAGGTGTATATTACTACATTGCGATAAGCTGCTAGATAGACATCCAGGCTAATCATGCCATTCAGCAAACCTTCAACAACAACAAAAACACTGTCAATTATGTGTCACAATTGTCCAATATAAAAACTACCCCTTTAAGGTTACATTTTTCATTTGCTCAAAGTCATGGTTAGAACTGAAATCAGGTGGGTAGTGCTAATAGTACAAGTCAACGTACCTGCAGACATTTGTAGGGAAGTGAAAACAATCATCACTCATTTTAGTGGACAAAATCATACATTACACTTTGCCTTGGAAAACTTTGCTGCGTTAAGTTGCACTGCTGCTAGGAAATAGCTATTTCATTATTGTTACACTGTCACGCGCTAATCAAAACAGCACAACCTGAACCTAAAGGTTATACAGTTTTTAAAAGTCAATGGACTGTTTTAGGATGAGACTTGTTCACTCTGTATTTTTGGCTGCAAATGTCTGCACGATGCTGGATAAAGAATATAGCCATTCCCTGTAAATATATTAACAGAGTGTGTATTTGAGCGTGCGTTTGGAGCCATCACAGAACACAGATGAGTGGGGAGGATCAGGTCACTGTGAGCCCGCAGAGAAAAGTGAGGAGGGGAAAGGGGGAGGCTAATGTGGAAATGAAGTGTCATTGCATTTCACCTTCATTAGCCAGAGTCACCACACGTTCTCACCCGGCCTTGGTGTAGTTAACCGTCTCAGCTGCTGCCTTGCATAATGACAAAGTGCAGTAAATGGAGAGGAAAAACAGGGTGACACTAGCCTTGGGAGAGAGTCACTGTTGGAGAATATCGCCCCTCATCAGTCATTTATTAGCCATTTTATCACTGCTGTCACGGGGGGGGGGAAATCCAGTAACTTTGGTTCATACAGTTTTTATGTTCTGATTCAGACTTGAGGATTAAGGTCACAGTGTACTTCCTGCAGTAAAATATTTGTTGAAATAATAAAGCCGCACTTTGATTTGGACTAAGATCCAAAATATACAGGGGTTACAGTGGGGGCTCAGTGGTTAACACTGTCAACTCACAAACATCCAGGGTTTGAATATTTCCTGTGTTTACACATTTCTACATTTGATTGTGAGTTTCCTCCGTGTCCTCTCATAGTTCAAAGACACAAAGTCCTGGTGAAATGAGTAAACAGCCTGTAGGTATGATTTTGAATGTGTTGTCTGTTTCAGGCATTGCCCTGTGATGGACTGGCAACTGGTCCAAGGTTTTTTCCTGTCTTCCTGCTCAATGATATAGACGCACAGTGGATAAATCCTGAGCAGACATCAGCAGTAGAGGAAATGTGTGAATGGAAAGTGTTCTGTTCATGTCTTTTCTTCAAAGTATAGACACCTTGTGGTCACGCTTTTCCTCATGAACAATCAAATGCTTGCCAGATTCTTGTGTTCCTTCGTTCTTCCTTGTAATCTTTTCACTACAGCTCTGTCAGTACTGTATATTCTGCCTTTAGACAGTGGTCCTTGACAGGAAGGCAATTATAGGCAACATGTTGTACATTTAGTGTGCATCAATACTGAGCTGGTGGAACCCAAAATCCATCTTTACATTTCAAATGCACATGACAGAGAAATAGGGTTATCACTTTTTCTTTGAAATTCAAACTACTGATTGAACATGTCACATATTAGTGGTTACGACGCAAACAACCGCAACTTCCCTGATCTGACACTGGCCAGGGACCTTTGTTGCATGTCATTCCTATCTCTCTCCCCATCTTGTTTATGTCCTCATCTTCACTGTCAGCTGTCCAATGAAGGCAAAATCTCCCAAAAGATGGCAAATAGTAGTTATGATGGTATGGTATAATGTAATGATGTTACTGAATTCAAAATGCATGGTCTGTAAGCATGACAAGCCTTGAACTCCAGTCATTCTGTGACCTGTTGCCCTTGGTATTTGTGCTAATTTTTGTTCTCTGACCAATAACTGACCAATATTAAGATGCTGAAATCTCTTCAGTCACTTTAGCCACAAGTTCAACAAAACACTTCAAGAGTTTGAGAAAGTGCTTTACAGACAGGAAAAACAATTAAAATCAAATAAGATAAACATAAAGACCACGTAAATTAGATAAATGAATTAGACAAGTGACTACACAAGACTGAAGCAAGCAAATACTACATCGATAAAACAGGCATCAAGTCATTGAGATGACATTGAGATACACGCCGACATGTTTAACGATGAGACTCGGATTTTCCTTTTTGTACATTTATTTATCCTTTTTTTTATGGCAGAAGGTTTTATTGTTGCAGCTGTTGTTTTCCGTGTCATTTGTATTAAGGAATGAGGGAGCATCCTCTGCCATCGTTGGAAACACTGACACCGCTGTGATTTATAATCCCCGTGAATAATTTGCAAAACATTCAATCTCTCTCTCTGTACGAGATAGACTGATACAAAGCTCCTCATTTTAGACGGCCCGTGGGATATTTAGGACAGAATCTCTTTCAACACGGTCGCTGTAGGCTGAAGGCACGGTCGGCTGCTCTGCACTTGTTAGAGCACTGTCATTAGTTGTTAACTTTATTTAGAAAACAAATAGGCCTTTCTGGTGGTAAAGTTATGCTTTCCATAGTTGTACAAGTATGTTTTTTCTTTTTTGCTTACTTCATTGCTATGCATCATGAAACTGTAATAGGAAGTGTATTTCAAAATGACATGGAAATGTTTGTGTGGACAGATATGCAGACCTCGTCCTCAAGCTGCTGGGTATGTTTTTCTTTATTTGCATTGCCGCATAGATAAATCACTTGACACCTTTATAGTTTGTGCTATGGACTACAGAGAGTTGCTTTTTCTGGAGGAATGCAGTACCTTTGTGTACATAACCACGTGCTAGTCGATTTATCATCAGACAGTAATTTAAGTAATTAGGGCAGTGATAAATCTAATTTTTAAAAAAGGTTCAGGAGCAATGGTGCTATTGAATAGCAGTTCAAACAGTACTTTATACAAAGTACAGCAGTATCCACAAGGCATAACTGCTATTTATCTTTCGCCTTTTAGCTTTTTTTTAATCAAGTTTCAGGTGACGCCATCATTAGAGAAAAATATCCAAATTTGGATAGCTCCCAGCTTTATTTCAAATACATACAAAATTTATTTGTGTTTCTTTCCGTTCAAACTAACAAGTTAATATTTTGTTTTCCGTACTGAAGCAAGCATCAGCTCAAGGGTTAAATCAAATGTGCCCTTTTTTTCCCCTACCTTATATTTTGGAGGCAATTCTTACATACAACAGTCCCGATCTCCTCTGAGGCGTGCTCCAGATGAAACAAAGCATACACCTCAATAGGTCTCCATGGGACTGGCGGCTATCTGACTGGCTCTTGGAAGATTGACAAGTGAGCATTATTTTTCACAGAAAAGTGGCAGGCAGTCCCTTATGTGATATGGAGGCATGTGGAGGGCTGCTTTCTATCTTTCTCTCCATGTCTCTCTGTGTCTCTCTCTCTTTTTTAACACCTCTGCTATTCAAGCAGGCCTCTGAGCATTTAAATGATCAGAATTCTGCAACATGGCTGTCTGCCCTCGCACTGTCAAATTTGGACGGATATGTTTCAGCAAGTGAGAGAGGTAGACGTGGACGATACACATACACTACACAGAGCCGTACGCACACACACACACATTTGCCCACAAGTCTAGCGTCGCTTCTCCAGACAGGCAAGCGCCTCTCGGCATACCCGGCAGTTGAGCCGGGCAGAAAAGTGGAAAAATGTGCTCCTCAGTGGAGATGCAGTCAGTCATACAGCTGTCCAAAACCAGCAGCTATCTGTTCAGTTACAGACCAGAGGGCAAAAGGCCAGAGTCTTTTTATTCAACTTTCACTCATTTGTCAACTATAAGCTCTGAACTGAATATCCTTTTATCATTCAGTGTTTTACAGAAAATAACTGTAAATAGCCACATTAAAAACCCCTCAGTAGTTTTATTTAATATGACCCACTGACTATGACTATTTTAAAGGATGAACAAAAATATGTATCCCTAAAAAAGAAAATACACTCTCTACACTCTCACTCTCTATCTATACAGTGTGTAACTCAAGCTCTGTGAGAACATATGTGACTATACCCAAAATGAGATGGTCAATTGTATCTTCAAACACAAATGTCAAATTTTACACTACAGCCATATGACACAAAACAACACAAATATGTACATGGATCTTAACTGGTAGCATTTGGATATTACTGAGCGCAGATGTCACTGTCAACACAGACTGATTAAAGCTGATAAGAAAATAAATAAGCCACAGGCAGTCATTGTTATTGACAACACCATAGTGTGTCTCTAGTGAGCCAGAGCTTGCCAATTTTCAGGAAAAAAAGCACAATTTAGTCAGCGAGGCTAGATCTGTCTACGTGCCTGCCTGCTGGCACTAAGGGGGAATATGACTTCCTCCCGTGCTCCTTATCGCTTGTCATTTGAATAAAACATGTTTATGTTACTATGCTAAATAGTGGCATGCTCAGGAACTCATTTTAAGTGGCAATGATCTGTCTAGATTAAGACTAAATAAGAAACTTGTGGAAAATTAAAACAGACAGAGGGATGGACCACGACAATAGTTCCTTGCAGACATGTCATGGCTGCAGATGCAGGTGTCACCATTCAACATTTAACCATAAGTGATATGACTAAACGGGGAACACTGCAAGTATCCCTTTTATTTTAAAATGAATTTAATGAAAGTTGGCACAATAAATAAATTGTGGGAGGCATACTTGTGTCACAAGCAACTGATTTAATTTACAGAGCCAATGAGCCCTGTTTTTTCTCAGGTCAGACAGAGGAGCCAAGAATGACTGCATCTACCTGCCCGCTCCTATATACATCAGTCTGAACAGAAATGCCTTGTGAAAAGTAGATACGCTCACTGAGTTCTGGGCTGCTGCCAACACTGATCGATCTGGAAATGTTATCGTTCGGGTGATTTATCTGGAGGCAGCTATTTTTGTCTGTATTTTTTAAATTATTATTTTAATACCTTAATGAAATCAGGAACATCTTTCATATCTTGCCTGACTGAATTGAATTTTGGCAAATGTAACACTGACCTGAGATAGCAGAGTGCACTTCAGTTCATTAGTATGTCTTTTTTTTTTGTATCTCATGCATATTAATCACAATTAGCATAACATTTAAAATACTGCAGTGGACTGTTGCTGCAAATCTGATGGCAGGGAGCAGTGCCACATTTAAATTTGCTCCAAATGTGAGCCAGGTCTTGAGCTGACCCTGACACCTGGACAGGATGTTAATAAATTGCCACAGAGCAATCTCTCCTTATCTAGACGTGGAGCTTTTCCTGGTCAGCAGAACATGTGTCCGCTTAGGTTGAGAGATGTCAGAACCTGTCTACCTCGCCCCTTGCAAACAGACTGGAAAAAATTGACATATTGGTCACAAATAGTTTCATCTACCGGGGAAATCCAATATCCCCAGGATATCTCTGGGAATCATCTGTTTCACCGTGTGCATGGGATTCTGAAGAGACCTTGGAGTCCTGAAGCAGGATATGTAAGCATTATGATGGCTATGATACACAACATTGACATTCTTCAAACGGTCTGTTCATCGGATTTTCACTGGGGTGAAATTGAACAAATCAAATATACTGCATCTAGACAGTGATCTAAATCCTCAGAGCCCTTTTCAAACTATTTGGATATGAGATGCATCACTAACTTTCGCAGAAGTGCCTCCACATGTCATGCTGTTGAATTTGACCCTACTGAAACTGTCTAAAGGGATAGATTGAGTTTCATTTGGTGGAAAAGTTCAATTTTGTGGGTGAATTGCATTTTCTTCTGAAGTTTGGAAGTTAACAACACACCATGTTAATGGCCCTGTATTTGTTATACTTAAATAACAAGAAATACATTTTCTGGCATAAGCCTAATGCAACCAAGTGTTAGGTTTCAGATCCATTGTAATGATTGTTGGCAGGGTTGACGGTAGAGAACAGCTGTAGACTCCCCATGTGTGCTAAACTAGCAAGCAAAGTATGTGTGTGGGAAATATATGCAAACACGAAGGATCCTTTCACTGCTGGCTGGCAAAAACGTCCTTCACAGAGCCTAATTCACAGATAGCCCACAAAGGAAGCATGACATGACTAATCTCCTAATTCTCTAACAAATAGATAATGTGTGGCATATAGACGGAGGAGGATAGAGTAGAAAGACACTCCAATAGCTTTAGTATTGCATATAACACTAACTTTTCTTCCCAGAAAATACGGCCGAGTAGGTCAATTGTGCAAGTAGCTTATTTATTATGACCCATTTTTGCATTTGTTGGTCGGCAACCTCTAGTGGCAGTAGTAATTATCACTGTAGCAAAGGAGGAAGTCAGATTAGGTAGTATAAAGAGCGACGAAGTCCGTGTAGGGAATGAATTGATAGGCCAACAGCTATTTGTGTCCTGTGTGAAACCAAAAGTCATTGTTATTTTAAGTTATGTATGTTAAGTTACATACATACAGATGTACGTCTGCATGCAGTACTTAGGGAAGGAGCAGCTGCGATGGTACAGCTAAATTTGGGGAAAATAGCAATCCATAAAAAGTGATGTTTTTTTCTACACTTTATTCAATACTACTTCCTTGTCAGAAAAAAAAAAGATCCTGATGCAGACTTGCTGCTAATTAATATTGTGTTCAGGGGTGTACTTTACCTGGATGAAAGGGCTTGATGATTAGGAATTATCTTTGTTTCATATGGTGGAGGGATGGTGAAACATTCAAAACATGTTGCACAGCCATGTTCCCCTGGTAGAAAAAACCCACATGTTTTTATGTTTAAAAGGAGCCATTTGTTTTACTTTATTAGCCAAGCTAGCAGCGTGGTTCTGGGGATGGCATTGTCAGTTTGTATTGGTGGTCCACCATTTTGTTCCAGACTGACATATCTCAACAACTTCTGGATGGATTGCCATGAACATTTTAAATGCATGGTCCCTAGAGGATGAATCATAATGACTTTGCTGATCCCACTGATTTAGTAAAATCTATCTCGAAGACTCTCCACGTGTCATCTGATCAGTGTTAGGCAGTAACGTGTGTTAAGATTTGGTTGTGTGCATGTTTTTCCTGTTTAGTCTGTTTTCATAGGTTTGGTTCTATCTCACACAGGCGGAGCCCTCTACTGGACTCTATGGGTACTACCTCCTCCAATCACACGCACGCACTTGCCCACTGAAATTTTATCATGCAGGTAGCCGACCAATAGGACGTCGCTACCGATACGTGCGTGACGTATAAATAGTGTCCCTACTGCCTCAGCATCCTTTTGTCTTCAGCAAACGGCGAACTTTTCACTGAATTCACCTCCGCGGATGGAGTTGCCACTTCTAGAAAATTATCTTTGCACCCGGGCGAGGTGACCCATGTCCTGCCCGGACGACCTGCAGCTGGGGAAGGGAGCGACTGGCCAAGTGACCGTTATGGAGGGAGAGAGGCCTGCTGACGCTGCCACAATCCCCCGTCTGGTGTTCAAGACGCCATTGTTTTACACGTGCTGCTTGTTTAAAACTATGGTAAGGCTTTTGAGAACGTGGAAAACGTATTGAGTAAAACATGTTAATTACATTCCTCAAAGAGCTAAGTTAACTTCTCTCATCAAAGAGCTAACATTAACTCCTGGGGTGAGGCTAAGTGTTCGCCCTGCGGCCTTGTGTTCACGAAGCCACTGTTCTAATATGTGCTGCTTGTGTGTACACTGTGGTGATGCCTGTGAAGGTTAAACTGTTTATTGGAAACACATTACATTCTTAGAAGTTCTAATCCCCCACCACCAACCCCATCTCATTGAGCTAGCCGTGTTGAACGCGCCGCTGCGCTCACAGACGCTAAGCTAACAGTTAGCCCCGCTGCCTACGCCACTCTCCCAGACAGAACCGAGTGAGATGGTGGGTTGATTTTGCACCTCAACAGCCTGGGGTTGCGATCAACTGGGAAGAGAGCTCCCCCCTGCCGCCACAGCGAACGGAGTATCTGGGGATTGTGCTCAACTACAGCACTCCAAGAGCGTATCTGTGCGCATCGCTTGGTGGTCCACAGGCTGCAGCAGGGAACAGCTGCGGCAGCGCTGTCAGTGATGCTGCTGTTGGGCCTCAGGGCAGTAGTCCATCAGGTGCTCCCTCTGGGCTTGCTGCACATGCGACGGCTACAATGTTGGTTTGCCAGCCTGCATCTAGACCTCAAGAGTCAAAGGTGATGCATGGTAACACCCCCCCCCTTTCAACTCTAGTGCAGGAGGACCTGCGGTTCTGGGGGTCTCTCACTGTTTGGCAGCGTGGGTGCTGCTCGGCAGGGTGTCTTCATCCGTGTCAGTCTTCATAGATGAGTCTCTCACTGGATGGGGAGGGGACCTGCCAGGGGAGTGCAGTGAGTGTTGTGGCTGCCCGAGGAGAGCCGAGGGGGCCACACATCAACAATCCACTCCAAGCTGTGTTTCTAGTTTGGTGGTGCATTTCCTCCAGCGCATACATCAACAGACAGGTTGAAGTCCAATCCACGGCTCTGTTGCTGCTGGCAGGGAACCTATAGACGTGGGCATCAGAACACCTGCTGTCTTTGAAAGCCCTTCGTGTCCCAGGCTTGGAGAACGGCGATGGCTGACCTCATGTTGAGGGCTGGCCCCCAACCGAGCGGGTGGAGACTGCACAACAATGTGGTTCAGCAGATCTGAGCTTGCTTCGGGAGAGTGGAGGTGGATCTGTTTGCCAACACCCACTGCCCGCTGTGGTTCTCAATTCAGCCATAGGACAGCCCACCCTTGGGGATGGATGCGTTACACACGCTCCATTGCCAGAAGGGCTGCTGTTTGCGTTCCCCCCCACCCCATCTCATTCCTCCAGTTAGGTGAGGCGTGAACGGCCGTTCGTCATTCTGGTAGAAGTGACGCAACCTACAGTGACAGAGCCCTGGCCTGTACCTATGGTCTGGGGGGCTCTGTCTCAAGGGTGAGGCTTCATATGCACAATGCTGGTGTTGGACCAGCCTCTCTAGGTTTTTCTCCTAAAATTGTGGAGAGGCTAGTCTAGCCGCTGAGGTCGCACAGACCATCCAAGCGGTGGGCAGTCTCCACCACGTCTTGCTGTAAAGCTAAGTGGTTGGGCTTTCAGCATTGATGCATTGAGAGGGAGACGGATCTGCCTACCTGTTCGATGGGATCTGTTTTCTCTTTCCTGCAAGGTCTGATGAAGAAAGGGCTGTTGCTCTGCAGCTATCTTCACCCACTCCCTCGTGATGCGCTTTCTGCAGGGTGTGAGAAGACAGCGACCGGTGTCATGTCTCTCAGCACCTCAGTAGGACTTGCGGCTTGTGTTGGTGGCTCTAATAGCTGCACCTTATGAGCCCCTGGAGCAGTCCTGCTATCTCTTGAACAGCCCTGCACCCCAGCTGCATGCTGGTTCTTGGTGTCCACAGTGCAGCCAGATTGAGAGAACACACCTCCTTTGTTCTTAAGAACATAAGGAGCATGTTCAGGTCCAGGACAATAAATCTGGATGCTTTCTACCCCCCTACCTCACTTAGGGTGCAGGGAGGTGAGAGTAAATCTGTTGTGTCCATGTGTGCTAGGCTAACATCGAATGTAGAGCACACAGCCCCCATTCGATGCACTGGTCAGCTGTTCGTCTGTTTCAGTGGTAGTGCAGTCAGTAAAACCCTGTCCAAGAAGAGCCTGGCCAGCTGGCTTTGTGAGCGAATCTCCAAAGCCTGGACACAGGCGGGAACAGACCCACCCTTAGCGGTGCGCGCACATTCCACTCAGAAGTGTGGCTACGACCCTTTTTCAGCGGGGTGTGTGTCGAAGAGATATGCAAAATGCATCTTGGCCCTTACTGTGCGTTTCTATCTCTCGGATATGTCGGGCTCCTTCTTGGGATCCAGCTCGCAAGTGCAACCTAGGATCTGAAAAGTGAGGATCTAGTGACTACTGGGTGTAGAGGGGGAACATACAATGGCAGTGCCTGACGTTCCAGTGAGAAGTCAGGGGAGTCCTTCTCAGGGGTGTCCCACCATTCTGTCACTAGGTGATGTGGTGTTTGGGGCTTTGACCGGCCTGTGGCCAACCGGGTTGGTGTGGTGGACTTTGGCTTGTCGCGGCTAGGGCGGACAGTCATCGGGCTGCACCCACTGTACCCATAGAGTTCAGTAGAGGGCAGAGCCTGTGTGAGATAGAACGAAGGTTACGATATGGTAACCCTAGATCTATAAGCACAGGCGGAGTCCTGTATCGGTCGGATGCTGAGGCAGTAGGAACAATGCTATTTATACGTCACGCACGTATCGGTAGCGACGTCCTATTGGTCGGCTATGTGCATGATAAAATTTCAGTGGGCGTGTGATTGGAGGAGGTAGTACCCATATAGTCCAGTAGAGAGCCTGTGCTTATAGAACAAGGGTTACCATATCGTAACCTTTGTTTTGTGTTTTGTAAGCTTTATTTGATCTTTGGTCATGTTTGGGGTTTTGTAGCTTAATCTAGCCTTTTGTTCATTCGCATGTTTAAGTTTCTTAGTATCTGTCTTGTCTCTTATCTTAGTTCTTAGTCCTGCGTTTTAGTTCTTAGTCTTGTGCTTTAGTTCTGTTTTATTATTTTGGTCTGTGTCTTAGCCCTTAGTCTTATGTCTCCATGTTTTAGTGTAGTCCTGTCTCCTGTTTGGTCCGGTCTCTGTCCATGCCCAGATTTTGCAGTCTTGACATTTTTTGTGTTTTTCTTTGGTAGATCTGTCCTCGTGTGTTCCCGAGTACTTTACTTTCTGTTTTATTTATTTTTTACTTTACTTGTTTAATAAATCTTGGACTGCAATTCCCTCGCCTCTGTCTGCATTTGGGTCCACTCCTCTGTTTCCTGCCGCTGCACTCAACTACCCCTGACAACATGTTACTGTAATAATATTACTTTTCCAGTAACTAGTAGTGCAATGGATTACTTTTCCAAAACAGTAATATTGTTACAGTTACTAATCCAAGTAACGCTCCGTTACAGTATTACTGGACGCAAAATCCTTGATGTGAATGCGCAACTGCGCTGCAGCTCAGTGGTTGAAGTCAGCTGTTAGCCAAGAAGCTAAAGGAAGAAAGGAGAATGAGGGAGAGAGGCATTCTATACACAGCTGTAAGTAGCTAATGTCATTATTGTGTTACAGTCTAAGATGCAAAGAGCATTGTCGTCCTTTGTAAACTTTGTGTGACCAGCAAAAAGCTTTCAAACGCGAAACAATTCTAAATCTAATTTATTGAAGCATAAACAGCACAGCAATGTGAAACTTATATTGAAAGAAACTCTGGCCGCTACTGCCAGTGATGCTTGGCCTCATCAGGAGAGAGTGGCGTTAAGTAACATTGTAGGCCCTATGTTTTGTAAAAATACTGAATAGCCTACAGCACTTCTAAATAAACGTGCAGAAAAACAGTAGTTCAAAGTAGTTCAGTAGTTACTTGCTTTATTTTTTTAATTTCATCCGGTGGTGTTAAGATATGATATATTTTGTTAAAAAAAACAAACATAGTCCTTGCTGCTGTTTTGAATATGATTAAAAAGTTGGGAGACACTGCTTTGTTTAGGGGGAGGGGGTGGGGGGTGGTATAGTGAAAGTAATATAGTAACGTAACTAGTTATTTTTATCACCCCGTAATAAGTAAAGTAATATTATTACTTTTTTAAGGAGTAATAACTAACTAGTAATATATTACAATTTCTGAGTAAGTTGCCCAACACTGCATCTGATGACTCCACGGTTTGGAAAAGAGAGTCAAAGGCAATGTACGGGCCCACACATGTATCTCAAGGTCCCCCCCTATAAGAAACCAGAATTAGTAGAATAAGTCTCCCTAGTTCAGCTGTGCCCAGCCGGTGAGCGGCATAGTCATGCTGAGGATAAAAAAAAACTAATCTTCAGATGTGAATTAGATTTTGAAATTGTATTTCCATATCGGATGTTGTCTGCATCTCATCTAAATTGTGTGCCATATTGCCAGTTGAGAGCCTCTGGGTCATCAGGCGTTTTGGCCACTTATCACTAACCCTCACCCACAGAAGATCATCAAGTCTCAAGGAGTGTATCCAACGGCCAAGTGGATTGATGTTTCACTTACAGTGGAGTTACTACTTAAGTTACCTCTGAAGAAGGTTAGTAAATGTCTCGACAATTCTCGGACAGATTTGCATGCAACAGATAATGATGTACATGTTCTCCTTAGCATGAATTGTGACAAGGTTGATGGTCCCTCAATTTCCTACATCAGTTTGAATTTGTATTTGTCCAATACTTTGGTTATGGTTTATGACCAAATACCGATATTTCCAACAGCCTTAGCTGTGTTTTTTGTGCAAATTCCAAAATATTAGCATGCTAACATGCTAAATGTGATTTTCATGGTAATCATTAAACCTGAGCATCAGTATTGTCTCTTATGTGAGATTTACTGAATGAACCCAAATGCAGAATACAGAATACTGAGACGGGGAGCTGGTGCGATGAATAATATATTAAACAATACTTACGTGATTAAGTGGGGAGTCTCTATATCAGGAGAGTGCTGGGGCTGAGTCATGAGCCGCAGGTCTGAGCGGAGCAAGGCAGTGGAGAGGGCGAAGAAGCCAAAAGAGTCCAAAGATCCAGGGAGAGGGTTCAGAGTCCAGAGTGTACAGGTGTGGGGCGAAGGAAGGAGCCGGGTCCAGACAGTGAGTAATGAGTAGCTGAGTCTACGGTATATAACACAGAGTAGATTGGAGCTGATTAGCAGGTTTTCGTCCGACACCCACACACCAGATCGCGCTCCTGTAATCAAGCCCATAAAGTCATAGAGAGACTCCCGGCCAGGAGGAAGCAGAGGGCATGACATTGTCATTGTGAGCATATCAGCAGTACAGTCTCATAGAGCTGCTAGCATGGCTGTAGACGCTTAAGATGTGTCCCAGATCCATACAACATGCTTATCTTCACAGTAAACTATTTCAACAGTTGGTATATATATTTACCATTTTGTACTAACAGGAAATTATACAATATGTGTAACGCTGGATGTCAATCAAACTGCAACTTAACAACAAATCAGACTAACAACACAGATCAAAATGTTTTCCCTTTAGTTTTTTTTATTACTATTATTTCCTTTGTTCATTGCATTCTGGGAGAATAGTGTGCATCAACAGCACACTCAAAAATCGACTTTATTTAGTATGCATGCTTTAGGCTTTATTTTCCTTGGTCACTTTGTGAGCGTGAACAAACTAAAAACTCAAACCCTTGCTTGCTTAGAATCAGTATGTAGTATGGATTTGAGACACAGCAGGAGTCTTTTTTGCATTTACTGAAGCTTCTAACCAGTGAAGAGGTACCATACAGAGTGTGGTGCTTTTCCTCAAGGATGTATGGAAGTTGATGGAGATAATGACTGCTAAAGAGAACTTTCAGTTACACGAGAGTTTCAAATCACCCTGTCAGACACACAGAGCTACTGTATGCTCACTGTCAACAAGCGTGCATAGAGTAAAAAAATCATGAAAGATTGCACAAGCTGTGCAGCAGGTGACTTTCTACATGTCATTAGGCCATGTGGAAAACATCTTTATACAAGAATATGGAGTATGGAGATGACTGTGTTATATTCTGAGTCATGCACTCATATACTGTAAGACTGTACCGCACAGAAGCAGAGAGGAGAGAAAAACATCTTCAATTTACGGCTGTGCGTCTCCCATGCTGGGTTTGCATGTACAGCATCAATCCATTCACAGTAGGAAAATATTACACAGTCAACACACATGGAAAAAAGAGAAACAAACATGTTCAATATACACACAGATTTCAACCAGTCGTTAAAAGAGCTGTGCCTCCCCAGCTCTTTGTCTCCTTATTTCTCTTTTCTTGTTCTCTCTTTCTTTGCTTCTTTCCAATGTCTCTCTCTCCATGTGTGATATGTCAAAGTCTTATTTCCATGTCCTGGCGCCACTTATACTCAAGGCAAACACAGGGCGGTATGTGTTGATGATTGTCAGCAGTGGCCATTTATCATCTGTCAAGCTTCTGTCCTCTGAGGAGGTAAATACACCCAGTGAATTATGGTTGTTTGAGTCTGCAAGCGGAATCCCACATGACAGCCAGCAGAAGGCCGTGACAAAATCGTTTATGAGGAAATAGTTTATCATGGCCATGGTAAACATTGTCCATCACACATGAGAAGAGCAATGGATCTACGACTTTGACAGGGTGAAACTTGGATAGGAGACATTTGGGAGCTGAAGTGGAGGCATGAAAGATGTAATTCAATGTGATGGTGAAAAAAAACAACATAATCATCATGTTTTTGTTGTGTCTCTTTTGTTCAGTGTTGGAGCCATCCATGTGTGTGAATATTGGTGTATCTGTCTTGAAAATAGGGACAGAGCACGGTACGGGATTATGATTCATATCAAACTCAAAGCTGTGTTTTCCTCGTCAAAGGGAGGACTGTTTGTGCAGCTTCAGTTTGCCTGAAGTTTCCACTTCACATGCATCACAGATTTGAGATTTTTATTGTCTTAGATTTTTTTTGTTTTGCTATTGAATTCCCTGTGATTTATAAGTTTTGCAGTGGGGTGGCACGGTGGGGCAGTGTTTGGCCTCACAGCAAGAAGGTTGTGGGTTCGAATCCCGGTCGTCCCAGCCTTTCTGTGTGGAGTTTGCATGTTCCTCTCGTGTCTGTGTGGGTTCTCTCCGGGTGTCCCAGCTTCCTCCCAACGTCCAAAGACATGTGGACTAGGTTAATTGATGGCTCTCAATTGTCCTTAGGTGTGCATTGTTGTTTGTCTATATGTGGCCCTGTGATGGACTGTCAACCTGTCCAAGGTATACCCTGCCTTTTGCCTGTTGTCAGCTGGGATTGGCTCCAGCCCCCCACGACCCTGTATGCAGGATATAAGCGGTAGACGATAGATGGATGAAGTCTTGAAGTGGGGAAAGAATTATTCGTATCCTTATTATTATTTTTATTATTATAAAGTCTAGATAATATTAACTTCTTTATTTACTGTGTAATTTTTATCATATTGTTTTTAACTGATTATTTATTTTGTATGTAAAATCTAAACCTACACAGTACCTAGTAACCATAAATGTTTAATATATAATATTTAATACATAGTTTGCATGTGGAAATACTCAAGTTAGATATAAATCCCTCAGAATTTTATTTAAATACAGTTCTTAAATACATGTAAATGAGCTTAATTACATTCAACCACTGAATTCCTAATAGAGTGGATGAACTTAAAGTAAGCATAAACATTCATGTGCACGTTTGTACCTTATGG
This sequence comes from Micropterus salmoides, assembly GCF_014851395.1. NCBI lineage: Eukaryota > Metazoa > Chordata > Actinopteri > Centrarchiformes > Centrarchidae > Micropterus > Micropterus salmoides. The sequence goes on from NW_024040374.1 coordinate 15,836,138, forward strand.
TTTTTTAAAGCCCCTCCTATGGCTTAAAAACACATACAGTAATTACCTATACATATGGTTATTTTACCACAGAAAAAATCTAATTACTCATAAGTTGGGTTAAATGACTGCAAACTAGTGTGTAGGTACTTTGATGTCCAAAACTATAAAGTGTATGTGTGTCATAGTGGGACTGACATCAACATAACAATATCTTTAGCAGCTTATATCGTGGAAAGAGAGGAAATGATTTCCAGTTGAGGTTTGCGTAGCAGAGACCTGAACAATGATCCACTCTGTTTCTCACAGAAGTACAAGCCACATTCCTGGTGGAAAATCTGAGCGGTTCAGCCAGATGAACATTGTTTTGAAAAAGTGTGGGGGCTGCGGGGTCAGTTCCACACCTCATCCAGCAAAGTGGGCCAATCATTAACACATTTGACCCCTCTTTTTCTGACTGTAAGGGAGAGTTCTGGCCAGTGGCGCATTTCTCTCAGAGCCCTCAGGCGATCCCAGCAAACGGCCCCCAACATATGGAGAGATGCCTTAAAGCAAACATTCTGAAAAATGGCAAGACTTTCCTAAAAGCACTAAATGCTGCGAGGTGCAGTTAATGATGGCACACTTGAGGTTTTGGATAGGGCATTTGGAATTTGCAGTTGTCAAATTTAGTAATCTGCTAAATCCAAGTAAGAAGTGACATTGAAATCCTAAACTGTTGCCAAAAACATCTGTATGCTGGCAGGTGCTTGTCATGCTAAGACATAGTATGGCCCAGTCTGACATCTAGTCAGCCCACAGTGAAAGTTGCTCATCACTCACCATACAGTACAGAGCCTTATAAAAAGTTCTGTGAAATTACAAGACCATGATAGGTTTTGTCCTAATCTCCTGTTAGGCACCAATTCAAAATATCTGGGCTCATATCCAGCGGCTTAAAAATAATGACTCTCTCCTGCAGTCCTTCCTTCACTCACCCAGTCATTTGGGCTTCACAAGTCTAACACAACTCGCAAGTGCCATTTGCTTTGGTGGAACCGTGAAAGTCGTCCGTTTCTGTTTCGACAGTCCCGTTAATAACGTGTTGAAAATTGGTGCACACACTGTCAGAGTCCTGAAATGATATTTCAGATGAAGGGATCATTAATGACGATGGAAGCTAATCAGGAGGTGATCCGTAAATGTCCAGGTATTGGTAGGAGTGTCTGCTTTTTGCAAACAGCAAATGGTGTGTTCAGGCATTTGAGCCACTTTATATTCCATTTGGAGATGAGACCACTCATGCATTAAAGAACATATTGTTACAGTTGCTATTGAAGTGTCTCCACTGAGAGCTGCAACTGTCTAAGTTGAAAATTAAAAATAATTTCACAATCTATTTCACTCAATTTAAGGCATTTTCATAATTGTTTTGTCACATTTATTATTTATGATAACTGTAATATCTAGTAAGATAAACATTGTCTTTTTTTATGTCACTCCTGTCTTTGGAAAAACACACCAAACACTCACACACAAACTAGCACTTTGTGACCACGAGTGCAAATGGTACTAAGGGCTCTATTAAGTACTTGATTGCTGTGCAAGTGCTAAGCAAGTCTGTCAAATCTGCAAATTCATTCGTTGCATTTTCATCTGGCATGGCTCTGAACAAAATTGCTTGTGGTGAGGTGCAGTTGAAGTTCCATGCACAAGCAATGTCAGTACTCATGCAAAAGCTACTGCAGGTGCAAAGAGCATGGTTTAATGGTTGAGGTACAACTATTGACATCTAAATACATTTTAATTTCCAAGTCTTTAAGTGTCTTAATGTGCATTACTACTCACTGAGAGAAATTTCAGTGTTGTCTGAAACAAAAAGGGACATCAAGAAAGCACATTTAGGATGCTTTATAGAAGTGCTTTGGGATGCTGCACCTTCAAGAGTTTTCCCAGAGGAGGAGCTGGTCTGGACTCTATGTTTGGTCCATTAGGAAACTGCCTGCTGATTTTAAAAGGAGAGAGATCTTTGCCTGTTGATACTGTATTCCTCCTCAAATAAGTTGCTTTCCCAGTTTTTTTTTTCTTGCTTCCCTGGTGACCAAAATAAAAAGCAAACAAACTAAATAAACAACAGCACACATCAATGTCTGCTTGTGCTCAGCTATGCTTGCAGGTTAATTACACCTTCTTTCAGGAAAATAAAACCCTAAAAGTTCATGTTATTTCATCTTTTATTTCTCAAGCTATTTTCACAGATACTAAATACAGTTGTTGAGTTGCTGATGTACTGCTTTACGTCCACCTGGATAGCTGGTGGTTGAGTAACATCATACTATACATTGCATAGTGTCTTGTAAACATGTCATAATGTTCCACTTCTGAAAAATGTTGAAAAGAAGCTGTACACTGTTATTAAAGAGGACAATTGATTTTTTTGTTTGTTTTTCAGCAAAGGAAAAAAATCCTAAATAAATTAGAGATTTTTGAAGTGTATGCACAGTTTAGGTCTAACTGTTTTTAATTCAACTAGGTCTAATTAACTAGCTGTGTAGTGAATATCACTATGTTTACAGCATGCATTTATTAATGACTGTTGCAAAATGCGCAGTGACAATTGACTCTGTTCACCCACCGTTTTACTCCACTTCTCTATAACATGTCCAACAAAAATAACAAGTTTATTTTTTCCTCTTAACGCAGGAGCACTAAATTCACAAATTTAATTTTCATTCTTGTTGGTTTTCTGTGCTGCGAGCAGTTCACTAGGGAAATACAGTATTTCACTAGCGTTTTATCACCATTATATGAGGTGTTTTAATAGTGAAGTCTATCCGCTTCCCTCACGAGTAGGCTTATTATTGAGCCTTTGTTAATAGGGTTTTCAGCTATACATTCTATTTGTTTATTTGTACTTATGCACCATGTAATGTACACAATAAAGAGAACAAGAGAAATAAAGATAAATGCTGTGGACCCATGAAACCTATTGGTGTCATCAAGTTATTAAGACATGCTTCTCTCCCTCTTTGCTTGGAGTTTTATTTAAAGAACACACTTAAATACACAATAAAACACAAAAGGATTTGATGGAGTCATCAGTAACAAAATGAAAAAATACAACAACAAAACAAAATGAAAATAAAAGCATTAAACTGTAAGTGTGCATGATTGCACATTTGTATTTCACGCAAACCGAAAAAGGAAACAATTGTAACAAATTGGGTGGTTCAACTAATTAAACTAATTACACTATTTCTTTCTTCCTTATTGCCTATTATTGGGATTGGGATGTTGTATACAGGTCATACTAAACCTTCACCTCCAATAAGCACACAGTTGTTTAGTTTTTCTTGATTCAGCACTGCAGTGACTCCACTGTACAGCCAGCCCTTCTTTTCACACTCCCTGAGGTGCTACAACTTTTTAAGATGTGTAGCCACCTTTTACTTAGACTGTGCATTCCTTTTTTATATATCTGTCTTGAAACTTTGTGAACAGGCAATTTACAGTCAATGTGTTGTATATACCTTGAAGTATGAACATTATACATCAACTGGAAGGAACAGTTTCTGTTATTTGGAAAAAGATTTTATTTGTTAACATCTCTTCCAGTGGCGTCATGGCACGTAAGGTAATAAAAGATAAACAACTTGCCAGCTCAGCTCAGTATGATTTTCATATCACAAAGCTGTTTGATTTAAACTCGTTGTTTGTCAACTACTAATCAGGACAGTTAGAAAGGAATCCCTCATGATTTAGAGTATATTTTTGGACATTCATTTGATGATATGAAATAGGAGTTACAGCTCATGAAGCGCTAAAGCATCGACAGAGTGAGTATGTGGATGCTCATTCGTGCAATCAAAGGTTTTTCATCAGACTCCTCTCTGTAAACATTGGCATCCCTAAGCATACCACACAGTGATTAAGAGGAGTCCGCAGTTTTCACTGAGACTTTCAACTTCTGCCAAAAGTTTTAGAAAGATCAAGAGAGGCATGTTGTTTTGCTTTCTCTATCTTTATAGATATTCATCAGTCGATGAGTGAAATTAGCCCATAACCCCTGATGATCAACTCTTGACTTGCTTTGTAATCCTCGGTTAATTATGTTGTAGTCATGGAGTGACAACTCCAAAGTCTCACTGATTTTGCAGCTTCTCTGTTTCCTAAACAAGTTCATGGTATGGGATTGTGAGGTTCTTTGGTTTTAGTCTTTGAATCTATTTTTCATGTGTGGTGTGTTCTGTGCTGTAATTCTCGGCTCCAAACCCACCTTGATGTCGTCTCACAGAGCGCAGATGCTATATCTAAACCCATAGCGTGTCAGATAAAAAACTGAGCTGAACGATTCGTGTGCAGGTCAGATGTCTAAAGTCATGACTGAACATGACCACAGCCTGCACTTTGATTACAATTTAACAAAATCCCTCCCGCCCACAGAAACCAACAACTAATGTAACCTTTTAACCTGACATTGTTGGCCTCACTCCTCCTGCAGACGTTCAGCAAGATTAATGTCCGCCTTCACTTTAATATGCTTTGTCTAGATAAGAGTGGACTCAATTGAGCAGGAAAAGCCGCAAATACAAAAGTAGTATGTCGGCCTTTCAACATCTTAAAGTGACAAAAATGTCAACGAATTTCTGAATTTTTTGAAGAGGAAGTGATGAAATGAGGACCATGGCTAGCACGAATAGGAATTAATGTCAAATCCTTGTCACAGAGGTATAATGCTGCCTATTTAGTTTGAATCAGAAAAAAAAAACATCTTGAATTTTACTCAAGTCGTTCAGTCAACTTAGGTGCGGCAGAACAGCTCATGATACATCTATAGAACACATAGCAACAAATATATACCCTGTGAATGTGAATACAGAAAATAAACTTTGCTTTTATCATTAAAGCCAGCAAAAGTTTCAGTTTTGATCTTCACTGCACCTGAAGATCACAAGCAAAAATACACAAGGAAAATGGTGAAATCAGAACAAAGGCTGCTTAAACTGGAAAGAAAACATTTACCCTGTTCAGAGATCGATGATTTGGCTGCATCCTGTAAGGGTGGATAATCTCACTTGCTAGATTATTTGCAGTTGCTAAGTACACAAAAATTTCTGAATATGAAAACACAAGACACATTTTTCAAATATGCAGGCATTTACAGGATAAGATAAATGGCATGATCTTGGATGAATGGCCCCTAACCTGGAATGATGAGTGTCTTCATCAGTCAAGGCCTTGTTGATAAAAGCGTAAGGCTCTGCTAAGAACTTTGCCATTACAGCGCGAGGGCCATCTGTTTGGTGAGGCCGATCGAACCCCCAGGACTGGGGCCTCTGCCAGCGCTGCTCCGGGGAGGCCTCTGAACAAATGGGTGCAGAAAAGCCAGGCACGATTTATGGTCGAGAGTGTAGGGAGCCTGGTCAACTGCAAAAGGAAAAAAAGAAGACAGATTTTCATCCATTTCTGATGAGGTGGTTCTGCTAAAGTTATGTTGTCAGCAGGAAGAGGGGAAGTGCTGGCAAGCTGCCGCTCTTGGCTGAAAAATGTTCACACAAAGTGATCAATAGATCTTTGATAAGGCTAACATGCCCGCCGTGTGGTTGTTCTTTCAAGTTGTGCATTGGACACGCACTGGTGTCATCAAGGGCACTCATCGGTGAGCTGACTCTGTTGTGATGGCAACTGAAGCGTTGTTTCTCTTTACAGTAAAGACCCTTAAACCAATGAAGGCAACAATTATTTAAAGGCCCTGAAAATCTAGTTTGCCAAATGAGCTTCTTAATGTGACTGACAGGATCCTACATGAACATTACCTTCTCTTTCAAAGTTATCAGAATCAGAATCAGAATCAGCTTAATTGCCAGGTATGTGTACACATACGAGGAATTTGACTCAGGATTGTACATTGCTCATGATGTGCTTACTCATTCAAAAATACCATAACACAATAACAAAATAATAATAAAATAAAATCAGACACAAACTACAGAATAGACAACACTAACATACACACTATGAACAAAACACTACTATCAGAGTGCAAAGGATGCAAGAGTAAACTATTATTCTCATTATGTACTAATACTACATAATACTACATTATGTATTATGTTGAAGGTGGATATACAGGTACACATACACATACATGCATACATGTACACATGTACACAGTGTGATGGAGCATAGTGCAAAGGATGCTGGAAGAAATAAATAAGACCTATGACCTTATGACCTGAGGTAGGTGTATTGGTATACAGTATATACAATATGACATAGTATGCACAGCACTGAAATTATTATTATTATTATTTGGTTATATCACATGACAGGTTTCTCAATGGTTTAAAGTGGGTGGGTCTCAGTTTAGGGAAAAAGGTGATGTCACATACTGTGCACCAATCAGAATTTAGCTATATCTGAATTAATGTTAATTAAATAATTAATTAAATATGTGATGTCAAAAAATGTGTTTCCAAACATTATTTTTAGTATTTTAAGTACAAAGATTTAAGATAATATAGATCTACTTAAGATTTGAAACCAGGTTTTCAGAAGCTGAAAAAAGACTTCATGGTGCTTTTTAGTTTTACTTATTTGACATTTAAGAGCTGAAAATGATTAGGTCCAAAATTAAGAGTATCAAGAGCAGCATAATATTAAGTATAACAAAAATAGTTCATTTGCTCAGACTTTGGTGCTCATTTTAACTGCAGAGGGAGGAAAATGATGGTTATCACTAGTAAATACTCATTATTTGAAGTATGTTCCATCCAGTATAAACAAAATTATTTACGTATTTAAACTACCTGTGTCAGTCCACTCCACATTTCTTCTTCTTGTTTCATCTGGACGTAGTTCTACATCGGGGTGCCAGAATAGTTTCCAATTGCCAGTTCCAGTGCCTGTTTCTGATCATTTGATTAAGTGAGTAAAATTATCCATTACCCATATGTCAGGACAAATTAGACGAATGAGCGAAGAGAGTGTTAAAAGACCATTCCTGTTGTGTAACTACATTTCTTTTAGAGTGACAGAGGTTAACCTGTGGTTCACTCATATAATGTGTGTTGCTCACTGTAATTTGGATATAATGTTTTTCCAACTTTCTCAACAGAAATGTTTAAATGTGCTAATGGAAATAAAGTCACTAGACATGAGTTCACTCCCATCACTGTACATAAATAGCACATGCCGTATGGCACCATAAGCTTCTTCCCAGAATGTTTCAGATGTATGGGTCTCTCTGGAGTATTTAAATCCAGTTGAGATGACTGATGACCACGGCTGCCACAGAAGCCACGCCGACATGTCCTTCTTTGTTAAAGCCAGTGGTGCGGGCCTTTCTAAGAGCAATGATTTGGTAAATAAGTGCAGTGAAGCAGTGAAGATAAATTGTTCCTATCACCCAAATTCATTTATCTCCGCAACCACTGATTTATTTAATTCCTTATCTACAAAAAGGGTCATTATACCATTCTGAGCAGCCACTGTGCATTTTCACATTGTTGATGCCCACCAAGCCAAGAATGTGCCCTCAATTCAACTCATCATCTTCCGGGCAAGTAATGAAGGCAAACTATTTCCATATGTGTCCAGACTATATTTAAGCACCATCAGTAGGGAAATCTCTGAGAAAGATTAAGTGAGTTACACTGAGATCTTTAGTCCATTCCAACCAATACATACAAATCTAATGTGTACATTGACAAAATTCAGTTTTTCCTTTAAGTGGCTGCATTTTTAACACCCCTCACTTGCACTCGCAGGCAGACTTAGTCAAATAAACATTTCCCTGCTACATTTGGCTTCAATTGGCTTCCCTTACTAAATAATTACTACATTTTTTTCCAGTTAGGTCTGTTTGCAGCATTTGGAATGAGCCACCCCTGAAAAGACTCTCAGAGTTCAACATTGTGACTGTCATCCCTACAGTTATTCAAAGTCATTCAGATTAATTCACTTAACTCTCTGGCTAACAGTGACTACATGGCACAGCATGTTGTTTCTGAAATCTGAATCTATTGTGCAGTATTTGCTCAGCCACAGAGCTAGAGATTTGATTGGTTCTCATGTCTGAAAATGCAACGCCCCTCAACAGCCAATCAGTTGATTCTGTCTTGACCAGAGATGTCAGAAAAACATGACTGTATAAAGAACTTTCCTAATACTAAAGAAGAGGAAACAGTGTTGATAGCAATGCTGTGGTTTAAATAACAGATAAATCATGTTTGTTAGATTCCAAATCAAGTAACCAATCATGACTGTGCCTTTAAGATGAAGTGTGCCAATTTTGCCCATCAACGTCAGTTCTTGGGGAGCACTATTGTATATGTGAAAGAAGTTTTTTAAACCCTTAAAAGTCAATGTTGGTTGGGACTGAAGACTGCAAGTTTGAAAATGAAATCACTTTCAGGGTGTGGAGTTACGCTGCAATCTATTGTACTTGGAACTCAAACAACCTCCCACACGAAAAAGCTTAAACAACTGAAGCTGTTGTGTATCTAAGATTTAAGAAGACAGACACCTCATTTTCTGTGTGATATAATATTTGGACATTTAATTATTTTCATTTACAAAAATAGAAGAAACTCAAACAACAGTCTAAAGCTGTACTGAAAACCCATTAATTCACAAATGCTGGGAACTAGATATAACAGGTGTGATGTAAGAATAGTGTATTTGGAAGTTACAACACTGCATCTCTCCGTAAGGTCTCATGTGATTGTTAATCAACATAAAATTTTACTTTATGTCACAGTTCCAGCCTTTTTGCTTATGTGTGTTTTCCTGAGCCCAAAGACTCCAATACCAGCTCCTTTTGTTCTTCACTCACCACTCGCCACCTCAGATAAACTCCTGCCATACTGCACCTTCTCCAGCCTGCCTGCCTCCTGCCTTCATCAGCCCCGCCAGCCCTCTCCCCAACTGATCATAAAAGACGTTTACTTAAGCTCCTCCTGCTATGTTCTGTGTCCACTTCTGGGTCTGCCAAACCAAAGCGTAATATTTTAGACAAGATCCTTACAAATGCTCGGTTCTTTATTGCCATTGTGACTTTGTAGAATAAGGAGACGGAATCTATCAGAAAAGTAAGCTTAGTACAATTTCAGGGGATTATACTTATTTTAACACAGGATTTGACATTGGCTTAGACAGAGAATTAATGCCACACATTTATCTGATACTACAAACATTTTCCTTCCTTTTTACAGTCAGTTTTGTCTGACTGTATCATCTGGTTCATCTGTTATAATTGGTCATCATACAGTTTCAGGCAAACCTTTTTATCTAATTACCATGTGTGAGAGCTGCATTTCAGGCCACCTTGGTGGACCACTATATGCAGGTTTTAAAGGAAAACTTAACTATTTCTATAATCAGCCCCAGAGTATCTGAATATCAGACAGACTCCAGTTTTACAGCTTCCAGGGTAAATTGGAAGTGTGTTTAAAACAGATAATGGTCCATGGAATAAAAAATTATAATAATATTTATTTATATATTTTAAAAGTCCAGGAAGTTCTGCCGGTTCTGTTTGGTCTAACAGAGTCGTGTCTGTTTGCAGCACGGAAATGTCTTGCAGATGTTTACTTTATTGTTCACATCTGTATGACATGATACCAAAAGAGTGCTTCAGTCCACCACCTCTGAAGCAACATGTGCTCCCTACCTAGCCTGGGATCAGATTCTAGCCGTTTGATCCTATGCGGAGAAGCAGGTAAGAAAAAATCCAAAAAATATGCCTCACCTGTTCAAAGTGACAACAAAAAATAATATGTAATGAAGGAAATTCGTTTTACTTGCAAATGTTCTGGACCAATAATCCCTTAAAACCTGTCTCTGACTCTAGTGATTATGTCAAGTTATGGCAGTGGGTGTATATAAAAATTACAACAAATAAAACATCATAATATTCCCATAACATAAATCTAATCTGTCATTCCTTGTCTGATGTCCCTCTGCATTACGCTTCAGTCCCTCCTCATGTTTTGATCCATCATCCTGTTTCAAAATGAAACATTAATTATCAATTCCAGATTGACATTTGATCTCCAACTTGGAGCTGTAGTTTGTGGCATTAATTATCCACCCCAAATATATCTTTTGTTTTGAATATGAAATACTGTCAAAAAATGCTTTAAAAAGTTTGAAATTTGTTCCTTCACATTGAACTGCAGCTGAGCTGGATTTAATCTCAGTTTTGGCTTTTGATATTCAAAAACAGAGGAGCAAACATACTCCCTTTTACCAATTTATTTAAACCAGAATTTAAAAAGTCTGCACAGCAATAGTTGCAAGTTAGATTCCACAGTACATGTTCACCTCATGAAATATTTTCAAGTGACAATTTTTCAAGTGGCAATAAAGTTTATATTCATATGTTGACATGTTTTATCACTTTGACAAATATGGCTATAATGGTGAGACCTTTGTAAAGAATTGTCATATCTGTTTTGCTGGTATGAAGAGGTACACAGATTCTGTTTTAAAATGTATTTATCCAGGAAGAAACATGATGCAACATTTCCCCAAGAATATCTATAAATTGCACATATAATTCAGTTACACGTACTGTATATAAGTAAAATAATCAAATTCCTTCCCATGTGAAAACTCAAATACAATTTACCTATAGCCTACCAAACTACTCAACTGCACAGTACTCAAGTAAAACTACTTAGTTACACTGCATCCGCCTCTAATTTTGTGACACTATCACAGAGTCCAGCACTTTGCATCAGGTAAGCTTCATAAAAAATTCAAAACACTTTCCCAGGCAGTTGTAGCCTGAGGCTCTCAAGGTTTGTCTTTGTAACAATTTGATAATACTGGTCACACAGCACTGTGTGTCCTTGAGCTGCAACAAGGGCAAGAGATTTGTTTCCTAAGTCCGTACAGCCATAAAGCAAAAAAATAAAATAAAATAAAATAACTTGTAGCAGAAAGTCGCTGCGATTGTTTTGAATGACAAGGTTGACAATTCTCAGAGTGCATTATTAAATATTACCATTTGAAAGAAGTGAAAGAGCAATGGAGCCAGACATTTGTTAAAGTAGAGATTAGAAGGTATATGAAGGTAATAGTAGATGTATTTAATTCAATCATCTGCCATCCAGGGTGCAGGAAAAATGATTCATACCACCATTACAGAATGCAATGAAATGTTATTGGGTGTATGAAATTCTAATACACATGCATAATATCTAATAGTCTCTGCATCGTAGTCTGCTTATTGTGTTTGTGTGCGCATAATGATTCCTCTGTTAACCCTTTCACTATTAGCTACTAGACCTGTTATCACAGTAACTGATGACTTGCTGAATCTACTAAATGAGCAGCTTAGGGAGAAGCATGTGTACCTATGCTATCTGTAATCTACTTATCAATCAGAAATTGCATAAATCTTCAACAACAAAACAAAAGCACAGTGGAGCCTGGTGAAAATAACAAAACAATACTGCTCAGGTATCTTTGAAAGTTATTAGCCTTAGGAAATGAGAAAACATTTTTCATATACTCCTCTACCACATCCCCTTGCCCACCCTTTCTTCACTACTTGTAGCTCATTGTGGCTTTAAGATAAAACTTAAGTTAGTTTTAGTTTTCATCTGGCCTTAACTGCTACATTTATATGCACACGGATCGACTCTTAAATCCTTATTGTTAACAGATAGTAATGACAATAGACAGTATGATTATGAATTTAAATTTATTTTACAAGGGTTAATAGATCCAGCAAGTAAAACTTCCATTAATTTGGACTCATGAGAAAATTATTTGAAATTCTCAGTTTGAAGTTGTCATATTCATATGTGCAGAACAACCTCAAACTTGTCTTACTCACAAATGAACCATAGCTAAATAAACTATTTTACAAAATTTGACAGACAATGACCGTGTACAAATTGCTGATTAAATCCCTTGACAGATCATTTAATTATTCAGCTCACTGCATTTTAAGATGTTTACGACTTAACGGAACCTGGAAACATTCTGTGCCACTACTGTGCCACACAATTCAAACCATCCACACAGTAAAAGTCAAGACCTAGCAGTTGTCACAGTGTTGTTGTGCAACCCTGTCTCCTAGAAATTACATTCATCCAACAGCAAACAAATTTTGACTGAAATATAATGCTGCCTGAATTACATTTTCTATTAACAAAATGAGAAAATGTTGTTAATTAACTTATTTGCCAAGCCTCTAAATGTTAAGACTGAATGGATCTGCAGAATGTTGCACTGACAGTGTATTTCATCTGTTTTCCAGACAATAATCGCTAATCACTAATGTAATACAATTTCCACTCTTAGCAACTAAAGAATGATTAAACTTTTTTATGGTTATCTTTAGGCACTCAGTACTTGATTAAGGTCAGGGAAAGATCAGGGTCTTGGTTAAAAAGGTCAGAAGTGACTCTAAGGATGAGACAACATGTTGTCTTTGTGAACATTTCACGGAAAACAATATCGTAGACAAACCTTAATCAAAGGGCTTCTGTTGCCTCAACCAAAACCATATACTGGACCCAGGATGCAAACCCTGGCCTCTGATGTCAAATCCTGCACTTTGTATGCACTCTACCCACCATGGCCTCCTGGGTGGGTAGAGAGCATTACGCTTCCGTACATAGTCAATATATGCATATCAAAATTTATAGACAGAAAGGTAAAAATGTAAATATTGTAAGCTCCTATTGTCATTCGTTTTACTGTTACCATGGCTACAAAGCTACATTATTATCACAGATCTGATTGCACTGTCTAGTTGATGGATTTTAGATGTTTGCATACATTTCAAAAAGAGCATCAGATGAGTATCTGAAATCAAACCACAAATTTGCTGTCCTGCTTAAAATGCAGTACGTGTAACAACAAATATTGGAGTGCCCACAGATTTCTGTCAGTGTGTGGGTCAACAGCAACGTGTAGCAGCATCATGGTGGAAGCAAAATCATATTTTGAATGCCTTTGTCTCAAGAGTTTCCTAAGAGTGGCCCAACTCTGTTTCTTCCCACAATAACTTTTTTAGAAGGGTCAAAACTATCTGAAGTTACGTTTAACAGTAGGTGTTATCTGCTGTACTTTATCTAACAATATCTATTTATCTGCCCGGAGTGCAGTGCCAAAAAATCGATGTGGCTGAGAGCAGTTGTGAGGGGTTGATCACCTTACGTCGACCGGAGCCTTGTTCTCAATCAATGAGTTTGATGTTGGTTCAGTTGCTGGGAACGATTGATTGGTGGGAGACGTAATTGGTCTCATTTGACACTGTAGCAGGTTAGATTCAGAGAGCTGGACCGGGGAACTGCAATGCAGGATGAGGAGTGGATCATGTGTGCACTTGTGTCCCGGAGAACAGAACACAATCTTCCACTTGAGAAAGGACAGACCTTGGGCACTTGCCCTCATAGCTTTCATCCATTGTTTATCTCTAGTTATTTTGATATACCTGACATTATACCTGAGCTGTTCTGCAAAGCTAAATAACAATGAGAGTGATGGTTGGATATACTATAGGATTAAGCTGTCTGACTGCATTATGAGAATTTTACTAATTCTGGTATAGGATAATTGATGATGTTTTTCAAATAATTGCAGTTAAAAAGGCCTTTTTTAGACATAACAGTCACTATATTACCTTTTGTTTCAAAGTAAGCAAACATAAATTGTATGTAAAGGCATGTAAAATGTGGTATTTAAGTACTCATGAGAGCGGGAAGTAAATGCATTTTTGAAAATGTTCAGTTTAATTGTTAAACATTCCTAATAACGTTGTATAAACATATATATTTACAGAATTTGCATTACAGCATTAGTTTAAATTATGAAGAAAGGTTTGTGGTGCAATAGGCTTGATTTTGTCCTTTGTTTTAATTATTGTAAACAAAGACTCTGGTTTTATTAGTAAAGGTCAGGGAGTTAAATATTGGATTCTGAGAGGACAGAGTAATTATGATAGTGAGTAATGGTGGACTAATGTGAATATGGACCTTTTTCAGAAAATTGGATCTGACTTCAAAAGAGCGCATGATCTCTCCTTTTCCTTGAGCTTCATTTGTCAAACAAAGCAAATAAGAGTGGGAAGTCAAGGTGGATTACATATGAAAAAGTTGAGATGTAATTAACCTCTGACAACAACATTAGCCTGACTTTATGAAAATTATAGACATAACAGTTTGTTAAATGATAGAGCCTTTTCAGACGGCAACCCAACAAATAAAGTCAAACAAAAAGAGAGACAGACATGAATATGTGAGATGCAAGCTAAACCAGTTTTTTTAAAGTATTTGTCAAATTATTAGGGTACGTCAATGAAATGAATACACTCTAAAATAAGTATGCTGTTCGATAATTGTCACAGTGTTAACCATTTTGTGTTAAGTGTAGTTTCCTGGTTGTTGAGCAGATTTACTTGCACCTTGAATTGGTCTTTGCAGGAGTTTTCGTGAAATGTCTCTAATTTTTGTGCATTGAGTGTGAATTCTACAATGGCTTGGTAATTTTCTTTCTAATTCCCTCTGTCCTCAGGCAAAGAATGTTTGTACATGCATAGCCATCTCTCTCACTCCTTCGCTCTCTGTCTCTCTCTGTCTCTCTCTACTCCAAAAACTCTCTCTGTCCTCTCCCTCTCTGTGCACATACCCAGCTAATTAAACAAAGCACGCGATTTGATTAAACGAGTAAATTGTGCTAGTCTGTGTTTGTGATAATTAGGATAACCCAGAGTTTCCTTAAGAACATTAACTGTGATGGATGTTTCATCCCCAACTTAGAATGGCTGTGCCTCTACGGCACAAGAGGATAAGAGCTCCTGTTGTGACAAAAAGAGAGAGAACCAAGACGGAATCTGTTTAATAATCTCGGACACAGATGGCCCACTGATGCCATTTGGTGGAGATCAGGATTTCAAACAATGTATGTGCACAATATGGATGTGTTTGGGTAGGTATGGCCTTCTTCAGGACTTAACACTGGGATAATGAAGAAGTCTTGCCCTCATTTACAACGTTCAGATCCTTTACTTACTTTAAGTAAAGCAGCCCCACAATGTTAACATGTTAAAGAGGTACACAAGTATAGTATAACAAAATGTACTAAAGTAACAAAACTGAAAGTACTCACTAAGCAGAAAGCAGTAGCCCCCTTTCAGTATTATATTTCCACATTACATATTATATTTTCAGATTATTACTAATAATATGTAAACAACATTTTAATTATGTAGATGGTGGAGGTAGTGCTAGGTGTGTTTTTTAAACACATCATACTGTATGTTGTACGTAAACTGAGAAGTAACTATAGCTTCCACATAAATATAGTGGAGTACCAGTATAAAGTAGCATAGCATAGAAATACTCCAGTACAAGTACCTAAAACGTGGACTCAAGTGTGTGTCGACGCACTTTCCAGCATTTCCCATGAGCAGAGATAAAGTTCACATTGGGTTCTCCAAACCTGCTTATTGGATCATTTTCACAGAGGGCGCTTGACATTGAGGATAACCAGTGATATATGAACGGATGAGAAAGACAAGAAACATGCCTTTGGTGTGAGAGGCAAGTGAAGAGACAAGAGTCCTGTAAATGTTGCAGCCTGGTTTCGGCTGATCCAGGAGCAGACACAGAACATAACCAGAGGACCAAAGATAAAAGTCTGAGGTAGCTGGCAGGGCTGATGAAGGCAAAGGTCAGGCAGGTAGGATATGCCGTGGTTCGGGTGGTGTTTGCAGAGGCGGCAGGCGTTGAGCGATGAACTACACGTGAGCACAGGAATCCCGGAGCACAGGGAAATGCACACATAAGCAAAAACACTGGATGGCAAACAAAAAAGCACAACAGAGTTCAAGAGAGGCAAGTTTGGCCATGTTACAATACCACATGAGTGATGGCACATTCTGCCAAAAAGTAGCAGAAGTGATCCTGTCGTCACCACAACCAGCATATGGAGAGTGGATGAATGAACGATGGAAGAAAGGCTAATCATTTTATTAGCTTGTTAGAGATGTCTTATGTGCATTCTGCAGCAAATCAGCAGTCAAGGACTTTCCCATCATCTATTTACTTTCTCCTCAGAAACTTCACTAATTCAAAACCTATTTTGCACCAGTGTTTTCTCCCAATTATCTGGTGGACAAACAAGTAACCTTTGCTAGTAAGTAGGACAAATGAGACATGTTCTGTGGACGCCAGACTTCATTATTAAACTCACCCATTTCTGTTCAGAGCCAGCTGCTTTTTTTTAACAGTGAGAATTTACAAACAATCTCAACTCAAAAATAATAAAAGTAGTAGTAAAGTTTTGGTGAAGAAACAGATCTTGCAGGTTCAGAAACATCTTGCTGTAACCAGCTAGCCAGTTGGACAGCAGCATGGCTGAACATGAGGAAGAGCAACAGCCCACCCCCACCACCCCCACCACCACACCATTCATCGCACATATTTCATGAAACTGCAGTCTGCGAGAGGATGAGAAGAGGAGATAGAGGATAGAAGAGGAGGAGGAAGGAAGCTAGTGGGGGGGTGGGGGTGGGGGAGGTGATAGGCAAGACCTGATTAAAGACTGTCTTTGTTATGTAATTAGCTCCAAAAGAAGAAGGCCCCGCTGCTGCAGGGATGGAGAGCAGCTGGCCTGAGGTTGTCTAATTGCCTGTTCGGATTCTTTCCAGGCCTCATCCTTTGGAGCTCACACCCGTAATGGCACAGATGTTTACTGCTGCGTACCACAGCAAATGCTACATGGTAACCACTGTCTATTTCTACTGTTGTGATCCAGTGACACCTTTCTCTCACCCTCTCTCTCTCTCTCTCTCTCTCTCTCTCTCTCTCTCCTGGGACTGCCGTATATCCATAATGTTTGAATGGGCTCAGCTGCTACAGCAAGGAAAAGTGACTATTTATAGGGCAAATACTGACAGGATTGCATGTTCATCCTTGAATCAGTGTGTTCTCATTTGAAAGTGATACATTAGTCTTCCAGTATTATACACCCATTTTGGAATCTCTTAACTTGTGACTCAGTTTTTGATTTTAATTTTGACCTCAAATGTTACTGACTCCTGTTTGAAGTTGCATCGTAGACTGGGGGCTGTTATTAATGTTTTCAGCATCTCTCTGCTGTCAGGGAAAGGTGCTCATTGTTTTGCTTTGCAGGGGACAAACCTGGGCAGCTTCTATCTTCATAGGGGGATATTAAACTCCATTACCTCAGGGCTCCTAACTATATTTAACATCAGATTTTATTTAGCAATTTTTTTCCTGTCAATGAGAGATAAAGGTTGTTGTGAATTTGTTGGCTTATTTTATCTGCCTATACTCTTCTGAGGATAAATGCATGTGAATTTGGTCCCAAAACATGTGAAGAAAATGTTTAAAAATGTATATTTCTATTTGCACAATACATGTTTTGCATCTAATATCTTACTGCAAATTAAAATAGTTTAAACTGTGGTATAAGCATGAATTGTATATAATAATAATAATAATAATAATAATAATAATATAATAATAATAATAATAATAAACAAACTAGTTCAGAGTGGAGAAAAAAATTACTAGCAGGCAGAAAAGGTAAACAGTAAAACAAAACTGTACAGTATAGATACGTACATGCTTGCATCACGTGTGTTCATAGATGCTTGATGGCTTTGTTTATTTACATTCACAACACATTTATCACTTCCACAATAGGACAAATGAGCACTAATTTACGCGTTCAAAGAGCGCCACAAAAAGTAAACTGTAATGACCAAACGTTATGTCGAGGATCCTTTTAATCTATCAGCAACTTTTATTTTTTCTACATCCTCGGGGACCACCTGCACCAAAGTATGAGTGTGTGTGTGTCAGGATGTTGCTTGGTGAATATGTGTGTGTGTGTGTGACAAGAGAAAGCGAGAGACGAAGCGAGAGAGCAGGGGCATCCACATCTATCTCCTCTGTGTGTGATGTAGCTCGCGAAGCCGGAGGTGTGCAGGTGTTGTTTTTTTGAGGGAAGGACTCTAATGCGCTAATCATTTTCAGTCCCTTGTCAAAATTATTCTTCTCAATCTGAGTGGTGTCAGTGCTTATTTGAATATTTTGTTGGCTAGCATTACCATCACGCCAGAGTGCACACACACAGACACACGCACACACACACACACACACAAGACACCTGCTTCAGAGAAACCAGCCAAACACCTGCATCTTCATGTCTCCCCAGGTCTGCCCACACTTCCCTGATGGCCAGTGTGCCTCCTCTTCTTCCCTCTTTCTCATTTCTATCTGACTCACAGCTTGTGGGACTCGGACACATTTTGATGACCAATATCCACCTCCTACACATACACACACAGACACAGACACAAACACACAGACACACACACACTCACACTCACACTCACACACCCATCATTCTTTGTAGCTTTTGCTGATATTAAAAATGAGAAAGCAGCTGGGTCTATGCAGAATAATGAGGTCAAAGCCATTCTAATAAGTCTGGGGGATGAGCCCAACGCGAGTAGGGCAAGAGGAATGAGAAATGAGGAAGAAAAGAATAAAAGGAGAGCAGCAGTATTCCAGGACAAATAAAGCTGTGGCTGAAAGCACCACGGCTGGCTGGCTAGTGTCTCCAGGTCTGGCACTGGACACATCTTTGAAACTTTAGCTGCAGCTCTGATTAAACTAAAGATCCAGGAATCAAATTAGAAGTAAAGGTTTGACTGGTACAGTAACTGCTAATGATTCATACAGCTAATGCAGAATTGTATAGGATTTGAATAACAAAATTGTTATTAAATAGTTTCTTTTGAAATTTATTGAAAGAAGAAAATATTATAAAAGGTACAATTGGTACATCCTTGAAGCTTTGCTAAAAAGATGTGATTGCAGCTGCCACACAGGATTTAATTGAGACATTCTAGATATCAACATATTTTGGAAGAGTTGCCAACATTATTGGAATATTTTCATGTCACATTTTTCTTGATGTTACAAACGTGACCTCCTACTCATGTGCTGGGTCTTGACAAACAATTAATTAATTGACATTATTTGCAGTGGTATATTCTACAGAATTCTACTGAATTTTAGCATGAATTAATAATCAAATTTATTATATTAAGTAAGATTTTAAGTTGATTATTTATTACTGACTTTTCTAATTTTGCATCATAATTTTTCACTTTATTGTAAGTTTACTGTAAATAATTAACAATGGAATTGCAAAACAAGTATTTTGTAAAATTTAAAGGAATATTATTTGAGGCATTGTAATTGCTCAATAAACAAATTAGGAAATAAATCAATTGTTAATGGTGAGTCAAGTGTTAATGATGGTTATCATGAAGTGTTTACGGTATGTCTCCTGAGAATCCAAGGCTCAGGGTCAGCTGTAAAGCAGTAGTCCATTGCTCACTGGCTTAAAAGCATCTCAGCAGCAAGTCTCATAGATGTGTATTACAGTTGCATCCTCCCACCAGTTGTCATCCTACTGCTGGAATTAAGTCCCTTGTCAGTGCCAGAGATTGAGCCAACAGCCTTCCAGTTGTTAGACAGCCTTGCTACCTATAGGCCAATCTGCCACCCAAAAGTTGTACCCTCATAAGGTTGATTCCATCTGAATTGAGGGCGTAATTTACCCTCTGCAGTGCCTGTGAATGCTGTTGAATTCGAGAGGTAGGAAGACACTGTCAAATCTATCCCTGTCATGATAAATAGCCATTTACTGTGGCATGGCAGCAAGATAGGGCAGGTATACACGCTGAGACACTCACAATGTCTTTCTGGAAGTGTTTCCTCAGACAGCCGGCATGGTGAAACCCAGCCTCAGCCACACACGTCTTTGCTACACACTTGGCAATTGCCATAGAGCTTGACAGACTATCCTGGTCTTGGCAGGCTTGTCTGCAAATCACAATACCATGGTGACATCTGCAGACCTTTGCACTGTAAGCAGTGTCAATTAGACAGCTCATCCAAAGAACTTTGCTCTGTAACTGTTGAAACATCACACATATATAGATGACTGTGCATTAGATAATGCAAAGATTTAACACATGTTTTCTAGTTCTGAGGCACAGACAGGCAATGTAGCACTTTTGAATACATGACATGGCACTTTGTGAGTGATTGGAGAAGCTAATTGGCTTGTGTGTGTGTGTGTGTGTGAGAGAGAGAGAGAGAGAGAGAGAGAGAGAGAGAGAGAGAGATTCTAAAACTCACCATAGAGAGAGATTTCCATCCATCCATCCATCCATTGTCAACCGCTTATCCTGCGTACAGGGTCGCGGGGGGCTGGAGCCAATCCCAGCTAACATCGGGCGCAAGGCGGAGTACACCCTGGACAGGTCGCCAGTCCAGAGAGAGATTTGTACTTTCTAATTATCAGAAAACAGCACGCTTTCAGGAGTCAATAGTAACATGTATTGTATATTGACTTCCACTACAAAAGAAGGAAGAAACACTGACACAAATAAAACTTAAACCGAATCACGCAAGACCAACAGGGAAAAAATGCATTTAATTTTACCTATGAGCCTACCTAAGAGCTGGCAGTTTAATATTATAGAAGATTTAACAAGAGTCACAGAGAAAATGATCAAGAATCCAGAAAGGAATAAGATTAAGTTGTAATTCACTGGTCAATAGTGCGATCCTATATGTCAAAGGTTGATCGGTGATCCTGCTCTTCGCTGGTGGGAGAGAAGGATGTTTACCTGTTAATTCAAAGCCTTTCATTTTGTGCTGACGCAAAGCTGGAGGTATTCTTTAGAGATTTTGTTGTGTTTACACCTGTTTGGGAATGTCATGGAGCCAGATGAATCCACATGAGCTCAAGTTGGTGGAGTGATGCAGCTGAATTAGTGAATATGCAGATTAGGCAAAACAATGTGATTCTAGTATTTGTTTTGGCATGGAAGTTGGTGCAAAGTACAAAAAGCCATTTTCCTGGCTTTAAGCTTGTGTAGGCACAAATTAAGACCCCTCCAAAATTACAAAAAAAAACAACACTTTCATCTATATTAAGTTTAGCTTCTTTTTCTTTAACATGCAAGTTTGCAAGATTATAGCAGTTAAAGCAGAGTCTGTTCTGGTTAGAGTTATTAACATCAGAAAATTATTTAAATTGGATGACCAACGACCAACCACGCCAGAAAAGGTTGACCTGCTGATCATATGCAGTCAGTCATATTGGCCACATCTGCTTTAATGTAGCCTCCTGCTGCTGAAATGCACAAACGTACACGGTATTGAATGCATGTACTGTTCTTTATTTAGAGTGAAAGAGCTATAGCTGAATTCAAGCCAAGTGCACCAGTAGAATAAAACATGACTGACAAATTCCTGTACATTTAATTGAGTTTTTAACTAATTCTAAACAGATATACTGTGGTCTTTATGTATTATGATTTATGACTGTTGCCTGCAACTAGAATAAAAACCTGTATTCATAATGTCAATGAATATAACATTTTTGTACCAACATGATCATAATTTTAAATCTGGCCCACAGTATACTGGATGTAATAAAGAAACCATGTGGTGCTACTTATGACCAGTACACATCTTCCTTTTGGTTCCACAGACATGAAAATCTCAATGTTCCCTAAGCATATGAAATAATTTAACTCAGGATGTAGGAACTTATCAAATGGAATATCAAACCACATATGCTTTGGATTGCTAGGGCTGTTTCCTGGTAACTATCTTTAGCTAGTGTCCCCTGTGGTCCTGTTTTTTAATGGCGAATATGTCTACCAAATGTCTGCTGAGTCTCCTGAGAAGAGAGAAAAACATTCAGTAGACAAATAGACAGGGAGCTGCACATGCACAGACACACAACACTGCTGAGTATAAAACCCAGTTTCATGTTAGTCACTGTTTAAGACAGCTGCCTCATTCACTAGTGGAGCACACACGAAAGCTACATATTTTTTGGAAAATGTGGTGCGTAGAGAAATGTTTGCTGAAAATTGTCTGTGGATAAATACTTTTGCATATAGTCTTGTTTACAATCACTCTTCTTTATTGTGACATGTATACCTGTTTATGTACTGCAGGACAAACTCCCTGCCATGTGTAATTCAACATATACCAAATCTAATGGTTAAGCGATGTAGTCTGACAGGTCACACAGTATGAATGGATTTTTATTCAATCCAAAACAATTGCACAATTTTGACTTGTTTGATTTCTATAAGAATGTAACATGTAAAGAGGTTTTGAAAAGGGCTTTATGGAAGAATGCATGTCATGTCTGTGGGTTTAAACTGTTGTACAAGTAGTCACAAGTCTTCTGATTTGCTAAATGAGGCTTTTAAGAACCTGTGAAATACCTTAAACCTCACTTTCATTTTACTTTGAAAGTGTCATTACTGCTGTACAGCCATTTTAAAATGTATTAAAATGGTATACTGTATGTGTTGTTGGATGTAAAATGTTCAACTGCTGATTAAGTTTTTGTTTTTGTTCACCCTAATAAAATTTTTGGCCACCCCCCTGGCGAGGGGCATAAGCATAAAATGCTATATACTGTATATATTATGTAACTCCTGGGTTTGAGTTAAAAGGTGCTTAGCAGCATATAAGTGATGTCATATTAGGCTCTGTCACTTTAAGAGGGTTAATGTAGATGCCTATCACGTTTCTAAAATTGTGATTGGTTAACGGGTGGGCCTAACAGGCAGAGCAGATCGGAGTTATGGGTCAGCCTGCTGCTTCCAGTGTATGTTTTTCTCTGGAGGGAACTTCGCGACAAGCTGCAGAAGACAAAAAAGTGTAATTTAATTAATATACAGACAGACAGTAGCCTAGCTAGTTTATAATAAGTTTGTCACACTGCTATACAGTTTTGTGTATTGTACTGTGTGTAAAAGCTACTAGTCTGTCCCACTGACAGTGCCCGTGCGTGAACTGATAAGCACCTTTGACTTCGAGGGAGACCATCCTGTGACATGAGAACAGCGGGAGTCACCTGGACAATGGTGTGAAACTGAGCTTAATGTTACTTTAAAGGGTAAACTTCGCTGCCCAACAGGCATTCCATTGAGCAGCAAACAGGTGGACGAAAAGAGCTCAGTGACAGTCGGATCGTAACGTTTATTAAACTCGTTAAACATGGACAATGTTAAACAGCACTGGGGGGCCACAAGGAGTCGGCAGACTCTCTGAAAAACTTCAGAGTCATCCAGAAGTCACGTGAGCCCTCAGCTGTGGTGAGTGAAAACATCTTTTATCATCCTGAATCTGTACTGCTGCTCCATGCATGGGACAAATTGTTGTGTTGGATCAGTTGATACTATACTATGGATTACGCTTGTTGTCATGATGTTGTTATCATATAGCCACTTTCATGCTGCTTTATTATCCGTGATTATTACTCCAGTATCCGGCTCGCTGCGCTGTATGGAATGTATGGAGCAGGGAATGGGATATGTGTTGGCGGACATTCTTTCTGTTTTGATTGCAGGATCTCTGTGGAAATTGAGTATAGAAAGGGTCTGGATCCCTTGTCTGTGTGAGTCATTGTTGACTTCAGTGGTGTTGAGCTCTCTGCTGTTTGCTTATGCCCTGTAGGTTCATTTGTTCTGAGCTTGGTTGTGTCGGCCTAAATATTGCATTCTTAATTTAGGTATTGTAACCTGTGTAAATTAACTCCTCTCTCTCTCTCTCTCTCTCTCTCTCTCTCTCTCCTCTCTCTCTCTCGCCCTCTCTCCGTGTTTTGTGGAGCCATGCTGTTTGTTGACATTTTAAAAACACAGTAGCAAGAAAGAGTATTGTAGTTTTATTGGCATTTTTATGAAATAGTATTGTTAATAAATAATTTCACAACTCCGTACAGACACATATTGTATATTTCAATTAAATTAATATATAGTCTAATATGAAAGAAAAATATGTATGCTCCATGATGTCTGTAATCTTGAATTGGCTTGTTCCCAGTAAATGTTTTGTTCTTTGCAGTCAGTACACTCCTACAAATATAAGCTGTAGTGTTTTTTTTTTAAGGAAAAGGTCAACTAGTGTATTTGATGAACACATACAGATACATAACACATTAAAACTGAATTTTAATGGAACTCATTGTTCAACTCAATGTTAACTGAACTGGTTTTAGTCTATGGGCAATTAGTAATATTAACTGTAAAATAAGAAACCAAAGTATATCAGTCTGTGATTCCATAACTAATATTTTAACATAGTTTTCAAGTAGTCCATATACTGCAGAATAGAATTCCTGAAATTCAGTTATGGCTTGGTTTTAGTGTGCCCCCCCAGGTTTTTCAGTGGCCCCATCTGGCCACCCCTAGGAAAATC
Organism: Micropterus salmoides; assembly: GCF_014851395.1. Lineage (NCBI taxonomy): Eukaryota > Metazoa > Chordata > Actinopteri > Centrarchiformes > Centrarchidae > Micropterus > Micropterus salmoides. The sequence goes on from NW_024040374.1 coordinate 15,860,398, forward strand.
TTCTGGGGGCGCCACTGCATGTGACAGACTTGGCTCTACTCATGAACGTTGTCTTTTACAGAGGGGCAGGTCAAAAGTACACCACACAGCAGGATGCAAGACTGGAAACAGAGCCAAATATATGAGAAAGTGTAATGTCATATGACACCTCTAGATATACAGCCACTCTGACTGCTGCGCCCATATAAAGTTTACCATGAATTTCCATCCCCCTCCTTCCGTGGGGAAATTGTGGAGATTCATAGACACTTCATTGGGCTGTTAGTCTGTCTCACTAAATGCCCTTTAGAATGCCACAGGTGTACATTTCAGTGTAAATCAAGTCGAAATTTATGGGATGAAATAAGTTTTCTCATTGGGGGAAACACCGGTTATCTTCCAGCCCAGTGCAGACGGAGAGCCTGCTCGTAATATATCCAACTGCTACATAGCGAAGGAGGTGGAACAGAGATTTTCCGCAGCTGCACGCAATATTTTGCAGGCATCCTAGAACTGCAAAATTCTTTCCAGGAGTCCTTTTACATTGCAAGCAATCTGAATTGTAGTTTCAGCCTCGCAGCACAACAACACCGCAGTCCAACGCTGAGTTTGGGCAGAGGGGAGTGTAAAATCCAATACTCATTTGTGACACATTTGAGTTTGATATTCACAACTCTGTCCTGGTCAGCTCCAGGCCACCTGTTATGTCAATGATGGATGCCAGTGTAAGTGCCCAGCGAGTCGCTGAAGTGTACAGTATATGACTACTATTCAGATTGTAAATGGTTGTGAGTGTGTGTATTTGTCATGGTTCCTTATCATCACCTGCTGTGCGCCTGAGAGACACATACACACACACACACACACACACACACACACACACACACACACACAATTGTTCTCCCTTACACACTCACTCACACAAAAACACACACCCACACATATTCCAAGCCAATTTAGTTCACCCATTTTTCACTAAGTACTCATTTTTCACTCTTTATGCCACGGAATTAAAGAGATTTAAAAAGACAAAATTGACTAAATCTTCTATACAGTATAACTAAAAGGACAAAGTTTGAATAATTGTTTCAAACACACACCCACTGAGACTCCTACACACACATGCATACACACTTTTTCTTTTCTCCTGCTTCTCTGTTATCCATGGACAGACTGACCCACGTCTTACATGCTTACTAACAAGTTATCTAATCACATTACACCTACCACCCCTGCAATGACTATCTAGTAACTAATGTGTTTTTTTCCCATGTGCCTACTTTAGTTTCTCCGTCTTGAAACGACTGTTTTGGCCGTAGAGTTAGACTAACTTCCATCATGCGCATTAGGATTTTTCATATTCTGCACACCGGTTCTGGCACGCAGGAGCCTGAGTCATTGCATTGCACTTGATTTATTGGGCACCTTCTGAGTTACTTCTTAATCTCTCCAAAATTGTGCTGAGCAGGACCCATGGGAAATCTAACTTAATAGCAGCTGATATTGAAGCTGCTATTGATACTGAAAGAGAAGGATCATTTTTGTGTAGAAAGACCTCAAACATGCACATTCCTTGTGGGAGGATGAAAACACACGTTCACAAACACAGGTATATGTGTGTGTTACTGCTCAGAATAATACAGGCACACACACACACACACACATACACAGGGTGCTGTTTGTTGAGAAACCTGCTTGTTAGTTTTGTTAGCTTTTACTTTTCCAACATTCTGTCAAAACAGACAAAGAGATTCGCACCAGACGTGGTGTGTGTTCCATCTTTGGAAGAAAAAGTGTTTGATGATAGTATTAACCAGACAGCTGAGCAAGGCTGGCACTGCAAAACCCACATAATACAACTTCCACTGCAGTCAAAGTTTAACTCAAAATACTCTCTAACTCCAAGAATACAGCAACGCCACATAGGATACGAGACTGCTACTAAAGGCACTGAAACTTCTTTTTACTCACCTTGTATTTCTGAGCAACCCCGACAAGCCTTGAATCATGCCATGTGTTTTTCTGCTGCCCCTGAATGAGATATTGATTTTCAAGAGGGTTCCTTTCATTACAGCATGCCTGCAACGTTAAATCTAGACTACAGTATATTTTCAAAATCACAAAAGCACTGTAAAAGCACATGCTCAAGAGTCCTTGAGCATGTGCGGGGGGGATGATCTTCATTTCTACATTAATGAGGTACCTTGTGGTAAGCATACGGAGTGTGATGCAGGATGTCTTCCGGCATTATTGCATAATTTTCTCCACCAATCAATATCTTCAGGTATCTGCATACACTACTAGTACTGCAATGTCATTTACTTCGGTGACCTCGTAATACCTCTAAGCTGTGTCAAGGTTCAGCGGCACTCAGTGAAGAGATGGACTGAGCTGTTAATCTCCCTCACCGATCTCCTCAGACACACTCACTCTGTCACTGATACCCTGAAGCAGAAGCCGCCTCTTTTCCTCCTTTCCCTCGTGAACACTGACAGGTGAAAGGACTGGATAAGTCTTATATCTGGCTATCTTTTCAGATCAGTCACCATGAGGGTGTGCTACTGTATCTGAGTCTATCAAGGTCACTTTTAGCATTGTTCAGCATGAACACTAACGGCACTGTTCCCTTAACAAAGAGCCAGGCTTCATCGAGGCCTTCACCAGATTCTGTAAATATTCTGTATATTTGGAGATGTGAAGAGTGCTGAAATAATAAATTCTGTGAAACTTCAGAGTGAATAAAAAAAATTCTACAAGAACACTTTTGTGTCAAATACTACTTTCAAGTGAAAATCATTGAGATTTTGCTCATAGTTCACCTTACTTTAATTTGACTTGTTTTACTTTTTTAAAAAAATCCCAATTAAGAAGGAGATATTACAAACAGTTGAAAAACAGAACTTCAGAGAAATATACAACTGGATAAAAATAAATTGATTGAAATCACAAGTGAAAGAGAAAGTAATTTTAAGACGATTTGTTTATGAAGGAAGAAATACTTCATTTGATTTCAAAAATCAAGGTCTCTTTAAACATAATGGCATCCATTAAGAAACAGAGGCGGGTGATGAACGAAAAGGAATAACAGCTAAACACTGATTGGATTCACTACTTTTTAGTCCATTAATGAAGCACTTTAATTTAGCTGCCAGAAAACTTTGTCTGTGACCTTCTCCGGTGACCTCGTCCAATATATTGAGCAGTGTTTGAGGAGAGAGGGCGAGAACACCTCTTCAAGGGAAATTAATATTCACAGAGGATGCTGTCCGCCACTGCACTAATCTGCATGAGATCTGACTTCCTTTCATTAATCAAGACGAGTATGCCCCCGTGCATCAACGTTGTTTACCTTCGGAGTTTGTTGTTTTCCCAGCCTGTTGACTAGAGGCAAATAACATAAATCACATAACAATACATGACTTAACTTAACTACCACACTGGCTGCCATGGTGTCGTATGGTGTAGTGAAATATTCTTTCGGTTTTAGGTAAGATGCACGAAGGCTGGGCTATGATTAATACATGATTACATTCATACACCAATTTATTATTAATATATTAATAAGACCTAAGAGAGTCTTCATTTTGATTATAGGTTCAACAGTGACACAGCTGTGTAGGCACTACTGTCACCTGCAAAATTACATGTAATTACAGAAATAATATGGCCTTTATACAAAGGTCAAAAGTGCATGTGTACAGTATAAATCTACCTGTGTGATATATGCATAACAAAATTTGTAAGAATTAAAAAGATTGCTAACCAGCTAATATGTTACACTGTTTATGTTCATACCTCATTCAACAGCCAAAACAATACCAGCTGCGATTTATGTGAATTTTCAACATGGTTAGAGTAAAATTTCAGCTTCTCGACAGACATAATTGCATTTTATAATTGAGCTTAAAACAGTCAATGTGTGGATTATGGCAGACATGACCTCACACACTACACTAATAGCAATTCAATATAGCTGATAATCCTATTTAAATAGAAATTCATTAGTCATTTTGTTGTAATGGGTAGGATTATTTTTGTAAATCTTAAATCTCTCAAAACTAGCTGAGGCAAAATTCTGACATTTGTTAAATAATTCTGAAACAAGTGTTTTAATGTTGTAAAGAATTATTGTAGGTTCTCTTCAGAATCTTTCAGTTGCTTTAAAAAAAATACTAAATCGTAAAACACATTTTAAAGATGTGTGTTTATTCAATGAATTGCTCAAGCACATATTTTCCTTTTACATTTTGCAACTTAAAACGCTAAAACTTTATTACTCTATACTTATCAAGACATTAACTCACATTAGGAAATGCAGTATTCCTATCTTAAAGTAGGTCAGGATTATGATTCAGTCCACACCTGCATATGACCAGTTACAAATCATTCATTAATGTCTAATATAGATCACCCACTCTTATACATTTTTTTAACAGCAAAGCAGAGTGAAACATGTTAGAGTGTCAGTTCTTTCAGCAGGGTTAGATGCAAAAGTATTGAACTGCACTCGAAAAAAAACCTTGAAATTCTTGACTGATTCATGTATTTTTTTTATAGGAACATGTATTTTTCTTTTTTAGGTGCTGCACATGTAGTGTCAATGTAATCCATTCGGAACATGTTATGCCACAGATGCAGTGGTATTCTGATAATCAGACTGTTTTGCTGACTATTTCCATGTGACAAAAGGGGCCAGTGTCATTTGTCACCTAGCACTCAGCAAAGAGCAGTCTTCTTTCACTGTGTGATGTAAATCTGTTCACCACTTCACTACCTTTTGTAGCAAGCAAGGAAAATAAGAAAAAATTGTCTGATTGAGAAGAATCAAAGATGTAAGAGTGTGTCAGCAGAGACAATTTAACCCATGCAATAAGCCCTCCCACACAGGGTCACACACTGATAAATTTAAAAAGAATTTTATAGCATGCTCTGACTCTCATGTTATGTGCTGAAAGTCAGAGTGTGTTTTTGATGACCAATTTCAATAGCACCATACTTGTTCTATGTATTTTCAAAGTAAAAAATTAAATAATCTAAACATATAATCAGGGCTTTGTTTTTTTTTTTTTTTAAAGAAGATCATTTGAATTTCAATTTGAAATGTATTGTGCCATTTCAAACTTTCTCTAAATTAGAAATCAGAAATGTGTTTTTTTAGTTTGGTTGGTTTTTGCTGGATTGTTTCAAATAGAATCAATTATTATTTATCGATTGAAACCAAGTCCTGTTCTTCTGGAGCAAGAGACAATATTTACAAGATTAAGAACTTTTGCATCATTTCAGTTTGACAGCAAGTTAAACTGCCACTAATTAATAACATAACTTGTTGCAGTTTGCGGTTGCAGAGCCTTGTGACTTTTGTATGGGTTCCCAGGACTGGTTCCATTTTATGTAAAAAGTGTGTCCCTGAGACAGAAGAGCTACAGCACATTATAGTTGTCTTATTAATCCATTACATCACTCAACCCCTGTGGGAAAGTCAGCTTTGTGGTTAATAATTTCAGAAATATGGGCAAAACAGAACCGGATAGAAGGATCCATGAAACACACCACAGAGGAGAGAAATAGTCCTAGGTTGAGTTTCACCTTTAATAAACTAATAAATTAAGGGCCCCACGTTTTATTACTTCAGAAATGGAATTAAAGTATAAATTCCTCCCTTTTACCTTTTGATATGTTCTCTCATTAAGAAGGGGCTGAAATTGCACCTCCTGCTGCTTGGTGCTCTCTGAGCAATTGTTCTTTTACAGTGTTGTGCTTTCAAGGCAAGAGTGTAATCAAAATCCTGAGCATTGCAATTAGATACAATGGCTTTCCCTATCCCTGTGTGGGCATCTGCCGAACAGTGCACAGAGGGAAAAGGCGGAGTGAATATATTGTGTCTCCATTGAAGGAGGGTTAGTAATCTGGTATGTATTGTGAGTGCACACTCCTCCGACCACTAGCTGAGAATAGCCTTTGTTTTGTGAACTGGTTTTAAAGTTCTCCAAGTAATTTGAAATAGTGCTTAAAGATGATTATGTTGCTGGATTTCTAGCCTTCAAAGAAAGAGAAGAGCTGGGATAGAAAGTCTTTTGATTGACATGTGAATATCAGATAGAGACAAAACAATAACATCAGCCTCAGTTTGAAAGATCTTATCCAGGCTTTGGGAAATATCTCACATAGTTTAAACCTATGCCCATAATCACTGACAGTGACCTATTGTATTATCTTACAGTATATTACACAATACTGTAAAGTATATTAGGCCTAATGTGTTTTCTTTTGTATTCTGTGTATTTACTGGATTTTTTAGCTGTAATTGTTTGGCCCAGTGCTGTTAAATACAGAACAATCTGATAAGTAAAGTAATAAAAATGCAAAGACATGAGCAAATCCTTCTCCTGTAGTTTTTCTGTCCTGACCTTTGACTGCTCCTTATTTCCTGTGGTGGAAGTCTGTTATGAGATGAGGTATTTCGGAGATGGGGCACATACAAGTTGGACTTGACTTTTTCTTTTCACTTGTCTTACCAAGCGGGAAAGGTAATCAAACGCATATGTGTACATTGTGGAGAGGGAAATCGGACTGAGGTGAGTGTTGGATTTCAACACAGTAGACCCCACTTAAAGGAGAATATTCAGCAGGCACAAAATATTTGTAACTGACATAATTAACCCAGGGACCACAAAGGAAACCAAAGCAGTTTGTGAGCAAAACAACCTGGGATTTGCTGGGTCATGAAATGTGTTTAAAGCTCTTGTAGTGAATGATTATACCTAGCAACGCAGATAATAGCCTGGCATTTTGAATATTATTTTAAAGGTTTTAATTTATTTTTAAATCAGTGATAAATTGATTACTTATTGTCTGATTTTATAAATTGTCTGATTTTATTTGCCTCCTTGCAGTCAGGAAATGTTTTAATCCTGCCATGTAAAGCACTTTGTAACTTTGTTTAAAAAGTTATGTTTAAATTAATGAATTATTATTATTATTTATTATGCTTTAAAATGTTCCACCATAATCACAATATATTAAACATTAACTGGTAAGCTAAGGGGGTTATTCATTTGGGTAATTATTAATGTGTACCTTTACAAATATTAAATTTAAGCAGTTGAAGCACAGTTTGGGAAATCAGGTTTCCTCATCAATATGCATGTTAATGCAGCAAAGTGTTCTAAATTCTAACAATGTGTGTGTGTGTGTGTGTGTGTGTGTGTGTGTGTGTGTGTGTGTGTGTGTGTGTAGTTTCTGTCAGTACTTGTTCTTAACTTTTTGAGTTCACACAGTTTGAGAGACTTAATGGGCAGGCAACTGATGTCTCATGCATGAAGTCGTGCAGAGCAAGGCTAGCTGAGTCTATGTTATGTTACCAGTTATTATCAGAAGAAGACTGATGTAGTAAAGAATTGGTGCAATACTGTTGGGAAGTCACTAATGAACCAATAATGAACATTCAAATTAACGAGTGCACACAGAAAACTGGCTTTACACAAATTCAGATCAAATTGCTCTGGCTGGCCTGGCTTATACCCTGGAAACAATTTGAAATCAATTCTGCTGTATTTAGGCTAATGCCTGAGCTTTCACAGTGCGCTCTCTTTCGCTCTAAATTTTATTTTATTTTTTACAGTTTACTGTGATCCTTTCATGCACCAAAGAGCTTGAGAAAAAAGGAGCAGGATAAAGGCATCTCTTGGAGTGTTAGGAATTTGTCGTGTGGAGGTGGTGTGCCAGTGTAAAAATTCTCATTTGTTTCAACAATAGGAGATGGTGAACACAAATATTTTTGATCGACTGCTAGAAAGGGAGTCTCAAGAGTGAATACATCTGCTGCAGGTTCTCACCATTTTTCACATTCTCACACTGGGATTTCAGCTTCTGGAATTGGTGGTGGGGGGGCTAACACCACCTTGGCAGGGGTTCTCTTTGTCAGCTTATTACAGAGAGCGTAAACTTCTTGGTTTTTCCTCATATTGCAAAAGCAAGTCCCAAATGCTCTGTGAGACAAACCATGGTAACAGAGACACAGAGTGTTGCCTTTTGTTTTCATTTTCTAGTCTTTTGCAAGAAGCATGCTTTCAGCCTTTTTTCCTCCAATATTCAAGGCCCTGGCGAATTATGTGTCAGACGCTGGGAGTGTGTCTCATCTTGGAGAAAAATGCCTCTTTTGAATCGCACATTCGAAAATCCATTCTTTAAAATCTGCCTTCTTTGATTCTCAGGCTGTCACACATTTCAGTTTCAACAAGTCTTTTCCAAGCATCAAGCATCTTCATTATGCACAAAGGTAAAAATCTGGGTGACCTGTGGGGTGTGAGGCTTCTCATGAGCATGATAAACAGAGGTAGACAAGGAATTGATTTGTGCTTTTTGGATTAATATGCTTTATCAGATGATGTTAGACATTTTGCAGCCAGTCCTGATTTGCCATCTGCATCCCTGCACAACTACTGCATACAGGATTTCCATGGGTTGTAATATAGGAGGGATGTGGAACCAATTCCACCAGACAGTGCCAGTTAGTCTGAGCAGGGACACACTGAGGTGGCCAGATCAGACCGATGTGAATCAAAAAGAATTAAGCTATGATGAGGTGAACCGTGATTGAGTGTTGATCTAAAGCAGCTGGGCGCTTTGGACTGCGTCCACACTAAACCATGAAAGACAGACTGTAGAACAGTTGCAGACACATATACCTACACCGCAGCCGACCACACGCACTGGATAGCACAAATACACACCACACTTGCAAGCACACAAGTAATGAAAATACAAGCACAGACACACACACATTCAATTACACACTCAAACAAAAGTTTATGTGTAACAACACACCCGTACACATTTTGAAATGGCCACACACGTGTGCATGTGTACCTGCATGTGTTCGAATGCAATCACTGATACACTACAGATTTATTGTCAGAGGTCTGACGCTGCGGACAGAATTGGTTGCAGATGCCATCTCTCTTCCATGAATGTGCAGCACATTCTTCTGCCCCCCCATTTTTTTTCCATTCATGCTCTCTGTAACATTGCTTCTCTTTAGGATACAGATTCTAATAGGAGGACGTCACGCTCTGAAATATTTTCCACATGCCTGTCTCATCTTCATTCACATGTGTGAAAGGGGTCAAGGGAGTAACTGAGCACGGGGACCTTCTGTTCATTTCATCCTCGACGAACTCTCAGTATCCGAAAGGCATCTTGGCTCATCTCAAGAGGAACACACGGAGACAGCTTCTCAGGCGACCTGGAAAATGTAAATTGACAAGGCAAACAAATGACAATTACAAACGCTGATAATGTTAATTAAACATTGTGTCTAGGACCACTGCAGTGCCACGACTAATGAAGACCTTCAAGTTAATGAGGAGTACAACATGATTATGGACAGAGACAAGGAATCTTCTGATCACTTGTCAGTGGTATTTGCGCACACTCTACAGCGTTGTCATCAGCATTTCATATCCCCTTGGTGGTTGTTAACACTGATGTCAGTATTGAGATTTATGGTAGCCGAGAGTGTCTACTGTTTCCCCTTTAGCTTATCAACATGATCAGATTATCATTAGGGGAATGATGCAGTAGTTGTGCAACTGCTGCAGTTTTACATGACGGCCCCCTCTGCAGAACAGAAAACTCATTCTTTAGGCTTTTATGGCCACTATGAATTTCCGTGACTTTCTACATCTTGGCATGGTGGACAAATAGAACATAGTGATCAGTGGTGCATGTTTTCCTACAGGGCAAAACAGAGTGTGTAGAATATATTTATAGGCATCTGATGAAGGTCAAGGGTCTGAAAAGGATCGGATGTTATTGAGAGTTGTGGAGACATCATCTGACCAATTATCTTCCCAAGATAATGCAGACAAATTGCCACTCTGAGTAATGGTAAACAAACAAAACCAAAAAAAAGACCAAATCATTTTGTACTTGCACATCTCAAAGGGCCACATTATATTGCAGCCAGGCAATGTCTGAGCCTATCGCCGGGTCCTGAAAATGTTATATTAACAAATGAGAGCAATTTTTTATGGTTCCGTAATGAGCGTATGTTTCAGCAGAGTACTTCAAGCTGAGGAGGGGAAGTCAGCTGTCATCCTTTGTGGACTCTAACTATGGAGGTAAGCAATACAAATGGGCTCTCTCTTATAATGAGATGTTAGCCCAAGTATCACATAGAGCTTTTAATCGTCCGTAACATGCTCTGTGGGAAGATAAAGTGAGATAACAAGCTAAGTGTTGGAGTTCAAAGGAAGTCTTGCCGAGAGAATCACACTATGATGTCGGGTGTATATGCGTTGGCCCTTGCAGAATTAATCTGCAAAGTTTATGATGTAAACAGGCAGCGACTAAGCTTTTTAAAATATTGAGATGATAGATATAGATTCACTAATATGTAGTTGTGTGTAAAACATGTCTTTCTTTTAGAAATTAAATTTTGAATAATTATATTTAAACTAAGAAATAGGTGTTAAGTTAATAAGAATTAACATTGGCATAAATATTATTTTTTTGCAGTGAAAATCAATTATCAGAATATCTGTTCTCATTTGAGTCGTGCTATGAACACCAGCAGCAAATTTTATGTGACAAATAAGAAACCAACTCCTTCACTATCTCTAGTGTCAAGAAAACAATCTGCAGTTTTCTCACTTTGACACTGACACACATGGGCTTCATACATGTATAAGTTTGCTTCACTTGAAAATAGTTTGCCTGTCTTGGCACAAAATCAAACATTGATATTCTTTGAGGTATTGTATAAGTTAGAAATGCTAGTTTCGTGACAACACTATTTTGAGTACACCTTAAGGGGAGTTCCGCTTCCTACGCTGTTTCCGCCCCGTGTATCGACAATAAATTAATGGACTCATGTAGCACTCAGCACTCAGCCAGTGAGTGGCACCCCATTGATTTCAAGGTGTACTCTTGCCCATATATGGCTTTCTGAATAACCCTTTAAGGTGCAGGAAGAGTGCTCAGACAGTCCACCGCAAGGCTGAAGCTCTGTCTGGATAAATATTTCAACACTTGGACTTTGCTTATTGATTGGGGCAGTAATTTCCACACATGCCACCCCGGGGAGACAGGCACTAATGATGCTGGTTCCACCATGTCCAGCCAAGACTTTCCCACAAAGACATACTCCCAAGTCCCAGGCCTGTGAATTATGGGATAAAACATTAACAGCTTTAGAAAGTGTTGCGCATGTTTCTTTTTTCCCCACCACGAACAAAGTCTGGTGTCTCTCATCAGCAGGCCCCAACAAGGGTAATGGCATCCTTGGTTTGAAGCCAAACTGCCTGGTGAAAGAAGATGTAAGGGGAAAAAAGTTTTCAACACTTTCTATCTTTGAAAATAATTTCTCCACACTTCTTAAAGCGTAAAATTGTGATTTCTAACTACAGTAACTGTTCCAGTTCTGGTCAGTTCAATCCTTAACACACACAGCAGGTCTAATAAACATTTAGGTGGAATATATCTATTCCTCTATCTGCTTTGGCAGCCTTGAAATTGCAGAAAGACTTCAACCATGCACCATCTCACATTAGGTAAATTCCTTCATTTCTATTGTCTCAGAGCCTATGGCATTGCCAGTGCTGATGCATTTGCCCAAAGCTCTCCAATGGCTTGTCACTTTTCTTGCCTCTGGCAGAGGAACCACTGTAAATCCCAGTTGTTTGTATGCATGTCTTTGCCTGTGCCCCTCTAAAAGGGAGCTGTATTGGATTTGTGTGTCCCCCATGGGCTCCATAAAGAGTAAAATATCTCATGAAGACACTAGCTGCATGCTGCGAGGATAGCGGTTTAATATATGTTGCTGTGTCTCACATCCTCTGGGGTGATGAGGTGATGAGAGCTAGTTTCCCACCTGTGGGGCGACAGTAACAATTTGTGCTAACGCTAAGGCAAGTCAGCCCAGCCTCAGCAGCAGGAGAGCAGAGAGGGGGAGCGCTACTGTTACTCAGACGTGCTAATTACCTCTCCGGTAAAGTGTACAGTGACTTCCCCCCTCTCCCCTTGGCCTGGCGCCTCACGCCATCAACATAATGAGAACATAACTTTTTATTCTGAATACCTAAATATCTTCTTAAGTGATCGATAATGTGCATCATCATAAATCACGTCTGGGATTGCCTGAAATTATTCCAGAAGTCAATACAGTGCGCCGCAGAAGACTTTGAGAGCGACTAATGGTGAGATATAGCTGTCTTTGGGGAGATATGAGGGATACTCATGCATATGTATAGCGCAAAGTTTCTCACCCCCGAGCAGGAGTGAGACCGGGGTTGGTGCTCGACAGGCACTTCTGGGCCCACTGTGTGGCATTGGGCCCAGCAGGAAGAGCAGTGTAACCGGTATCTGGTGGTGAGCTTGGCCGTGAAAATGCACCATTAATTCTTAACGCAATTAAGCCGGCGTCGAGAAGAGAAATTAAGAGAGCTCCTTATTTAGCAGACAGAGAAGTATTTTTCAAAGGGCACTAATACTGTGATTACTCAGATTTGAGGGAAATTATTCACAAAGGGGCCACATGGGAAGAAAGGGAACTATGTTCATGCTTAGTTGGCATTTCAGAAAAGTTTCTTCTCCCTTGTTTTATATTTTATCTCACTTTGATAAGCTTCAGATGGTGAAGGTTGAATACACAAGGCATTTTTCTTGTTGCTGCTATTATTTCCAAACATCCTGAGTGAATGGGCAAGAGAGTTTTTTGTATGGCTAATCAAGTAAGAAATAGCCTCTACTCTGTGATGGTTTTTAAAGGCTTATGGAGCACCTGGCTGCAGCTCTCTAGTGGCACCACTTGCGATCAGCCGCAATCATTACTTTGAGTTGAACAGGGATTACCCCCAGCAACTCCTGGGCTGTGGGTTAGAATTGAAAATAAATACTAAAACCATCCTACACAGCAACAGCTTGCTGTAGATATGATAACCCAAATCATTGAAAAAGTTGACACTTGAAAACAGTGTGTTTATGTGTGTGTGTGTGTGTGTGTGTGTGTGTGTGTGTGTGAGTGTACATATGCATATACATTAGGCCTACACTACAAGTGAGAGAAGTGGAAATAACGACAAATTAACGCTTTATTTAGTGGGACAAATAATATAAAAATATATCAGCCAAAATTAATATACATTTCAGTAAAGTCATTTTTACTGATTTTCTATGATAATTCTATATATCTTAATAATTGTGATAAATTAAATTGAATAATTTAAATAATAATCACTTACTGTGGCAAAACAATATGAAACACATGGGTTTTTAATAGACCTGCAACAGTGAAAAGTGATCTTGAAATACTTTAATTACTTTGTGTGAATTTGGCTTGCTATCGTGTCATTTGATAAATATTTGAAATGGCTTTGAATGTCTTTCTGTTTTTATCACACATCATAAACATTCCCCTTCAATCTCACAAAATGAATCCTCCACAAAACAGAATGAAAATGAAATATTAGCATTTAACAGCAGCGCCTCTCCTTTCATAAAGTTTAAATGTAATACATTAGAATAATCGCTTTTGGTTGGACCTCTGTCCAAAAGCGTGTGTGTATGTGTGTGTTTCTTTTATTTTTTTTTTGTGGGTACAGTTTAGTCTTAAGTGAGTTTTTTTATGGCCATATTCATTTCATATCTCTGCTGTTCAAATCCGTAAAAGTGTCAGGACAAGACAGCAGGCTGAGCAATGAGCAATTCCTGCTCTTTAGTATGCACATAGTATTGTGATGGACTTGGGAATACAGCTGTGGAGGCACCTGCAGGTTCATTTGCAAGCTAGCATTCAAAATCTCTAAGGAATCATTTCAAACTCCTGATTGGACACCTGTCAGCTCTTCCGATTCACCAGGCATTATTAAATTGTAGCTAATGATTGGTAAATTTCAGCCAATCACATGGATTGACAAGAGGACTCCATAAAGAGAGGAATTTGTGTCAGCGCTGCTGTGGGAAAGGCAAAAGCTCAGTAAATTAGTGTCTGTATGGATAATACATTTGATCCTGATTAGTGCATGCAAAATGTCAGCATATTTTGAGAAATGCTGACAACAAGCAGAACATCCTCTAAGAGCAGTCAAAAGTTTTTGTATGTGCAAGTATTTGTGTGTGTGTGAGAGAGAGACAGAGTGCGTGGGTGTGTGCTGTGTACAAGGTCTTTGTGAAAGCATGTTCTGTGAGTGTGCACGTCTGCGGATTCACGCGAGTGTGTGTGTGTGTGTGTGTTTTTCTCCTGTCCCAGAGGGAGGGTGCTGAATAACAGGCCCTTTTTGACAGGCTGGGACGCTGAGAGCTGTCAGCCCCCTCGCCAGGACTGGGATGAGTAGTGAGAGAGAGAGGAATAGAGAGGGAGAGAGAGAGAGAAAGAGAGAGAGAGAGAGAGAGAGAGACAGGGGATTGGGGGGCTCCATGTGTTTAGACTAATAGGAGGCCAGCGTTCAGCTTCTCCTCCAGCAAGAACAGACAGTTGAAATCTCTGGGCAGTTAGCACAGCGTTGCCTCTCAAAGATTTCCTGTCAGATCATGTCTATAAGAGGGGAAGAGGTTCTCAATAGCAAAGGGAGGAAAAAAGGCATAGAGGAGGCAAAAAAAAACAGCACCTGGAAAAATTGTCTGCCTTCATGAGAATTGAGCAGCCTGAATGGAGTTCTAAAGTTCGGCTTGACAAGGCACACATGCACCCTCTCAGTATTTGACTATTTAAATCAAAAAAGGTAGATAGAAGCCGAAGATGCCAAAGCAATTAATAATAAGAACATTATGATATTTGGGATTAATGAGATAAGATGCAACTGTTGGTGTGTTTAACCTTCTGGTCATTGGCTCACGCTGAATGAAATGTATCTGAATGGAATAATTTCCACAGCTCTGACATCTTCATTAGGCACAAAATCCGATGGAAATTATTAACAGAATTACTGAGAGCAGAAATGTTGTCAACCAGTTAAAGTGCAATAATTGTCAGCATAACAAACCTGTTAAATAAAGTGAGATGTAAAAAAGGCTGCCACTGTAAAATGTTCATTGCTTTACAAGGGCTTAACCTCATTTTGTCAAAATAATTTAAACAATTTATTTCCGCAAAATGGTGCACGTCAGTGTAAAAAGTTTTAGTGGCAAATATATTTCATTTTTAGTGCATTTAATGGCACACACAGGTGATGATAGGTTAAAATGATTTCGTATTGTCCCATGATCAGATAGAATTGTTATTATTGTTATTATTGTTGTTGTTATTATTATTATAATATATTGTTATTATTATTATTATTATTATTATTATTATTATTATTATTATTATTATTATTATTATTATTATTATTATTATAAACAAACTGACAAACACTGCATGTTTGCAATTTTAAAATAAAAAGACGCTGTTAGTCATCTGGAAGATGTGACACTGCATTCGTAGTGAGATTTCACTGCTGTCTAAAAATATCAACAACACAGAGAAGGTGCTTTGAATTGATATACACACAGGGAGAAGCAATCGAGGCTGACTGTTTTGTAGGCCAATAAAGTGTCTACCTCCTGCCTATAACCAAGCCCCACTTCTCCATATGCAGTTCTTTGCACATATCAAAACAAATATTATCTTTGGTTTGTTAATTTCCCTGCTACACTGGTTTCTCAACAATATATGTTTATAAAATGCTCTCATTTGGATGCAAGAGATGCTGACAATACTAACCTTAAGCCCATTATGAGATGCTTTTCTGATTTCTAAATATTTCATTGCATCCTGTTATGTAAATGACACAAGACTCAAATATCAATTATAGCACACATTGTGTACAATAGTGCTGACGTTCCGTGGTGTCTCTCAGTTTTTATCTATGGATAATTGAGGTATTATGTAGACATGGGACGAAGAAAGAGTTTATAAAGCCACCACATCGCAGAACTACAGAATAACATTACCTAATGCAAGAGTAAAATGTCAACATTACCATACATTGCTAATTGGATGCTTTATCTCCAGTTTTAAAATCTGTGGTTTTCACATAATGAATGCTTTGCTAGAAAGTGCCGTCCCAAGGCATAATACTGAATGCAAATATGAACAAAGTTGTGGCGGTTAGATCAAGCTGAGTTCCTTTTGAATGGATGCAGCCAGCTTCATTTGTAGTCAGCTCTCCACCAAAGCTACACGGACAAATGCATTCATCTAATTAGCAATGCTTGCAACGAAACATGTGTCGCCGGGTATATATGTGAATAGACGGGAAGACGACGTGTACACCACATCAGATAGCTTAAACATACTGTTGGCAGGGCCTCGTGACTTGCAGATCACATAATACTTTAGATTAATTTGAGGCGAAGTTAATCTGATCTGGAGATTATAGTAAGCCAAAATAATGGCGTTCGCTTCCTGACAGTGTCCTTCACCCCTGACCCATCAGATTTCTTTCTGAAGTTTGAGTCATGCAGTCAGACCTCACTGTGGCTTGAGCAACAGTTAAGATTATGTAGACTTTGATTTAAAAGATTTTGTCTGACAATCAGGCTTCTAATAACTCTCTTGAATAATGAAGGTTCACAGTACAAACAGTACTTTGTTGGAATTTTGAACAGATATTAACAGTAATGAAAATATTTAAATTAAGTAAAAATAAAGTTGTAGTTAAGTCAAATAAATTGTGTTAGTTTTGTGGAAACTGTGTGGCTAAATGTCTCAAAATTGCTCTCATTGCATTTGGAAACCCATAATTTCAGGTTTGTCATTATTCTCAGAGGAAGAGCTCCACTATTTGCACATTGACAAAATGATGTGACTTGTAATGGCCAGTGACAATCGTTTACTCCAATTCTTTTCTCCTTCCAAAAATGGGGCATGATGACTGCAGTAGAAGACGCCATAAGAGTTAAACGTCCTGAAACAGAAAACAATTAACACACTGACCCATAACACTGACAGCCTTCCCAGCTTGGCACCGGGGTGCTCTGTGGGCTGTCAGACCCTTAGCTTTCTGTTAGGATGTGAAGGAATGCATCTCTGCTTATTGAATTGTTGAGGGGGGACCCTTGCCTGGGGGTTAATACAACAATTTACTCTGGACTGCCTGTGGATGTGTTGCCATGATTTGTTTGGTGAGTGTTGTCAGCCTGCAGGGTTTGGCGCACTCTTGCCTCCCTGTTAAGTGGGAAGATGTAGTGAGTTCCAGGGGAGCTCCATCATTTGCCTCCTGCAGTAACTCTGTTTAATAAGTCAATGGAAATGAAAGATGGCTCAATGCATCATGAATTTGTTTCTACACATCACCCTTACTCAGTTTTCATTTCAGCATTTTTTCCCCCTCACGCTTCATGGTCAAATCCCATTTCTGTAGCTTCCTAAATATCCACTGTCAAGTGCACTTCTGAGTAAGCATAGTAAAATGCTGCATCAGAGGTCTTATTACCCTCCATAAACTCAATTTTGCTTAATTAAGTACATTAATATATTCCATATTGTTACATACATTTTATTATCTATTCAAATTACCATTCTAATATTAACACTGTCTATAAAAACTCTAATATTGCTGTGTAAAAAAATGGATCACTGGCCATAATAAAATTAAAATTTTCTGTAAATACACTGCATTATGTTCTGCAAGAGAGAAAAAAATTCTGTCAGGCTCAGACTGTCATCTTGTGGGAGTGCAGCGTATGGTTTGATTTACAGCATGCTGTTGATACCATCACATTCATTCATGACACATTTTTGTTCCATTGCAACCTCCGTCTCTGCACCTCTGCCATTTCTTTATGCCTGAAGTGTCAATGAAACTATGATGGCATGGAGTATAATGAGGTTTATATTTAGCTGTTTTCTGTGTACTGCCTTGCCTAAAGTTTCAGCGCAAGCTCCAATCTGTCAAAACAAAGAAAGTCCTATTTTTCAAATACCCCTGCTCTATACAAATTATTCATTCCAGTAGGATTTTTGGTTTTGGCTGTGTCAGGGAGATCATCAACATTCAGCAGTTTTTGGCCTGCCTGTCCCCGTGCAGTGCCAATAATGACCAATCACAGCCAGGAGACTTCCATTGTGGATTGTGTTTTACAGAAACATTTCTCTGTAGCTTACATTTAAAATACAACAAATCAATGCAGCTTCCCTTCATTTTGGAATTTAAAATGAAGTCCGGATGAATTTTGGCAACATCTGCTGGAGTTGTATCAAGTATCCTTAGCCTCAGAGATGGCATCAGAAAAAGATCAGATTGGAGCTGCTGATCTTGAGAAGCCATGATGCAGCTTTTTGCAAAAAAGAGGTGGAATCTTTCAGGTGGGTAGCTTCTCCCTCAATTTAGGCTTTCCTTTTCATCAGCATAACCACTGTTTCACTGTTGTCCCCTTGAACAGAAGCTGAAAAAGACCAGGGAAAGGAATGTTTGCTGGCAGGTATGATTGTACTCCAACACAATGTTATCATCCGAACACAGTTTTGTCGAACATTTTGAGAAAATCATTTTGCTCGATCTTTGACTGTCTGCTGGGCTGTGAGGCAGCTGTTGGGAGACTCACCACCTGGTGAGCAGCTTTGAAGTACACTTTGAGGATTAAATTATTCATTCAGGATGGCGACATGTATCCAGCTTGCCTGAGACTGTGGAGAAGATTTTGCCTCCTGCAGCTCAGCTCAGCCGGACAGTCTTTTAGCACACCCGGCTTCATCCCACTTCATGAAAATTGCACTTTTCACAAAAGTCCAAATTCTTTGTAGACAAGACTTAGAAATAAAATAGAACACAGTCTCCTGCAGTCAACATGGAGATTATGATGATTATTAGCATTTACATTGTAAATGAAATGTTTTATGACCTATGGCCTTTTTAGCATGTCTGCAGGATGTCCCAGATTGGAAAATGATCATGTCCACCAGGAGACTTTAAAAGGAATCCTGCTTCAATGAAAATTAAGCAGAATAGCCAGCTCTAAAACACATATCTTCTTTTTTTACTTTTAATGCAGCTATAGCCCTTTGAAGATAAATCCTTGTGTGTTCACAAAGGTTTGAGGCTACAAATAGAAAAAGCAATTTAGATTTTTATTAATAAAGTGGGTGATTGACAGGAAATTAAAATGGGTCTGGACTGTGACAAGGAAACCCTGTAAAAAAAACACAACAAAAAACTATGCCATTATGAATATGTTTGCATTTTATGGTCTGCCCATCACCTCATTTCTTTGTCAGGAATACTGTGTATGCCTGGTTGGTGTATAACTATAATCAAACATGTTACACACTTTGCAGTATATGGGCATCCATGTTCCATTATCACAGAAAACATATAGGTCACTGTTGTAATCAAGAATACGTTTAATATAATGGTTACATGTTGCTTCTTCTCAAGAGCGAAATTATTTAAAAAAATGAAGATCATTTTGGGTTTTTCAGTAAACCTCTCAAAAGAAGTTTGGTCAAGAACAGCCTTGCTTTAGTAATCCAGCACATTTGATAATAATAATAATAATAATAATAATGCATGTCAATTGTAGAATCGTGTAGATTACATAGAAATTGTTTTATATGAAGCAGCTTAGAACTGTTAAAAACGGAGAAAAGATTTTTTGTGCTAGTGAAATCTCACCAGAAAAATGTCTGTACAGGTGATTATGCAGCAGCTTGTTACCATATTTACATTTTTTTTTAGGCTGTGACCTCCAGTGCCGGAAAAAGTCAGATGACGTAGTATAAAGAGCGACAAAGTACATGTAAGGAGGTGGGTGGATGGGATGTATCAAATAAACTCAGGACACTCAAGAGAAGAGGTTCAAGTCCTGTGTGAAAGAAAGTTAGACTTCAAATAAGTTCAAATAATGTGGCGTATGTCACTTACATCACGTGACTTACGTAATGTACTTGTTTTAACCTAAACCACAGTATTTTCCTAAACCTAATCAAGTAGTGTTGTTGCCTAAACCTAACCCAACCACACTACAACCGTTTCACAACATGAGTTAAACGTCATGTTAATCAGGCCATGTGACTTATGCATGTCGTTTTGGGTCAATTGACCTAGTTTGTCATTTAGCTATAAGGATGTGTTGCAAAATCTCTTTAAATGTGTTTTCTAATTATATAATAAATGGTACAAATGCCTTATTAACTAATTATGACAGCATGCTGCATGTTCATTTGAAGAAAATCAAGAAAAGATAAACAGAAGGCACAATATTTAATGTAAATAAGCCCTAATTGTTTCTCAGCGGAGCAGCTCTACATTAAGCCAGGAAGAAGAGAGAGTTGTTAGAAAGAGAGACAGTTTCATAATTCTGTCCTACACACTGTGATATCTCTGATAATGAGCAGCCTTCCCTCATTGTGTCACGATATACAACGTAACCTGTCAGCTAATGTGCTGTGGTTATTGTACAGCATGATTTACATCGTGGTTTTGGTGAGGAATTACTGTGTTACAGAACCAGATTTCCTGTGTAATATTAACTGTTACCCACTACCAGGACGAATGCAATGAGCATGCAGTGAGATACTGTATGATTTTATCTTTACTGACACAGGGGAACAAATTATGAGAAGCCCCTCAAGGCCTGCATGCTACAGAAAAGTGTGAACCCTGTGGTTATGTAATAATTGTCTAGCCTGACTCGCTCAATACACCACAAATTTTACTATTCTGAGATCAAGTTGTAGCAGGAAATTTGCCACTATTTCTTGACCAGCAGAACAAAGCATCTCCACCTTGTTAGCCGTGATCATTTCTAAAACAGGGTATAGTCTCTGCTGACTGTTTTCTTCCTCATGGGATATATTAGGCTGTATATGGTAATGTCTATTATGTAATTTTCACATATCCCTGTTGCCCAACTTCTGAAACCGCTTCCTGAAACAAAGATACAAGACTTCTTTTGATTCATATTTGAGGCCGGACTGAGATGGTGTCAGCTTATTATTTTATGTGGCTTGCCACATTAATGATCATGCTGTACTGTTCAGTTGTATGAGTGAAGCAGGCCCAGTGTAACATGATGTCTGACAATGTAACTGCTACTAAAACTGCACTGAGATTGACCAATATGACTGCCATCACATCCACAACGCCCCAGATCTCTTGTAGATGCTATACTCTCTCAGGTATATGTAGCTTGAGGGTACTTCCATGTGGCACAGATTTAATTATGTGCCATATTTAGACATAGTTTAAACTGATTTGAGGGACATAAAGAAATGATAGAGTCCCAGTATTCCAAGATGAAGCACAGCTGCACTCAGAATAGCAGATAATCTGGTTGAGTATGCCTCCCACTATCTCTGCGGGTCCTGACAACCCCAGACAGGTCTCCACATTTAGTAATTAAATTAGACAGTCATAGTTTGCTGCCAACTTTTTTGATGATTGGAAATGAATGGAAGGACCCTTATATAATAACAGAAGTCAAATAGCACCTCTTGGCTGGTATTCCTGAATTTAGAAACTATTGGGAATGTCTATCCCCCCAATAACATTTATAGTCTGAGATGGAGGCGTACGGCACCATATGTTCCTAGATTCCGGTAAAGCTTCCTGTTAAGGGGAAAATAATTCATCTTGTCTCATCTGCTCACAGACCAGTCCTGAAGGATTTATCACTAATTCAAGTGGTTTCTAAACTGTTTAAATTACAACCATGAAGGCTGTACTTTCCACCATAATCTTCTTACGTGTTGCCATCTGCACCACAGAAGACTTAATGTCGTTCCAAAGAGGAAGTGGCCAGCAGGACCTAAGATCATTGTTAATGGCAAGTGGGGGCCATGAAAGCGAACTTGACGAGGGTCAGACAGGATCGCTGAAGTGGTGGTTATCCTGCAGACTGAGATAATGAACTATTCCATGGAAAATGTATCCATTGGTCTCCCCAAGTACATACATACACTCCAAGTCCAAAAGTATTTGGAAAATATGATTTTGTGACCCTCTCCAACAGTTTTTCAGGAAGCCCATTTTATAATGTTTTTACTTCTCAGGTAAAGTGATACCGGCAAACAAACAACTCGAAATTCAGGAGCAAGGGCAAGAATACACCTAGCAATATCCTCGAGTTTGGCTGATAGGGCGCCGCCATGTTGAGTTTTTGCAACCACCAGCACCGGACGTGACCATATTTGGACAAAACAGTGGAGCTAACGGCTGTGTGCGGAGCTAGAAGGATCTGTAATTCAAGTTCAGCAATTAAGTTCAGCAATTAAGTTCATTTCAACAGGTCTGACAATTTTGTCTAGCGAACAACAGTCTAAAACTAAATGTACTCACCAGAGAAAGTGAACAGCCAACTCCTAATAAGCTTTTTCAACGGTGCTGGTTAAATTTACATGGTGTCGTGGGTAGGAGTCACTCTCATGTTGTATTGAAGTAGACATGAAACTAGCGATTGAGACCATAAACTCATTATGAAAGTGTTTACTGAGGTAATTAATAAGGTGAGAAGCAGGGTCATTTTAGCAGGGTCATTTTACCATTATTTCTAACTTCTTTTTCGAACCAGCAGAGTCGCCCTCTGCTGGTTGTTCGATAGAATGCAGGTTTAAGGGACTTCTGTATTGCCTTCCCGCTCGGTTTTTACGGTTTCTGGGTGATGAGCCCTTCATCCTGTATTTGCAAACTGAGACTGCTGTGAAAGTGAAACTCTGTAGACTGACTGACAACCTCAACTTTATCAAATTAAAAATATATCTGGTCATGCAGTGTACATAATAATATAGGCTAAATCATCCTTAAATTATAATTTATACTGGCTGTAGAAAAATAACTGTGAAGAAGACTTGTTTGTAGGTAACAATGTGTAGACCTGTGTGAGTCTGTTAGCAAAAAATAGTACAGACATGAGGCCTAAATGAGGACCCCCAATAAACCTGTTCATTTTTGTCATAATAGGTAAGCAAACTAAATGTCAGCGTCCTACAAATCAACATATGTGCCCTCCAAAATATACTTGCCATTTATTACAAGTATCAGGTAAAAAATATAATTAATACATATTTTAGATTGATAAAAATCATTAAATGCAATAAGCAACAGAATGCAGAACAAATGGGCTGAAATTGTGTAATTTCTTCCACTAACTAACTAAGGTCACAAATGTGACAGGAAGTCGAAGTACACCCACATGCCTAATTGAGTTATCAGACAGTTGGCGAACAGGTGACACGAGAAAATAATTTGTTTTAAATTTCACAAAGACTGACTGAATGTTTACAGCAGCAGAAACGAAGCCAGATTCTGCAGCAGCACCAGAGGAGACAGTTGGCACCGAGGTGAGCGCGAAAGGAGGAAAATAACCCGAGTTTAGAGATGACTATAAGTGGTGCCAGGAAAGCTAACGTTAGCACCCCGGCGGCTAGCATCGGCCAGGTGCAGCCAGTCAGCCACCCTCCTGCCTCTGCTACTCCGCTAGGATCGCTGCCACCACAAACTCTGGGTGATTTTTGGATTGATAAACTATACCTGCAGTGATACTCAGTCCGTTTTGTTGTTGTTGTTGTTTTAACAAATAAAAGGCGCTCATTTGTGAGCAGAGAGTGGTTGGAATGAAGTCAGATGCTGGATGTTATTTTAATGGGTTTCCTGATTGAAAAACATTTACACTGAACTTTAAAGAACCATGCTTCACACACTGAAGGCCCAGTTAGCCCAGAGACTTTACCTGCCAGTGCACAAATAACTGGAACCACACTCCACACCTGCAGCTGTTTTAATGGTGAGTAAATCTGTCTTTTTTTAGTTTTTCACCAGTGGCAATGTTGTGCTTCTGTTGTGCTACAAGTTAAATTGCACACCAAACTTATCTGCATCTGCCTCCTCCACATTTTGTCCCGATTGTCTTTAGCATTGAATATTGGATATAAGACTGCTAAGAGACTTGTGTTTTGCTTTGTGTGATGTGTTGATGCTTGATTCAGTTTAGTTTGGTTCTGGTTTGGTGTCAGTGTCCTTGCTCACACAGCGGTCTGGTTAAACCTACTTCTATCAACAGCCTTGAAGCCCATCCATAAACCCTGCTGCTTGTGTGGTTATTTAAATGCCTTAGCCAGAATGCTTTATGGGCATAGTTGTTTCTGTGTTTCAAAGCCCGATGGTAGCAGCTTTGAAGCCAAGTAATAGGGGCAATAATAACTTGGAATGTGATTTGTGGCACCAACCAGCAAAATGCGGAGAAAGTTTTGATTATATTTTGTCTTTGGTGTTTTAATTGACAAAACTTTTGGCGTTTTTTTTTTAACAATACCCTGTCACCAAACTTTAGCAGGACATGATTTTGTTATTGGTATATTCCTAACTTTTCCATTAATTATTTTGTTTTTGTTGACTGAATGAGTCAATTAATTCCATTAAAGTAGCACAGAGTCTGGCAAGACTTTCATTTCACCAGACACACTGCTGAGTTGAAAATCCTTATTTACTCCATTTTCTGTGCAGTTATCCCTCGGCTGCTCTTATTCTAGTTCGCAGTCTGTAAGCCGGCGCAGATTAGTTGACTTATTCATTACAGAGGGTGTCTGTTGTCGATTGCAGAGCTTAGCCAGTGTGATTAATGTTGGGTTTGTGTAACTACCAAAGCAAACACAGACTGGTCTTTTAAAGGGTCTCCTCCACCAAGGGATGCATTGGAAAGATATACTTACAATATGTCACACACTGTGCGTTGTTCAGATCTTTTCTGTTAATGTTTTGTCCATGAACAGATTAATCCACTGAGGCACCAATTTTTATTACATGCAATTGTGTTTCTTTCAGCTAATAGGCATTACAAGAAATGGCCAAATAAGTAGTAGAGTGTGTGTGTGTGTGTGTGTGTATGTATGTATGTGTATATGTTAGTAGAACTGGGAAACGTTAACAAGAATGATCTCCAGTATCTTGCACAGGAGATGCACGATTAATGCATGAAGGATGAATTTTACACTATCAGTCACTCTGTGAATGTATAAACAATGCAAAGAGTTTTTCTCCATAAAGATTTTTTGCCTCAGGTCGGTTCCTTTCTGCCAACACTGGTTTGATTTATTCATTGTTGATACAAAATATTATGCAGGTGAGGTCTGCTGATTCTCCGGTATGTTTAAATTTGTAGTAAAACTTGAGATTTACCTCTGTTAAAATCCTCTTTTCTGTGACATGGATATATCACTTGTAATTCTCTTCTACATTGTGTGTGTGTGTGTGTGCGCGCGTGCGTGCTTGTCTACATGCGCATTCTTGCTGGTGTGTGCGCATTCATGAATACGCACATATGTATGCACATGAAGCCTCTGCGCAGTTTCAGCTCAGTTTTAGTGTTGGACATGGGCAATTCCCCGAGGCAAGGATCCACTCTCCACCCAAACAATGAGGTGCAGCTTTTGCTCTCTCGGTGAACGAGGGGAAGCAAGTCCGTTCAGGAGGTCAGCTCCGAGCTGTTGACACTGCTCCCTGGTTGCCTGTAGTTCTGGGCAGAGCCTCATTATCACAGGGTCTGCTTGGAAGAGAGTGGGTTTCGTTAGGAAGCAGCTGTCAGTGCTGAGGGGGCGAAGGCAAAGGGAAAGAGCAGAGAAAGTAGAGCCTACTCTGCTGTCCATTCGCAGTGGCGCTCAAGGGCCAGTTGGCTGCAGTATTAAAGTCTGCTTTTGTGTGTGTGTGTGTGTGAGATTCTGGCCTGTGTGCATGCATGCAAGTGTAACATGAATCCTGGAGCTAGTACTGCAGTAGTTTCACTTATTACAAGTATTTTTTTGTAATTATTTCATTTGTGTTGAGGACAAGATATATGCTGGCATACGCATTATTTTATTTTATTTTTTTAATGGAAATTTAAAATTGTTTTATTTTGTACGTAAATATATATTTATCTAATAAATACAATAGAAAAGGCCCTTTACATAAATAAAGCATTTATACAAAAATACACACAGCACATGTTAGCTGCATTTTTGTCAGAATATTATGTCTTCAGCAACATTTGCTTGACTTCAAAATATCTTGTTCAAAGTGGGGAAAAAAGTTTTGAAAAATGCTAAACCATGCAAATGGATAAGAATAACAATAAAATGACATATCTGAGGCAAGGGCCAAGGAAGAAAAATAATTGCAGAAAGACATTTTTTAAAACATTATGGGAAACAAGATGAGATGTATAGTCGAGGTCTGCAGATGTCAGGTTTCATGTCTGTCACACTCGATCAGTGACCGGAGCTAATGAGATGCTACATGCTGCCTGGGACTCGAGCTGGAAAACTGCTGTTCTGGTGCACATTAGAATCTGGGGAATTCCAAAAATCTTGCATCTGGTGAAAAACAGAGCAAGCCTCTGTGGCACAGTGGCCATTAACTTCTTGGATTTACTGAGATACGATACCCTGTTGAGAAAAAGTTTCCACACTGATGAGAGCATTTCTTCCAACTTTACCAATTTTCTGCCCAGCGGAAGCAACACAAGGCAGGAAAAGCAGCTGCCAATGTCTTTCTGTTAGGAAATGTAATGGATTTTAAATGATGACATACAGATGTAGTCAAAGAAGTATGTGTGCCACAGTGGAGTGGATTAAGGCACAGATCAGCGAGTTGTAGAAATAGTAGGAGTGATATGGTGTTGCTTGAGGAAAGTTGAGGCAGTTTAAGCGATTATGATTTAGCATGTAAAATAATAATTAAAAAACCATTTGTCAGCACGTGGAGAGGGGGGATTTGATGTTCATTGCTTGTATTTTATTCAGTTGTGTGTTCAGTTGTGCATTACACAAACCACTGAACCTTTATTTAACACAGGCTAGTGCATTTTTCCCTAGAGAGATGAAAGTACCAAGAATTAATGCACTTCTTTTTCTTTGCATGAGTGGTCCCACTGGGAATCAGACCCCTGAGTCTAGTACTGTTTGCAGTGTACTCCACTGCCATTAACAATGTTATGTTTGAGTCATGATTGACAACCGTCCTGAGACATACTGGTGAAAGGAAGAATCAGATATATCTACAAATACTTGCAGTTACTTTTAATCACTGACATCTGTCATCTAGAGCTGAAACAATTGTTCTCTTAAGGAATTGAACCAATTTTTGATTGATTAGTTGTTTCAGTAGTTGAAATTTACTGCTTCCAGCCTTTCATATATGAGGACCTGATGCTCTTCTTTGCCACATATGTTTCAATATATTTGGGATTTGCACTGCTGGTAGGACTAAACATGCCATATGATAATGTCAGCTTGGCCTCTGGGAAATTGTGATGACAAGTTTTTCAATATTTTGAGACTTCAGATTAAATCAGAGATTAAAACCAAATTTCTCATTTGATTGGTGGTGTATCTTTTGCTGTGTAATAATTTATCAATGTTCAATCACATGTAGACATTAAAGGTGGGCTAAGCGATTCTGGAGAATTCCATGACAAATACCACGATATAGAGTAAGTAATGTAACTAACGTTAGCTAAGTTGTGGGTTAGCAAACTGTTGATACATATGCCGTTTTACGCAACTGCCGTGACGTAATATTCAATGCGACACACACAGCAGAAACAACAGCGAAACATACACAGCTGTCTCTTGATTTAAGTTAAAGCATTTCAACATTACTCAGAATGTAAAGACGGATAAGCGGTATGAAAACCTTACTGCCGTGACGTTGGGACCAGAGGGCTCTGTGAGCAGGCGGCTGGCCGGCCTCGCTAGCTCCTCCCGCGGGTTGGCACGGGCTTCCCCCGCCGCCGTGATGATGATGCAGTGAATAGTGATGATTCTCTCTGACCAATCAGCAGTCTGCTGTGTTTTCACGTCACATTTTATTATCGCCTCAGCTCACTTGGAACCTCCACGGAGGTGATACAAAAAAAAGCACCTGGAAGCAGGTACAGGTACACCATTCCTACAAGGGAAAACCAAAAACAGGCGAGGCACAGAAATAAATCTCACCTGATTATTAAATCCAGCGACTTTGTCCTTTTATCACATCATCCTCTCATGTAAGTTCTTTGACTTCAGTACTTCAGCTTCACCAACGTTAGCTTCAGTCATTGAGAGAACACGTTACACGTTGGTTATGACGCCACATAAGCGACTTTTGGGTTTTTGCGACTTTTGGTTCTTTGTAATTATGTATTTTCACAGTCTTCAACAGTTTTACATCAAACTGCGACTTTCTTGACTTTTAAATGTATATTTTAAATTGAACATTATCATATGTGCAATTCAGAGCACAATTCAAATGGGATCAAAAAATTTGTTGTCTCTTCCCATTGACTACCATACATATTTTTTCTGAAGTAAGGTCACATGGTGGTCCACCAGAAGGGGAGGGTCTTAGGCTCTCTATTTGCTGCTGTGAAGCTAACACGCAGGGAGGACGAGATGGTCTTCATGTTTTGGCAAACCAGACTGTCTGTGGGAAAGTCAATCTAACGTTACCTGACACACAAATCACGGCTGGAACAGCTGGAATAGTGTTGTGTGTCCTCAACACCTGATGTGCAAAGTAAAGTGCTTTTTTAAAGTTTCCCCTGACTTAACAGTTCAAATCATTGTGATCACACCAGTTTACTGTTGTGGTCATGACTCAAATGCCAGTAGATTGCAGTTCACCCAGGACTTCACCCAGTGACTAAAATGCAGTTCTGGCTTGATTACATTTCAACCAAGGTAATCCCTCGGATAACAACTGGCCCAGGAAACATTCACCATTGTTGTAAGTCTGAAAGTCCAGTCGCTTAGTCACTGAACTATTGCCGTCCAATCGATGGGGATCTTTAATAGTAATTTCCAGGCACCCCGATGCTATTGATTTCAGTCAACAAACATTTCACTTTGATCATTATAATCCCAGGCTTGCGGCACACTTCCTGGGGCTTCTCCTCCTGAGAGGCTTACAATTGGTCTTGAAATGGCAATCTAGTCATGGTTGCCACATCGACTGTGTGCATCCACAGCAGAGACAGAAATTGAATTGTATTTGAGGAAATTAAGTACACACAAGTAAACATTCATGAAAAGTGTTTTGTGGCCACTTATCTTTGTTTTTAATGTCTCTAAAATTCATCTTCTCCTACTGCGTGTCAAAACTTGTTGCCAGCTTGAGCCAATTTTCCTTCCCCTTCCCAGTCCTTGAAATGGTTCATTAGTTTCCCATGCACCCGTTGGTTAGCCTTATTGTTCAGCAAACCAATATGATATGATGAGAGGAAGAACACAGAAGGAGCTCTGGAGACTAATTAGAAGTCCTCAAACTTAAAAATCTGTTCAAAGTCTTGTTGTTGCCAACACGCGGAGGCAGTGACCTAGGGTCTCATTTAATGTTTCTAAGTATCTATTAATGTTCCATGGGTTATGCTAGAGCTAAGGGAGGCACAGGAGCAGGAGCTGATGGATGAGAAACATTAGACGCCCGGCAGGCACTGAACTCTAATATAATGCAGTCATATGGCTATTTTTTTTCTTTGGTGTACTTCATTACATTTCTCTTTGGTGGAATATGTTTCTGTTTTAAATAATTTATTCTTCCTTTTCTTCCAGGTTTCTCTCAAAAATCAATCGGTGGCTGTCTTACCAGAGATAAGCATGCCTTATTAATGTTAGATCTTTATCGTGCCAGGAGGACCACCAGCACTGCTGCTGAGTCTGCTGATAATTGACATTTTCTCTAGATGAGGGTATTTATCATTCTATCACTGTCCATGGGAGGCCCCACAGCTGACCATACCCATAGAATATTCTGAAAAGAAGCTGGGATTTTTTACTCTATATCCAGTATGTCATGCAGTATTCATGTTGCCTCATGAGAGGAAAAAAGTTTGTTTCTTAAGAGAGAGAGGCAGGATTTCCATTGCAAAGCATTGAACAGAATAATACAGGCTGAATGTGAGCTTTTGAAAATGTGCTATGCACAAACTGACCTTTAAATCTCATTCTTTTTTTCTTTTTTTTTGAATGACTAGGGAGGTGCCTTTCAGCCACACTTTACACACAGAGCAATGTGCCCAATATCCCTTCTCCAGAGGACACTGGATATTGGAAGCATCCACCGCAGCTGACAGTGATAATAGTATACATAACACTGACAGAACAATGTCACTTTAACCATTTAAATTTGCATTTATATTACATAATTGGAAGATTAGGGACCGGAATTGCATCTTCCTCTGCAGATGTAATGACGTAAATTTGGATGCATCTGTAAAATAATGCGCCTTGTAATCAAAGGTTTGTTTGTTTAGCTCAGTACTAGCTATCAACACTGACTGAAAGCCATTTTAAGGGTTCATTTTAAGCATACATGATAACTTTGATTTGAATATGATGAGAGCAACATGTTAGACTGACAACAGCCTTCTTAGACAAATTGTCTCAGAACAAAGTGCAGCATTTGAGAAAAGAAGCACTCAAATTCAAGATGTATGCTGGCCTAGTCATTCATTTTATTTTTTAGTTTGGCTGCCATTGCACTTGATATTAGATGCAACACAACCAAATGAAAAGCTAAGGAGTAAGATGTGATGTATTACTGAAATAAGTCCTATCAGGGAAATGCATTTTGAATGAGATTACTGTAACTGCATTTGACACACTTCATGTCATCCTCCTCTGTCAAGTTTAGCGTCAGATGATGGTAGATGTGCATGGCTTAATGGGGGGGACGTGACAACTTCTAAAGTTTGAATGCTGTCTGAGTGACTCCAGGTCACTTCTTTCTTCTCAGGGTGGAACACGGCGGTGGCTATTTCTGCTTGCATTCACTTAATTGGCAAAGTTAAACAACTAAAATAATACAGTTAAAATTAAGTTCCTTTAAATAACGTATTGTACACGTTCTCTCTGCAATTGATATTTGGAGTGGCTGATATGGATAAATTCCCCTAAACTGGGCCTTTTTAATTTCTTTTCTGTGCTAGCAAACACAACACACAAACTATTATACTGCAACCTGAGCTTATCTACACACTTTATGGGGGACTAAAGCTACATAACTAAATACCCCTCATCAGCGATTTGATATATCGCCCAGCTCCACCCAGATTTTTAATACTGCCCACCTACATTCAGTGCATAACAGTAGAATTGAATTTTATCACCTGCTGCCAACAAGTACAGCTGGATTTTGCCCTCTTTTTAACAGAGACAGAGTTCTATGTTGTGGTACATGGAACTACTGCTATGGTTTCTCTGAATGCAGTCATTTGCCGTGATAAAAATGTCTCATAATCCATATCTTCATACCCAGCAGCCATGAACATCATCATGACACTGCATGTGTAAGAGAGTTGAAAAGATTTTTGCTCTCTCGCTCTCACTCGCTCTCTGTCTCTCGCTCTCTCGCTCGCTCTCTGAGAAATACAAAATCTGATTATGGACCCCTGATATAAGACTTCATTAGCACTGCACTCATTTAACCCTGAATACACAGCTCTACAGTGAGTCAACAACGTGAGTGAACTTGTTTGCGTCTGCCCGCCATATCACTCATCAAGGCTCTACAACTCATGCCAGCAGTAAAACTTTATTGTATAGCATTAATTGATTATAATTAAAAAGCTAGACACAGCTATTGGCCTACACATAGATCACACACTCAACATCTGGCCTTCATTGGCCTAATTATGGCAAGTAATGAGATGCTAATTTCAACACTCACTGCATGCATGAGCTGCTAGATTCATGTGAAACAGAAATTTATGACAAAACTAATAAATAAAACATCTTACTGGTGGTAAACATTAAGCAACTGAGGGGAAGAAAACAAAATGGGGAGGAACATGGGGCCCGATGATTAACAGTGCCTTTACATAATCACGCCTGTGCCTGAAGGATGGTTTCTTTTGCCCCACTGTTTACTGGTTTATGAGGAGAGTGATGGGCCATTTCATTACCTCAGCAGTAATTAATGCACAAAATTAAGCAGCCTTTGATCAATTGTAGGGGCCGGTGGTGTTGAGATTCCATTATTTAACTACCAAATCTGCGCTGAAGTACTGAAACAGTAATGCTAAAAAGTTAGCGTGTCAGCATATTAACATAAGGCACAGTAGAATGTAGTACCCATATCAGATTTTGGTTAACATTGTCTCGTCTGGCTTATGTGTCACACTAATGGACAATGTGCGATCGTTAAGTCTAAGATCTGTGTCCTGGGAAATAAACTAGCTCAGTGCAGCAGTGTAAAAATTAGCTCTTATGTCTCCCTCAGTAAGGCCTGAGTCTCCCCAGCCTGCGTTAAGAATAGATCTCTAGGGGCAATTCCTCAGAGCAAGATAAATTACTTAAACAGAAAACTGTTATTCGTCAACACATATATTAATGCTATAGCTTTGCTTGGTTCACCTAGCTGTTGATAAGGCACTGGTAGCCACCGATTATTTGTAATGGCTAATTCAAAAGAGCACAATTCAACACAAAAGAGGATGTGTACACCTTGACCTTCAACAGAAGGATAAAGATGGAGCTCTTTGATATGTTGAATATACAGTATAGCTCAAACATTGCTAATCATTTTCACTATAGATTGGTTATGAAGCAAGGAATATGTAAATATTACCCAGACAAGCAAAAACTACAAATAAAGTTGTTGGTGTTCACTGCTCTTGAAATCACTGTGACCACAGCTTTTGCTGATTAGTAAGAGGTGAAGAAGTGTTGCAGTCATTAGGAAACCTTGCACTTTACATTTAATCATGTGGAATAAATTAAGTTGTAAATTATTAATTCATTTTAATTTAATTGAACTGAATTGAGTTAAAATGAAACTTCTCTGTGAACGCATTTCCAGCAGAGTCACATTAGTGAGATGATGGTTCAAACTGCAAAAGAGGGAGAAATAAAGGATGGATTGCCATACACCCAACTTTTCCTTCTCAGTGGTTTTGTCAGCATTTAAAGAAATTAAACCCGCCGAATCAAATATCAGCCCCACCTTTGTTCATATTATCATAGTGTTAACCAGTAAAGCAGAGCAGAAGAAATCTAAAGGGTTCTGTGTAGGCCCAAAAATGACGTGCGACGTCCCGTCACACATGAGCGATGTTACCATATTGGTTAGACTCTAGGCGAATCTAAAAAAAACTTTTTGGCCATCAATGACGCTACATTGGTGTTTGGCAGGTGAGCCTTGTAGATGGGCAGATTAAACAGTGACGATCTGAGTCAGACAAACAAACTGAGCCAAGAGACTTTTATTTGTGCAGCCTTGCAGCTGCCAGAGTAGAGCTGCAGCTAACGATGATTTTAGTATTCGAAGCTTCTATAGATTATTTCAACGATTCATCGATGCGTCGTTTAAGAAGTACTTTTGCTCAGCGGCGGCGCCCCCCGGTAACGGGATAAGCTGTGCACGTTTTATAGGTGATAGATTTTTATTAGTCCTTTCGGAAATTCATAGTGTGTCATACAGTAAACATCAGACTAACAACCAGACAGCTGCTTTACAAACACAAACATCACCCGAGTGCTATACAAGTTATACTACAGGCTCGTGCAGACTACCCGGCTTTCAGCGTCGGGCCGATGGCCGTGCAGTTCACACAACTTGCCGTCATAAAACGGCGGTCTTGAAGTCGTTGTGGCGTTCAGACTTCTTGACTGATCGGTGACAGGGGGTCACACACACTACAGGAGCTGACAACCGCTATGGCACCCGACGCTGGATCCATACACGAAACAGCTGTTTGTTATTATAAAGATGGCGATAATAAAGACAAAGAATATGGTTGAAAGGATGGATTAGCACACGCAGGTAGCAGGGATTGCCTGAGCTACAGAGAGAGCTGCATAGCAGTCAAAAGGCGCTGCTCTTGACTGTGAGGTTACAACTCACGGCCCAAAAAGGAGAACAACAAACACACGTGTGCACATTTTCAGCTGAGGACTGCAGCTTACTTTGGTGTCAACTCATCAATCAATCATGATTTCAGTTAAATGCTAAAGTTGCTGTTACTGTTACCTTGTCTGGTCCGCTGGCAGAACACCGGGTGCTTTCTGATAAGGCAACGTCGTGCTGTTGCCGAGGCGACAAAAGTTTCGTTTTACGGTGGACAGACTGTAACATTACAGAGTTGTTGTTTTCTTTAGCTTGAAATAATCCCATACTTTGGACACTTTCTTTTCTGACCCTCGCTGTCTCTCTCTTCCCCCACTTCGTGTGAACTGTCGTGTTCACAGTGTAAACGCGATGTGCGACAGTAATAAATGTCCCTGCGAAACACTGTGCTGTATAGTTACATGGATTAAACGAAGCATCGATGCAAAGCATTTGTGTCAAAGCATTTTATGAATCGATTTAATCGAATCGTTTCAGCCCTATACCAGAGTTACGGTGTTTCTGCCGTTGCTCTACGTCATTAAACCACGCCTATGCCGCGCAATCATGCGCATTAGACACTGGTGCCAACAGGAAGTAGCCCTGTAGTAGTATTTCATAGCACCAAAACTGCCTTCACTGCTCTCCATTCAAGTTGGTCTGCTGAGAAGGTGATTGGTTGCAACCTTTCATCCCTCCAGGACCTGTACACCACCAGAACTCTGAGGTGAGCCGGAAGGATTGTTGCCAACCCCTCCCATCCTGGATACAAACTGTTTCAGACACTCTCCTCTGGCAGGAGGCTGTGGTCCATCAGGGCCAAAAACCCAAGCCACAAGAACACTTTCTTTCCATCTGCAGCGGGCCTCCTCAACAAGGCTCAGCTCCCCACTGTCACTAAACCTCATTCTGATTCTGAGGCTATACAGTCCCATACGCAACAAACCGCGATGCGCTGTGTGTTGTGACACCTTTCTATCAGAACCAGCGTTACATTTTTCAGTAATTTGACTTACAGTCTTTTGGATTGGACTACACGAGCCAGCCTTCGCTCCCCACGTTCATCAGTGACTCTTGGCCTCCCGTGACCCTGTTGCAGGTTCACCCCTTTTCCTTCCTTGGACCACATATGATAGGCTCTGACCACTGTAGACCGGAAACACCCCACAGGAGCTGAAGTTTTGGAGATGCTGTCCCGGTTGTCAAGCCATCACAAATTGGCCGTTGTCAAAGTTGGTCAAATCCTTACGTTAACTCAATCCTGCTTCTCAAGGTCTTTTCACACTGGAAGCGACATACCGCCTGCATAGTCGTTTGGATCCTTGGGGTAGCTCTGCGCTACAGACAAGGCAGGCAGACAAGCGCTCGGTGAGTAAACGGCAGGGCGCTCTATAACTAGATTTCTGGAAACTCTCAAATGCTGAGGGTTGGTCTCTTGTCCAATGATTTTTGTGCTGCGCATCATGGACAGAAAAGTATAAGACAATTCAACTTGGGTAGTGGTCAGGCGTGTGTGTGAGACAAGCACAACCACGACAGATTCACACAATCGCCTTCGCTTGTTGCTTCGTCTGTCAGATTCTCCCTCACACGCTCGCCTCTCATTGAAAATGAATTACTAGGCGCGTAAATTGCTTTCCGTCTGAAAAGACCTTAACACATCAACAAAATGTTAATTTGCTGACTTATAAATCCCACCTGCTGACAGATACCATGGTAATTAGATAATCAGTGTTCTTCACTTCACCTGTCAGTGGTCATAATGTTGTGGCTGATCGTGTATGTGCAGGTGGGCTTACGCTGTACACATCCAAACCAGGGAAAATAAAACTACAACAATCTGCATAGCTTGTAACTGTTTGAGATAAAGGGGGAAATATGTTTTTTGTAATTTGGGCGAACAACCTCTTTTTCACTTTTTCCTGCACAAAAACAGGGTTTGTGTTTGCAAAATGTGAAATTATTCTTGACAAGGCAATATTTCACAAGAGCTGTAAAGCATTTTTAAAAAATCAAAGTAGTCTTTGACTCATGAATTATTTCCCTGGGTTACTGAAGTCTTTGGCACTTGATCTCCAACTCTGTCGAGAGAGGGGATTTGAATTGATGTGACTAATGTAAAACAAGGCCAACTGTCAGATGTAAGCCAGTCACTGCTAGTGCACTTTTGCACCCTCCATTTCCAAGGCATAATGATGCACAGCCATCACACTTAAGCCCAGTCTAGTGCCTACATATGGAAAAAGTGTCGGTTGCAGCGAAGGAAATTATGCAGTCCACTAGTTCCCTGTCTAGTGTGGCATCACAGCTGCACAGCGCTTTCCCAGAAGAAGAGATGACATGTTTATGAGCTATTCCCCTGATGCGGCCTACACCTAGAATACAGACTTGTCCTTTACCCTGACTGGCCCACTGAGGGAAGTCTATTGTGAATAACTGAATAAAAAGATTTATGTAATATTATTTTAACCTAACCGACCATCTAAGTAACCAAGCTGCTTAATAGTCATTCAGAAAGTAAAATTTGACACTAAAGAACTATAATCACCTCTCATAATTCATGTAATGAAATTAACCTTGAGGATTTGATCATTTGGAATCCTTTTACTTTTGTATGACTTGTAAAATAATGGCTGATAGATGCTGCAAAATACTGTATGAATGTTAAGTATTTTGCAAGCTTGCAGACAAGAAGTGTGAATGTTTGAGTGTCACTTAAAAACATTCCCACCACAGGGTTGTTTCTCATTTGCAACCAACTATTCAACTTTATAAAGCTCCCATCGTCTACATGATCTTGTTGCCTAAGTGGCAACCAGTTTAACACTTTATTCATTGTTGTCAAAGTAAAACTCACCATCTTAAGAAATCTGTTCTCAAAATGGATATTAAGCGGATGTAATCATGTGGAAATACTGAGCAATGAACGTGAGCTAACAATGTGTTATCCAGAAACTGACATAAAGCTTCTTAAGCCTTCCTATATTCTATAGTCTCACATGAATAACCATAGCTTTTGAAAAGAGGAAAATAACCTGTAATAATTTGTCCCTCCAGTCGTGTGGAGATACTGCTGTGGTGTTCCTCTATTTGTCACTGTCAGCCTCCAGACTGAGGATATGAGAAGGCGGCAGAAAGAATGGGAGCGGTGGGGGGGGAGCAGTGGTGAGAGGAAGGGGAGTGTGAAGAAAACGCTGAAGTATGTGATTAAGAATAATGAGTAAAAAATTGCATAAAGCCATCTCCCAAATCACATATCAACTCCACGCCTGGCATTATCCCTGAAGCATCTCATCAGTCCTGGTCCAAGTCCCCATCTTTCTGCGATGCAAGTACACGTGTGCCCGCCCACCCACACACACACACAACCATAGCAGTCCATTAGCAGCTAACACATGAGCCAACAGCTCTCTCTCTCTTTCTCTTCCCCGTTTCTCTCACTCTCTGTATCTATCCGTCTCTCAGTGGATCTACATTGTCTTGGGTAGTAAAAGCAATGGCAGGAACAAGACCTGTCAAGTTTCATATCAATACGATGACCTTCCGTCCCTCGCTGCTGTTCTACCACTCCAGCAAACACAGCCAGGCCTGGCTGTTATCTCCAAACCACTGTTTGGAGAGGCATCTCTATCAGAACAGTGGAAAAACCTCCAATGCATATCAATTGGAAGACTTTGATTTTTATTTGTTCTGCATTTGCTCTGTCTTGCTATGGTACACAGAAATGACAGCAGGGTCCACTGTATAAACTCTCAAACCACTTGATTCTTATTGGACTTTGGCAGAGAATTTCAATCTATAAATGTTAAACATATGAGTGATTTCTCATTTGCTCTTACACTTTCACCTTTTGTTACACAATATTTTAGTGTGTGCAATGAATCACAAAACTCACGGTTCGGACCGTGGAACTACTTTGGCTCTTTCTGTCTAGATTCACCTCTCGCTCAGTGTCCTGCCCACAGCACTGATTGGTTACATGCCACGAGTAATAGTCTATGACGGATCACAGATCAACTTTGATCCGTTACACCACTAATACTAGATGTGCAACTGAGGGTTAAAAAAGCTTTCAACATTTTAGAAATACGAATATGTAAAACCTACAGTGTGGAACTTTTGTCTCCCCTTTTGGCAGTGACAGTAATTACAGAAAAATTGTCGAGGTGTGCTCATGACGTATGCAAACAGGTGAGATTGCACGAGGCTCATGTTCAAAAATACAGAGAAAGTTCCAAGACAATTGTCTTTTTTTTTTTTTTTTTTTTCAGGTAGAGTAAGGTCGGTAGTTACATAGCTTATGTTACTGCCTTATTCCAAAATGGAAAAACGCTGTAACATAACAAAATGTGGAAAAATTGAAGTACTGTGAATACTCTCAGAATGCACTGTATGTCATGTTATCTTTGTGCACTACACTGAGCCTATCAAATGTTAGATGATCTTTGTTTATGTGTTTTTTTAAATAAATAAATATAAAAAAGGGCGTGTGTGTGTGTGTGTGTGTGTGTGTGTGTGTGTTTCGGAATCATTTTCTGTCGACAGACAATTACTGATTTTAAAATCTGATATAATTTCAACAATGGACTAAACTTTTTGTGTTTTAGAAAGCATAAATGTCAAACATTTTCTGATTCCAGCTTCTCAAACTTGATGACTTTATGCTTTACTTGGTCATACATGATAGTCAAATGAATATCTTCTGAGTTTTGGTCTGTGTGATAATTAAACAAGACATTTAACTTTCACTACTGTCTAGTATTTATAGACTAATATGAGTCAATAAATAAAATGATTGTAAGTTTACGTTAAGTTACTAGACATTACTTGCGTGTGCCAGACTGAAACTAAGGCTATGTACAGACTGCAGGTCAAAGTGACCCAAATCCTCAGATCTGATCTTCTTACAACAGTGTGAACAGGCCAAGTCACTGGAATCTGATCTGAAATCTGATACAGATTGTATCTTTTTAAATGCAGCCCGTGTCTGGACACTCAGGTCAGAATTGATGCGAATTTGACTTCACTCTGTTCCTCTGTCAGATGGAGCCACAGTGAATGAAAAGGCTCCACAAAAGCCATTATTATACATGTGGCTCTCTTGCTCCTCTACCTACCGATCTATCATCTGCTCACAAATTCCCATTAACTGTAATGAAAAGAACAAAGTTGTGAACACTAATTCGGGAGAAATGTCACCCGACAGGACAATAAAAAAACGGGAATCTCCCGTGAGCTAACCGGAGCTAACCTCTGTTACTCCTTGTTTACTTCTGTAGCTTAAGACAGCGTGCTGCATGTTGCATTTTTCTGTGCATGCGGGTCACTTTCAGGCCATGGACAGTTTACACTGGAGTCGGAATTGAGTATAATGCCTGCAGTCTGAATGTAGCCTAAATGTCAAGATAAGAAAGATTACCATCTATAGATCATGTGGAAATGTAACACAGTGAATCAACAAATCACTCAATAAATTCAAAATTCAGTATATACTGTTAATCTTGTTGCTTGCAGAGCCCAGCCAATGTGCCCTCCTACTTTTGAAAGCAATTTGGATTCTGCTAGTTTGAATATAATATGCTATTTGGTGTTGTACATGAGACATAGAGCAAACTATTGAGATATATATCTAAGTGATTGTCCCATTTCCAACTACGAGATCTAAAAATTCTCCACAGCGAGTCAATATCTAGTAAATGAAAGACAATCATTTGTACATGAGTAGACAAACTGAAGTTTCATTTAAATGTGATTGACTGCCGGACTTGCTGAATAAAGCCTAAGTGAGTTGTGTTTTAGTGCTTGAATGCAATCTTCTTTTGAATTTGAAGATCCACTGCTCCATGCATGACTGGTAATGGTAATATGGCCTAAAAATAAAATCTCTGATTTAAAACACACAACTTACGATATCAATCAGTTTTCTGAAGAACAAATTACAAAAGACAAAGGAATTATTCAAATAAGTTTTTGTTAGTTGTTTGGTGGCAGACACTTTGCAGAGTCCAATCATCGGTAATAAAATACACAATCAAACTATGCTGCATTGTTTGACTGTACATGGTCTGTCCTAGTGGAGTAATACGACACATCCTCCATTTGATTTGTAATTTGTTCATATGTTGTTGTTGCTGTTGTGTAGATGGGGCAGATCAACTTTAGCAAACTATCAGGGTTCACAGACAACAGTTTTTTGCTAGTCACCATTATTAG
This sequence comes from Micropterus salmoides, assembly GCF_014851395.1. Classification (NCBI taxonomy): domain Eukaryota; kingdom Metazoa; phylum Chordata; class Actinopteri; order Centrarchiformes; family Centrarchidae; genus Micropterus; species Micropterus salmoides. The sequence continues at coordinate 15,900,342 of NW_024040374.1, forward strand.
CTTAAGCCTTTTGGCTTTTTACACTGCATAAATTAGCCTTGTGGAGCGGAAAAAGTTGGCGTCTACTCTAGTACTCTTGCCCTATCCCTTTTTTTTTTTTTTTTTTTTTTTGAATGACAAAAACGCATGAACAAAATCTCATAACATTATGTGATAATATGAGTATTATTATATAACTGCTGCAGTCAATTCATTTGTCTTCTTTCTTTTTGCATCTTTTGTCGTTTCAATATTACCTTAATTTTGTCTGGCTTTCTGTATTGATATTGTCTTCTGGGTATGCTGCTCTTGCTTGGTCTGTCAAAGCAGTTAATAACCTCTTGTTTTTAAAGGTGCTATATAAATTTGTTATTACTACCAGGTCGGGGATGAAAGCCATCTGTTAATAGACAGGTCATACTTACTGCCTCTGGATAAAGGAGCTAATTGTCTGTTCCCTATGACACAGCTGAAGGTGCCATATGAAGAGCCTCATGGCAAAAAAAAGGCCCTGATATTTTAATTAAACTGCTGTCACTCGCCCTCGCCAGCAGCAGTCAATTTCTTGTCACACTAACATACATACATACATAAGGTTAAATAAGTGAGTAAAGCAATATGAGGAAGTCTTACAATGATGTGGGGAGTAGGTGGCAGATAAGTGCCAATGTGGACTGTGAATTAAAGCCATGTCTGGAAGTCATTATTGTGATACTGACACTTTGGGCAAAGGATAATAAAGGTTGTGGGTCAGAGGAGGCATGTCGTCATCTCTGTGAAAGAGTGATGACTGGAATCATCTGCTTTTCAGCAGTTTTTAAGTTCTTTCTTCATTTCAGAAATTTCTATTCTTTACTCTGTACTTAAATTTCTCATTTTGTATCCGTCCATCTCTCCTCTGCCAAACCAATCATCTGGGGAGGACATCACGTTTTGACAGTGTGAGAGGACGACATAATATCTGTCAACTTCATACTCTCTCTTCCTTGCTGTCAGTGAACACTGCGTCCCCTCAACAGCTCTTTTAGAGGCCCTTCACCACCTTCTTCTATCACCTTCCATTTTTTTCTCTTTCATTTTTTAGTGGTATTTTCTCACCCTAGGAAGTGACAAAAATGCTCTCATGTTCTTGTTTGTCCTACTCCCCAGTCCCCAGCCACTGTGGTCTTGCCAGAGCTGTATAGTTGACACTTCTATTTGGACACGTGAATTATAATATTAGGATCAAAAAGACTTGACTTTATGAAGACTGACTTGACTTGAGAACAAAAGTCTCGTATAGCTGTACATTACACCATGAATTATTTATTAAATAGGATAGTTAGTAAATACAATAACACAAGACCCTTTATAGATATAGTTTTGATTTTTGCCTTGCTGCAATTGTGACACCGTCACAATTTGAGTGTGTTAATTAGTAAGTGACGGTCATTTAGTTATTATAGTTCAAACACAGTTCCTGCTCTTGCAGACAGCCATGACATGTAAGAATTCTTTAAGTGGATTGACACTTTTTGTAAAAGAAAATTTGTATTCCTTATTTAACAATGTAATAAATGAGATGCCATCTTAAAGTTGTGTTTCATGGCTTACTAGTATAAGATTCCTTTTATTTATTCAGAATCTTACCTAATTTCAGTCGCCTGTTGCACAGAATACATGTTAAACATTAAGGGCAGGATGATGACAGCATAATGGTCCATTAATAGTGAGCCAAAGATTATACATTTAATCATAAATCTGGTATTGTGAAACATTGTTGATCTCCGTGAAGAAACAGGGATGTCGTAGTAGGAAGTGTAATTAGATACAGAACAAGAAAACGTTGTAGGAATATATCTAACATTTCAACATGTCGAAGAAGACTAGTGTAGAAAATTGCACCATTTCAGGCGTTATCCATTGAAAAGCAGTACAACTGGCAAAGTCTGTGAAGAAAAGAATGTGCTCTAAGTGTAGAAACTCAAAAGCTGCAACAAATTATTTCAGTAATTTCTTCCATAATCAGAACATGGATAGCATTTACAAAAATGGATGAGTTTATAGTACTTATGCATAGAGACATACTGTATGGCCTAGTTTTCTAGTACCCACCAACACGTAATACAAAACAACAAATTCCTAAACGTAAACCCAAATTATAAATAATAAACAAAAAGAAATAAATGCAAACAGCAGAAAACTGGGCTTTTGCCATAAACCGTCTTGCAGAAACTGACTGAGAATTTTTCATTGGTGTCATTATTTGTCCTTTAGCACTGGGGTTGAACAAAAAATAGAAATATGCATCAGACATAATCAATTTCACAAAAAGTTAAAAATAGAACAACTATATAATAACCTTTTTATATAAGAAACCACTGGCTTAAAAAATTCAGGAATGTGTCTTGTTGTTCATTTCACCTTTTCCTTTCACCTTGATAGGAATTCCAGTAGATCTATTGACTTCTATCACAGTTTGACAGGTCTAGTTGGTAACAGGCATTTTTTTTAAGATTTAGAAGCTGAATACGTTTGCGGCCAGCTCATGAAACTGTTTTAAAGTCAAGTTAATCCACCAGAAGCTGTCAAAATGGAGTAAGTAATCTCTTTTTGCTCATCGTTTTCTAGCAGTTTATTCTCCAGTTCCTTGCTATTCCCAAAGATGAACTTTTCGACAGTTGCATCTCCTTCTGAAGCGGAGCAACGTTTGCCTTTAGGAATACAGATCAAAATTAACAAGACATAATGCACATAATTCTGTGAAATGAGATTTACAGAAACCTTAGTAAAAAAAGAATTCTGAATACACATGTACAGTTAGTCACACCATAAGAATTTAATTAAAAAAAAAAAAAATGCCCAGGGTTCATGTAGTATTGTGTACATGTAATGTATAATTTTTGCAAAGGATTCTGCATCAACCAATGTGCCTGAGTTGCAAGTTTCTGGTGTTCAAGTATGTGCGTGTATGAGGTAGCACGGAATACATGTCAGCATCTGAAATACTCTGCGGGTCCCTCCAAGTGTCAAGGCGCTCACTGCTTCTGGCATAATTGACTGGAAAGATTTCATTTTCACTGTAACATGGAGCAAGACAAACTACTCAAACACCTTGTGGAGTCAAATGTTGCATGGACAAGTTTAGTTAACATTTTGTCATGACCTCATTGAAAAAAACACACACACACACACACACACACACACACACACACACACAGTCCATTCTGGTTCCTGGCTCCAATTGATTTTGGTTGATCTGTGGGAATTGCCACGGTTGTTCACTATCTCTACCAGGGCTGGGGGTGGTTCATTAATGTCACCAATTACAAAAATATGATGATTTACATTATCTGCGTCAGCGATTTGCAATGGAGTGCTGTGTCCGGTTAAAGCAGGGATGCCCTCGGCGAACAAGCTGTGGCCAAAAAATCTCACCTGCAACCATCTAAAGTTTGAGAGTATTTTAGACAGAGACCCAACATCGTGGTGCCCTGTCAGCTTTGTAAACTGGAAATGGTTTATCACAACTGGTGTGCAGCAACACGTGAAGCAGCACAAACACATGAAGCAAAGCTTCAAGGAGCACTTTATCAAGACGGCAGCAAGGCAGCAATGTGTTAACTTTTTATCCCCACATAAGCATGATATATTAGAAATATCAATAGGTTTCTTTTAGTTGTAGTCTCTTAAAATTGATTTTCTTAACCTTTCTTCATTGCCCCCATGTTAAAAGTAATTTCTGCACCACTGCTGTCAGGGTAAGGCAATGTTAGAACATGCATCAACTAACGTTCAGATGTTTTATAGTTTGTTTACTTTAACTACTTTTCTTTCATGGTAATTTAATAAAATATTGAATTGAGACAAGTTTTTAATATTTATTAAGGTTAAATTAATTGTTATTTTTAATTGAGTAAAGATATACTCTTTAGAATAATCAAATTAGTCCTTTGATAAATCGATTTAACAAATAATCATCCCTAATCTCTACTATCTCCACTTCTTCAAAATGTTAATTTAGAGCCTTTTTTTTTGGTAAGATATAAGTACTCTAACCATGAGGCAAGAAAGTGTTGGGACCATGGGAAGTCACAAATACGATGTATGAGAATGACATCATGACCCGACATGTGGAGGCAAGGAATGAATAGAAAGTTGGCAGCAGGTATTATCAGCCTACCCTGGGGAGAAACCATTGTGAGGTGTCCTTAAAAGTATCAGATAGTGCTACTAGTGAGAAAGAGGGATCTTCACCTCTGAGTTGATCAGGAAATGTGAAAAATCCTGATTAGCTCTAAGGTTCTTCTATGTCTCTCTTTTCTTGTTTTGATCTCTCTTTTTGTCCTTTGTAACACGACATTCTGAGAAGACAATTCTGTTTTTATGAATAAGTCTAAGTTCTTTTTGGGGCAACAATAAAAATAAATAAATAAATAAAAGAGAAGAAAATCTGAATTATTTGCACTGCAATTGCAATAAGATTTGTGATATTAGAGGGAGTGATCATTTTACTAATAATAATTATAATTATACTTATTTTCATTGAAAAACATATTTAAATAATTATGGTGTAGGTTTTGCGGCAATCTCTATCAAACAAGGAATTTTTTAGAATATGATGTGTAGGCCAGGACATTTTGCCTTTAACAAATATTGCTCTTCCATATTGCTATTTCAATGCAATCTCAATTAATTGTTTAGCCCTAGTTCTTTTAAAAACTTTTAATAGTTTTACATAATTTGCTAAGATTGGTCAGATAGCCACTAACCTATTATTTGTACTCTATCCTATTTTAGCAGCATTCATATTTTACACTGTGTGTGTGTGTGTGTGTGTGTGTGTGAGAGAGAGAGCGAGAGAAAGAGTCTGTGTGTGTACACACATAGGCATGTGTTGTAAAACACAAACAGTTTAATCATGCCTGTAAACCCTAATGCAGCGTTTCAGAGCACTAAGGCCTGTCTGGGGAGCCTGGACTCCCAACTGCGTCTCACATGAGCAGTCCAGTAAAATTAGTTGATGATTGATCCCACTCTAGTGGGAGTGGAATGTTTTTCTTTTTCTTAGTTCTAAATAGATATTGTATTCAAATAGAAGAACAACCATTGACTTTGTAATCCCTGTGCAACTGTAGCTGACAAGCAGGAAAAGTCAAGTGTTGTATTTGTCTGTGTGCCACGCTTATCTCCTCTGGTCCCCACAGGCCTGGCTTGTCAATGTCTGTAGCTTCAAGCTACGCTTAGCTGTCTCTGATATTAAAGAGCACTATCTCTGAGGTGGCCATTTGGGGAGACAGGTTTCTTTTCATTCCAACAAAGACACTCTTTGCCATAATATTGTGAGCATTTTTCCATGTCAAGCTGAATACACCGGAATATAAAATTTGTGGTCTTTATCTGTCTGGATATGGATTTCACTCAATCTGCCCATTTTGCATCTTTATTCAAAATATCCTTTATGGTAGCAGTATTGTAATATATTGAATTTGCATTATTTTATTTTAAATTAATATTTAAGATAATTAAAAGTAAAATCTTTAAAAAAACATAATCATCCTGATTTTACTTTGTGCCAGGCTGTACAAGATTTTAATAAAGGGTTCTTATCATTTTGATGAAATGCAAAGTTTGCTTCAGTCTTTTGAAATCCTGCTTTAAAATCAGCTGCCCTGCATGCACCAATTAAGCAGTAATTACAAAAGCATCCATTTTATCTCTACTTGCATGAGTCCAGTGGTCTGTTATGTACTTATTAAAGTGAATTATCTCTGATAATCATTCTAATCGGGGTTCAGCTCATGTTAGCAGGCTTCCTGCTGGGTGCTAATGTCTAATTACACTGGAGCACGTCTTGATGGGAAGGGTGCCCCGCAGCCCTCCATGTTCTGCTATGCCTCTCTATCCTTGTCTAATCACACACTGGACTGTCAAGTACACATCATGGCTAATCAGTAATGATAAGCAGCTGATCAAAGCAACCAGAAGGAACCTGATCAAAAAGACAGGTACATGTAGAGAGGGAGTACATTCCTGTGAGATCATATTTTTCCCCTGAAGTTGACCTTGATATCCTGACGATGAGCCCATAAGTCATCCATACACTTTGCTGCTTTTGCTGTGCTTGTGTGAGTATGTGCATGAATAAATCCTACTATATGTCCATCATGGCATACGAGTGTGCACACGTGATAGAGAGAGGCTAAGGGTAGGTGTGTCTGACTGGGATATGTGCGTGGGTGTATGCTCTCAACAGGCAATCAATAATCTATGCAGAAACATGCGGCGAAGTAGTTAAATAGTCTTATTTAGTTCAACAGCTGTTGACAGAAATAAAATGCAACTCCAGAAAAGAAAGCAAAAATGTATATACATACATCCTAAAAGTAATGAGCATTGCAAAAAATGTATTTACGTTTATATTTTAGGCAATCCATCACTATCAAGACAGGCAGAGTATATATAGTCTGCATATTAAAGAATATTAAAAATATGAATCTTCATATAAAAACCCTTTGTCCAGGACAGAGATTTGTATTTTAACCACTGTTGTCTTTCATGAAAATAAATTGAGTGGAAATCCGCTTCCAAGGTTGGTCATTACCAAGGGTAGGTAGAGTGATTTCATGGCAGCAGATTGGAAAATGGCCCTTTGTAACAACTCCATTTACATAGAGAAATGCTGATGGTTCACAATAACAAATGTGCCATAGTCGACAGAGAGCTTCTCTGCCCGTTGTCTTTCACTGACACTTGATAGTAGTGCATGTACAATTATGCATAATGCACTAATGGCGGTTTCTCATAACTGTCAGAGAAGCTGTGGGTAAAGTGTTTCCTTTGCAGACAACTTGATGCTAGGTCTACCGCCGGCACGTTTTGATTTTGCTGACGCCAGTACCCTTGACAACAAAATAGCATTGTATCAGCTGAACGTCTGCCTCTGCCATCCTTGCAAAGTTATTGAAAAAAAAAGTTAGAAATTGCTTCTTGAGAATGGAGCATTGCAAGTTTTCTGTGCTTATCCAACTGAACTAAAATAATATCTCAATAGTGAGAAAACGAACACACTTCAATATCTGGAAGTAAAGTGTTTGCAATTATTAAACATTGTTTTTATTTGGGGGAGGTTAAAAATCCTTGTTTGACTTAAAGGGTGCTGTTTCTACATCTATGGGGGGCAAAGCAGACATCAGCACAACATTAAAGTATTTATGGAGATATATATTTCATGCTGACTGGTCCATAAGGATTACAGCGGGACACATTAATGGGGAGAAGAAACCATTACAACAACAAACTGATGAAAAATTGATTATGTTTTCTTGCTTAACTCTGTTAACTGTGTCAGAAAGTAATTAGCAACAACAACTGTTACAGTTTAAATTATACTGAATTGTTGAAAAATCATGTCTGCACTGGAAACATGAGCTCTCCTGTAGGCATAACATACACAATTTTCCTCTGAAATACAATTAAAACTTGCATATAATTTAACTTATAACTGTTTTGAGAGATTTAAAATGTATCTTTAAATATGTTGATCCTTAATTTCCTACTTAAAACAAACAACTTCAAACCAAGTGGGAATGCAGGTATTTCAAACCTTATATCTACATCTATCATCTTGCAACCGTAGCATTTATTTGAAACTGTAAAGTAAGAATATTTTATATACTTACTGATATAATCTTGGTATCATGTGTATATCATTTTTCACCTATACAGTTAAATTAGCAATTTAGATATTTAAGATTTTTACAAACTTAACATCACCACTATATTCTGTGTATAAATGTGTCTGCCCTTGGCTCGTAACAAAGCACTGAAATTCAAAGTACAAAGTTTCCCTTCATTCACAGTGTCACGTAAGTCCAGCTCTAGTTGCCATGACTTGCTTTGTACCCAATAAGAGGGGAAAAAAGAAAAACAAAAAAAAAAGAAAGTTTTGGGTAAGTGTGAAGGAATTCATGTGGCAATACAAGTGTTTTAATCATTGCCACACAGGAATTTACTTGCCAGTGCCTCATGAAGTCAGCTGTCACACAAAGAGCACTCTGAGTGGCACTGCCACAAAATCACTGAATTAGAAAGAGTAGTTCCACATACTGTGGTCCTTAGAAGAAAATGTTATTTATTTATTCTGGGCCTCCCCTCGAGTCCATCTCCAAAATCACATAGCACAACTCTGGGGGTGTGATGTTTCTCAGTAGTTTCCACTCCACTGTTCACAGTTCAAATGAATTTCTCTGAAGATTTATTCTTCACAGCTAATCACTTGTTACTTGGATCGAATGAGTACAGTAAGTCACACTTGCTTGCACTTTACAGAAAAAGAATATAACCACAACTGAATCATCGCCTGGCGTGAGGTGATTCTCTCCAAAGCGATTGGATTTCAGAGACACCCCCCACCCCAAATGTATAAGCAACTTGTTGCTTTTTAATTTAAGATTAACTTTACTTTTTTCTGTTTATAACAAAGAAAGTGGTTTAGTGTGTGCTCCCTTTGTCTGCAGGCTGTCTCTTTTTCTCACTCTCTCTAATATGTTTTGCTCGTTCAGTGCCATCAGTTACATGTCTGCCAAGCATCACACGTCGTCAACTTGCTCCCAATGACATCCCACTGTTCTGACCATTGATTGGCAGGTCAAGCAGCGAGCGCAAGCAGGAAATCAATAGCAGAGGACCTCTGGACAGTACAGGGGGAGTCTTAAAGGAACTGGCCCGCTGGACACTGCCAATCATGAACCACAAAATGTAAGGCTAGCCAGCCATGAACAAAAGCTATCTCCAGGCAGAAACACCAGCTTGGAACGTAGATGGATTTATGTTGAGGGAGAAGTTTCTCCGATAGTCTGAGAGGAGGAAAAAAACACAGGCAAAGTTTTTTTGGAAATATATTTGCATGACTTATGCTCATTCGTATGCTAAAACTCAAGTGGGATCTAGGACCTTTGGGATTTGGCATTACCAAATGTAGGCTCTTTATCTTAACATGCAGTTGCACCAGGTCTGACAGTCTAAGCATGACAGACCAAGCTTATTAGCATCTAGTCAGCCATTTCCAACCAGTGGAAGACATGGTAGATACAAGCGGAGTATACACAGCTATATTCACCCGCTAGCCTCCTTAAAATATGGCCTGAGGGACCCTTGAGGCTTAGTGGAGTTATGCTTTGTCCTCCTTGGTGATGCTTTTCCCATTTTTCTCAGACACACTATGAGATGCTGCTGGCGCGTCACCAAAACAAACACTCAACTGACACCAGTGACAATAATTCTGGAGCAGATTCGAAAATAAAACCTGAAAAGGAAATGGGAAGACTGTAAATTTAGCACTGACACTCAGGTCTGCCTCCTCGTCAGAAACAATGGTGTAGGTAAGGCTCTTGGAGGACACAAAGGAAAGATTTTTCCTTTTCCCAGACAGCACACACATTTCTTGGAGACATGTCTTCATAACCCTGCACTGTTAAAGCCAAGATCACTTTGTGCCTCTTCTTGTTGTCCTTCAGTTGCTGAGTATTAGTTGTGTTCCACTACCCTTGCAGTTTTATCCTCATGTTACTGCCTCACAATCAATGACCTTTGAACCTGGTCATTTATCTCCCTGGTCAAAATATATTGAGGAGATTCATCGTGTATAATGCTCAAGGGTGTGAACTTGACAAATCAATGGAACAGCGAAGATACAGTTACGGCAAAATTTTGGGCACACGTAATGCAAATGTTCACAACAAACATCACATCTTTTTGTGTTTTTCTATTTTTTTTTTATCAATGCACTTGCAAACCTATTGACTATTTAAGTCAAGTCAATTTCTGTATTTATCATTTTAATATAGTATCAGTAGGAGCTGCATTACAGGCCAAAGATAATGTGCTTTTCACTGATTTTTGTATTCAATAAAGCAGCAGAGAACTACATATAATTTCACTGCAGACGAGAAATAATTTTATGTCTTATACATGTTTTTGAAATTGGCAAGTTTGGCCTTGTTCAGAGTGGCAGCCCAAATTATTTTTTTTGGCATACTAGATTGTATTGATTCATTTTAGAAAGTCTGGATAGCGCATAACGACATGAAATGCGATTTTTGCAAATTGGATCCAAGTTATTATGAATGGCGCTGTTTGCAAAGTGGAGGAAGAGAGAGAAAATAGCGAGGGACGAAGAAGAAAGTGTCCGAAGTATGGGATTATTTCAAGCTAAAGAAAACAGAAACTATGTAATGTCACAGTCCATCCACAGTAAAATGAAACTTGTCACCTCGGCAACAGCACTACGGCATGTGATCAGAAAGCAGCCGGTGTTCTGCACAGAAAAGTTAACAGCAACTTTAGCATATTACTGAAATCATGATTGATTGTTGAGTTAGCCGTAGCCGCAGTCCTCAGCCGAAAATGTGCACACGTGTGTTTGTTGTTCTCCTTTTTGGGCCGTGAGTTGTAACCTCACAGTCAAGAGTTAACTGGGTGTCTGGGAGCTGCACCTTTTAACTCCCCTCCAGCTCTCTGTGTAGCTCAGGCAATCCCTGTAACCTGCGTGCGCTAATCCATCCGTTCACCCATATTCTTTGTCTTTATAATTGCTATCTTTATAATAACAAACAACAGTTGTTACGTGTGCACGATTGCTCATTTCCCCGTTCACATTTCACGTCTGTTTTCTTGATAAAATGTGGTTTGGAGACCAGCGCCGGGTGACGCAGCCCTGTAGTGTGTGTGCCACCGGAAATAATCTATAGAAGCTTCAAGTACTAAAATCATTGTTAGCTGCAGCCCTAATTGTATATTTGTTGTAATGATTCATTCATGATTCTGGGACTAAACACAGCCACCGTCAGTGTCCAGTTTGACAATAGGGAATACAGTGCCGGGTGCTCCGAGCTCAGTCAGCTATGACCACTAGTTGCACGGCTAATTAAGCTAATAATGTAATGGCAGCTAGTTAGCGGCAGTTGGTGGTTACTTCAGCAACGCTATTTGTTCATCAGCAAACTCCATAAATCACAAAGTTGAGTCAGAGCCCCCGGTCGACATGGGGAACTTTAAGACGCCAAACAGTTACAATGTTGCCTTTGGAGACAGTATAGATGCATTCAACGGTAACAACATAAACAAAAGGTACTGCGTACTGGCCCAAACTTAACTTCCGCAGACTTCCGCAAGCAAACCATAACAAGTAAATAACCTTTGCAGTTGAAGAAAAGAATCGTTACTTTGCCAAACTGAAATGTGATAAGGTCACACTACCAGACCCGTTGAACAAAAATTTGAGACAAGAATGTTTGGACGCTACAGCTCTGCAATCAAATACAAGTTTTCCCATCTTAAATAGTGGAAAAAAAACAGAAATCAATATGTGGCAGTCAGCGCTGATATTGTGGTGGGCCGCCACAAATAAATGAATGTATGGGAAACACTATACTGGATATCACTGACAGTATAAGCCAGGGCCGGGTGAGTCACCTTGGCAACGCATCTGATGAAAGCGTCTATAGGACGTAGGTTTCTCATGCTTCCGCATTGGACAGCAGCGTCACCAGCATACGTACTTTCTGACACCCACAAAGTTACCAAAGCACAGGACAGTCTGTCTTAAAGATCTGATGTGAGCATCCTTTCTCATTTGGCTGCAGTCTGAACGAAGGTTGTTTTAAGGGAGGTTCACTCCTTCAGAATAAGAATAGAAATGCTATGACCTTGCTTTTGGCCCTTGACAGTTGGTGAAACATTTGAACGTGTTTCAGCTACTGTCACCTTGGCGCCGTGCCATGCACCTGCCTTTTATTTTACAGCCGACCCCCCTCCCCAACCTCCCACATTTCCATGGTAACCACTGGAATTAAAAATGCATCAAAACTTCTCAGTGCAAAAGGAGAATGGCAGCAGAAAGAAGCAATGACAGAGGTGATAGCGTCTTCTCTGGATGCCTGACAGAAATATACCACATTACACCAATGCATGGAACATCCTCTTCCTCACACACATGCACCAATGTACTAACAGTCACACACACACACACATTATCCACCTCACCTCACCTCACCTCACCTCTTGTGTGCACAGAACAATGGGACTGCACTCAGTATGGATTCTACTGTTGCTGACAATGGCTTCTCGCCACCCTCTGCCCATCTTTTTTATGATCTTTTGTATCTGTAGTACATTCCTAATGCTCTGTGGATAGATGTTGTTGTACTTTGGGCTCTTGCCTTCACCCTATATTTCAAATGTGGATGTTTGTGAAATGGACTGGAATGAAATGGGGGGAAAAAAGAGCCTGTGTCTTATTTCCACCTCTCACTATCTCCTTCTCTCACTTCACTTTCATTTGCTCTCTCTCACTCTCTCCCTGGAGATTAATGATAAAATTTCCAGCATTTGAAATGGTGTCTTTCCTTTGCCTTCAATGACTGTTCAAGAGAAGGTGATAATAACAACCACTGAAACGGATGAAATATACCAAAGACTGACATAAAATGTTCTGACTTAGCAGTGGAAGCTGTTGCGCAGGCCAGCTACAAGTCAGTAAGTAGAGAAGCTGCAACCCTCAATTTCCTGCTCAACTCCTCTGGATATCTTGAATTTCAGTCAAACTTTATTTTGGCTGTGGATTTCTTATTCAGTATTACAATCTGTAGCATTTTGGCTGCCTCGAAAGGGCAACAGACCCAGGCAGCATATGACATGTGTCAAAACACCTGCACCTTCTCTTTTCTTGTGGCGTCATGACGTGTGTCATTGCAGGTTGGTGCATGTCGCCTCGTCAAGATACGCCACTCTCCTATTTCTCAGCATCACCACGCATCAACACTCCAAAAAAGAACTCATTTTATCACGTTCGCTCCCTCGATGTGCACATCCTGGTTATTATACGGGGACTATTTTAATGTGTTTGTATGTCGTGTCCAGTGTGTGCTGCAGGCATCTAATGACACAATCGGGTAAGTTGGAAGAGTGGAGCTGTGGCAAAAAACACAAACCTTTCTTATTTATGTTTTGTTTGTGTTTTAATCCAGAGTGAAAATTATGGGTGCTTTTTTTAATATACCTACTGCTACTATGTGAAACTGCATACAGCAGCAGTAAGCTAATTAGAAAGTAGAAGCTATAGCATCTACTTTTATGAATCTAGCTTTTGAGCAATATCTAACAGCAACAGCAATTTAAAGGTGGGCATTTTACCCTCCCAGAACTATCTTCAAGACTTCATTAAACTTTTTGTGAGCCCAAACTCAACCACAGAGAACATATAAAATTACAACAAACGTTTTAACTTATCTTCTAGAAATATTGATTGCGAGTCCTCCTCTGTCTGACTTTCTTTTGCTTCCTACACAATTGAGTCATTTTGTGATGAATTCCTGTGGCATGATTTGTTTGTCATGCCTTGGAGTATCTGTGACACAGCTTGAAATAATACATAGCATAAAACCAGAAATCCGTATAATCAAGTTTGTTGATTCCAAATGCTTTTTCTATCCAGATGTTTCTTGTACAAAAGATAACTGAATTGTTTCTGCCGTCAAAATAAATCAAAATAAGTAAATTAATGAAAGAGTAATACCACCTGTAACAATTATCCTCTGAGAATTAATCATTACAGCCTTTGATGCCGTACAGTCTTTGTTGGTTACAGATTTCACACATTGGTAAAACATTACACAGCACTGATTTGCCTCATTTACCTTTCAATTGGGCCTTTTATTTCTGAGTGCAAATGGCAGCTGTGTAATCAAAACCATTTCATGCACAAAAAATGCTATGATGTAAAGTTAACACAACCCTTGTAAATGCAACTTCTTTAAAGGCTGCTTTATAGATTTCAAATACACATGAATGAGGGCTTATGCAGACAGCTGGAAAAAAGGACAGTTGTACATAACAGTACATCCACTTTTGTGTTGTAACGCAGCATTTCAAACATTGATTTTCTTGCTTTGTCTAGTAAAAGTTCATGCATAGAACACCATCTTTTCTGCAACAACAGCTGACACAGCTTGAAATAATACATGGCATAAAACCAGAAATCCGTACAAAAGAATCCCAAAACTTAATGTACAACCGCCACTGTTGCCAGGTCATTGTACGTTTTAATGCCACTGAAACTGGAAATCAGCAAGCACATCTCTCAACAGTGTTCTAGATGCCAGACAAGGAAATGGTGCCTGTATCGACGGCTCAGGGTCAGGAGATCACCAGACAAAAAACAGTTATTCTTCATCTCCTTTAAAGTAGAGGCAAAATCATCGGCTCCAAAAGTCTAGGTTGACAAGCCAGGGACTTCTCAGACAACCGGTGTGCTGACAGGACAATGTTTTGGTGCTCTGGCCTAGAGATTTCCCCCTTCTTTGCCTTTGTTTCAGCGCGGGAGCCACATGTCATGGGTCAAGCAGAAGACAATACCTAACTGCTTGTTATTCCTCTCTGCTGGCACTCAAAAAAGGATCTGGTGAGAGACAGATGAGCTGAGTCTCCCTGAATAGAAAGACAGACAGTTTATAAAGCGCTGCTGCCCTAGCCAGTACTGGTATCTGTTTATCGCCACTCTTTGCCTTGAGGACACTACTTGGAAATATTAAGTGACATAGTTTGAAGTTTGGGGACAGACATTCCCAGGAGTTAGACAGAATAGTGAAAAGCTAAAATTGATCTTGTTGTCCCTGCTTCCCTGAAAAGGTTTGGTCACCTTATCAACAAAACTAACAGTGGCAGTAAAACATGGACATTTTACAATATCCAAATATGAAATATTGAATGAGCAATCAATAAAATTGCCCAATCAAAGATTCACAAGTCATTGTAATAAAATAAAATATTAGATCTTGATTAAATATTGTGTTGTGATGTTATGTGATTATCATTGTGTTACGATGTGTCACAACAATTGAAATGTTAGTGTTCTGTTAAAGAGCAACTTGATTCAAAGTGTTGGCAAATAGTTTCTGCATCTTAATTGGCCATGTTTATTAATATGTAAGTCAAAAAGCATTGATTTTGACAGTGGAGGGTGAGCTTCTTGCTGTGCGATAGCTAGACCTCATGCTGCTTCCTGCACGCAGGACTCTTGCTGTGTAGCAGTGATTGGAACATATCCTTCTGATTACTGTCAGTGAATGTTATTAGGTGTTTTCTGATTGGGCTTGCATCGGCTGCAGGGTTCACTCTACAGGCTTCATGGGAATATGCAAAGTGCTTTTGCAAGTAAACCTCTATCTTAAATACAATGCTGCCGCCGCTACTTTGCTTTGTGGGCATAATTTGACACAGATGCTGGGTCTGTCACAAAGGCAGTGGAAAACACATTAGCGATGGAAAAGCCAGCATGTCCCTTCACCCAAAGACAAAGCTGTTTGAGGATTGTGGTGTAACCACCAAAGGACTCCGTTTCACAATACCATTACCTAGTTTTCCTCAGTCCTGAGAATACCTTTGCTTGTGCAAGAATGGAATCGCTGGTCTGAAAGCGCATATTCCTGGAGACTCTCTAATAATATGGCTTTTGGAGAATCATGTTCATTATTTGTTTTGGTAGATGACCTTTGGTGTTGATCCCCTTGTCAAGCTCCGGGAGGTTCCACTACCACAAAAAAGTCATATTTAAGAAATCAAAATCCAGTCCCTGTTTTCTCTCAAATACCACCATCCACTCTAACATTTGCAGCTTTCATCTTACCATATCTTTAGCAATAAGGCAAGTCAAGACATTGGGATATACAGTATCATCCCAGTCTGCCTCGGATGTTGTTTCGCCTCCACAGGCAATTCTCAGAGGATTACATACACACTGAGGTATACATGAAGCCCTCAGCAGATATTTTCATTCCTTTGTAGTGTGTGTGTGTGTGTGTGTGTGTGTGTGTGTTTCTTATTTATTTAAAAACTTGGCCAGTATTCCTTATTATTAAGCCCAGATCCAACATTTACACATTAAAGAGGGATGGTATGCTGCATGTTTGCTTTATCAGCTCCCGGTAAACAACCAGAGTTTTACCTGTATAATGGTTTTTCATGGGTAATTGTGGCTCTGACAAGTTCAAATACACCATCCACCATCAATTAATCTATCCAGTTTCTTTTCACATAATGCTGGTCATTCAGTCTGAAAGCAATTTAGCCCATTAGCTCAATGTTTGGGAGGCCAACTAAACCATATGCATATGCAACTATAGGGCAGTTTGTTAATAATGCGGGCAGTAGTTTTCTGTGTTGGAAATGGAGCATTTCTGGAAATAATGCAAACAACAGGATGTATGGAGGGAGCAGGGGGAAACATTTACGGAGATCTCCTCAAGGTTAATTGGCCGGGGTTACTTTCAACACTGTAAGCTCTGTAATTAGTAAGGTACTTATTCTGTTGAGCTAGTTTTAAGTTACCATTAACTACAGCCGGTATACAGTTACTCTAACAAAGATTTATTTAAGTGTCCACTCCTTGAGTATGTTTTTATGTTTGTATAGACCTTTGAGAGCAGCACTCTGTTACAGTATAGTTTTTTTTATAGGACAGTGGTTCCTAATCTTTTTGGTATGTGACCCCTCCAAAGCAAAGTAATGACCACAGTGTGGACATGAGCTGTATGCAATTCAATTAAAGAGTGATTGTTTTATTAGAAGGATTTCCCTGAAGAGGGAAAAAACATGCCCTTTTTCTTTTAGGAAACTTAAAAAATAAACATTTGATGACCACTGGAATAGCACATCACGCTAAATATTGGTGATATAATATCACGCCATCTTCTTCTTACTGTAAACGGTTTGTACACTGACTGGCAAAGGTCATAGAACAAAGCAACATATCAAGGTTGATATGGCCATTTGATATGGCCATCACTTACCATTTAAGCTGATCTTCTAACATCTCAAGTAATTATCAGATACCATTTAGATTGAAAATGTAAAAACACTCAAAGAGCCAGACAACTCTTTGGGTGATTTGAAGTAAGAAAAGGGTGAAATTAACTCTGCTAAACAAGCAACCAGTCATTGGCAAGGCCCCAGTGATTGCCGTTTGTCATTAGCGTTATCGTCTTCTCTTTCAGTTTTCCCAAGAACACAGTTTTTTTTAAAATTTTTATTTAATCAGTGAAAATCATTAAAATATTTTTGCCAGCCACTGCCTACACTACATTCAGTGGACGTTTTAATTACTTCATGCTAGCTTAACGAAAACTGATGCCAATGATTGCACTTTTGATTTGAGACCTCCGTTACTCAGGGGTTATTAAATTGAAGTGTTTTCTGCCATTTTATCCACTCAACAGAGGCAGTGAACTAGTATATATGGATTTGATGATCATCTCTATTAAATGTGAGATTGTGATGACCTAGAAATAGAGAGATTTTTTAGCTTGTCTTAAGTGACTAGATGATTGTGTTATTGTGGAATGAAAATGGATTTGCATTTGAGGATGAAGAATCCTGTACATTCTTGTTTGATGTGCCTCTGCCTCGATTCAACCACAGAATCCAACATCTAACAGGCAAAGCATTTAGCCTCAATATCCGATTGTGAGCTGTGTGCTCTGTTTTCCATGTGAACAATGTTTCTGTGTGTCTATAGACACACTTGAAGCTTTCAGGTAAGGAGTCATCAATCACTGGTCCTCTTCTGACATTAACTTTTTTGTCAATGCCACTGTCTCCTGTTTGTCTGCAGACTGAAAGATTTGAGAGGCACTTTTTATTTGCACGCTTTTAACTCTGCCCAGCTGGGGTAATGGAGCTGGTTGTGTGCAAGCAATTAATGCAACCACAATGCCAAAAGTGGTGATTTATCATACACCGGTGATACCTAATCATTATATGGAATGTAACACTCTGAAACTGCCCAACCTTGGTTGACGTTGTGATTCTGTCTGTCCTTGGGTTTCTATGGTCTTGCCCGGTACTCCCATTCCCACATGTACCGTCAACATACACAGACACAAGCGAAGATGCACAATATGTAGCACTGTTTCCTGTAATATGTGTTGCATTTTTTTATGGCTTATTTTTATCTTTGTCTTGATCGGCAGTTGCTATTCTGTAAAGCAATATGGAGCAAAAATGACCCTCCACAAACACAGAACCTCTTTATTTCTCTCAAAGTCTCTTTATCAACCACTGTTTTTTCCCCTCTAACTGCATATTATATGTAATTAAAATGATGCTATTGCATGCTGTTGTGTAGCTCCTGACTGTCATTTGTTTTGACTTTATAAGCAACAGTACCGCTAATTTATCGTACCTCCAATTTTAACTCCCTGGACTCTCTACCTCCTGTCTACTCTTGCCCTTAATATGAAGGCATTTCACTTGCAATGAAGCCCCTAGGCTGACAGCCATGAGATTAGTATGAATGTATTACCCCCTTGGGTGCCATAGCCTGTAATAAGTTCCCCATTAATCGTTTCCGTTGGGGAAAATTTGTTTAGGCCTTAATTACATATCATTAAAATTGGTCTTGATTCTCTGAGATTTAAGCTCAGAATTAGACTGCACATTTTCTGCTTTCTTTGCCTTTAGCCATTCTGCAAATTTATTTTACTTACTTTGCTTCCTCCACCAATGTGATCTCTCAGGGCCTCAATGATTGTGCTAATGTTTTCCTGTTCCTTAAAACACACTTGTATTCTCTGGCATTTTAATTCATAATTGTATAGTTTTTGCTGTGTATGTGTCTGTGTTTTACTCGAAGTCTTGTCCATTTTTTTCTTTTCTTTATTTTGTCTCACTGTACAAAGTTCTTTTGCTTTATAAATAGTTTAGTGTGGATAGGGAGAAACTCTGAGAGCAATATAAGCTAAATCATTTCAAATGCAAGACTCTCATTCACCAAAGAATGGTAAGACTTGTGAAGCTCAGTTAGTTCACATAGCTACAAAACATACCTTAAATGGAGGCTTAGATTTCGTACCGTTTTCTGTTAGGGAACTTTTCATTTACACTACTGGAGCTTGATGCAGAATCATGGTTGCCTTTAAATCCCTTTCGATGAGTTGCCAAACACTTTGAAGTCAGCTGCCAGCAGTGGAGTTCACATCTTACTTTGGCTGAAATGTGCATTGGAAGGACTGGTGACCTCTAAAGGTTCTGCATGGTCGCTAATCCATATCAAATGATATCCAGAATATTGTACATGGAAATACCTCCACTATCCAAGGGCCCTATTGTGGCTCATTACAAAGGCCTTTTACAGCTTTACTGTGTTCACATCCATGAGACCAAGCAGAGTGGAAAGGCCTTTATTGTGAAATGGTATCATCATGGTTGGAAATTTTACATGTCAGTAACTTGTCAGTAACTAGAAAACAATATGGTTAATTGGTTGTTCTTACATTTACATATTTAGTCACATAAGCATTTAGAGTGCGAGATACTAATATTTTTAATTAAATTGATCAAATTTAATAATAAAGATTTTAATGTCAACTGTATGTATGAGCTGATTCATGCATATTTTCAAAGCTCTCCCGTTATAAAATTGACTTTGAATTGATGCCATTTGAACACATCACCGCCAATAAGATAATTTTGTGACTGACAAGCCTGCATGTGGAAAGTGTCATTTCTAGGGTTTTAAGTCCCTGCGTGTAATTAGTGATAAGTGTTGATTCAATGTTTGTTGATGACTCGTTGCTCGTAACTTAATCAAATCCCTTACAAAAACCATGTGTCCGCTTGAATGAATCAGGAATAACAACCACAGCATACCCATTCAAAAGGTTTACGTGTTAATTGTATTTATTTGCCTATTGTAGCGCAGTTTAGAGCCGATGTGTTCATCAGATTTTTTAATGTATGCGTTTCATTCACAAATTCTCACAAAGTCTCAAGTTGAACATTGTGTGTGTGTGTGTGTGTGTGTGTGTTAGTCTTTGGGAGGAATCAGGCTTGTGTTATATTTAGACATCAAGAATGTTTTTCTCAGAAAGAAAGGTGTTAATATAATCCTGCCAACACCTACTGGGCCAGTTGTATTTGTTTAAACGGCTACATTCATCTGTCAGTTTAAGGAGTGGCTTCCCTGCACACATGCAGCGACGGCTTCCATCACACAGTGGTCACATCGTTCTAATGTCAAAGCTGCAGTGACTATAGTACACAACATGTCATTTTGTCTAAGCTGTCACAGTATATTCTTTCAAGTGGTGCTAATATAAAAATCTAAAGTAGGCATTTGATTTAGCAAAATTATGTTAATGAGTTGTACTATAGTTACCAGTTAGCTTGCCTGTGGATTCAGTTACCTTTTGTTAATTTGGGCACCAGAAAATAAGTTTTGTGTGTTGATTTGTTTGAGTCTTAAAATATTCTCTAATTTAAAATAGATAACTTTTGATTTGTGACTGTTTTCTTGTCAATGTATTGTGCTTTATTAAAGATTTAGAGTGGTGCCACCGTGTCTTTTAATTTGGCTGTTTTGAGTTCTTGTCTCCAGCAGAAAGACACAAGATTCCAAGCTGAGAACTGTTTCGCAAGTCTCAACATAAATAAAAGAGGAGTATTTTTTGAATGTGACCGATACAGGATAAAGGGTTATTTATATTGGCCTACTATATGGTCTGCTCCCCTAGTTAGGAACCTAGGAATGGCAACAGTTCATTTGGAGCAATCTGACTCGATATGCCGATGATTTATCAGACCACTGGGACCATTTGGGCTTGTAAAACATGAGGTGAAGCCAAGACCATTAAGCTATGTAATCAGCCATGGTGAGTGTGATACCACACTCCCTACTTCAATACATTTACGGTCTAAGGACCAAAGCACATTCTTGTTGGTTGTTACTACTGCTCTTCAGTGTTTTTCTTTGTTTGTTTGAGCAATTATTTCCTCTTTTCAAAAGCTTGGTGTATGCCCCATTTGTGCAAATTGAACATGTGTGGGAACCAAAAAGTTCTCCACAAAGCACATTTTAAATGTATTTCCTCTCATTGGGTTTAATGGTGTTGTTTCAGTGTAGTAACACAGCACAAAAGACTTTATATCTAAGAAGCATTATGTTCGCCACATGTTGTTCCACATACTCCTGGTGGAAAAACATTATCTTCTCCAGTAACAGCAGCTAAATACACCTTCTAAATAACTCCTGCAAGCTTCCATCAGAGCTAAGCACATGGAAATTGGTTCACTGGTTCAGACTTAGTTATTATACACATGGGTTGGTTCAACAGTATGAGAAGCTGTTCCACAAACTGTTTTCCAAGAAGGACTGTATTGACTGATTTTTCCCTAATGATGCCTCTCAGGAAGACATATTTGTAAGCAGCTAAAGGGTGGACATTTAACTATAGCCATGAGTTTCTTTTTTTTTAAGGTTCATTAAAGTAACATAATGATTTAACTTTTGTAGAGACACGTCAGGGCAATGGTAATTTGTCAAATAAGTTTTTGTCTTGCCATACAAGATTAATTTCCATATCCCATAGTATTTCCCTAAAGACCTTTTTTTTTCAGTAGGAAAGTGGTATGTCATAAATGTATTCAGCTAGACCAGAAAAAAGAAAATCCTAAATCACGTGCTGTATATGAGGCAGATATGTCTGTCCTGCTAATTTCTATAGAGCTGCTTTTATTCTGTTCAAAGAAGACATAGTAAAAGTAGGTCTTCAACCAGGGGCGTTTCCAGGCTTAGCCCAGCACAGAAATCTTTGATGTTTTAACCCCCCATTGCTGCCTACCCAGTACATCTATAAAGCAACAGTAAATTATATATGTATCCTACATTTTCTACATTTTATAATTACTACTGATAATAAATAACACAAAAATTTGGGCTTTAAAGCCCCCTCCAGACAGTTTTAACTGCCATTTTTGGTTAACGTTCTTTCTCAAACAGAGAATGGGGGTGTGGTCAGTAGTTGGACGTAATACATTACAATGACAACCAAAAACTGACCGGCTGGAGTATTCACTAACGATATGCTGTGTTAACATCAACGCTGTAAAGTTCAGTACACTTTACTGTCTGGCAGGAGTAGCTATTACTTACCCATGATAGAAACTAATGTGCGCCTATCAGCTGTTATCAATCATACAGTCGATGGTCTTGTCACGCACTGCACACAATAACTCCCACTATGTTTTATGGTGCGCTTACTTTACCGCGGGGGTGCCTCCGCCGATGCATTGGTAAAACGGCCGTCAGTAAAATGCATGTTGTAGACTGCAGACGGTGGCAGGTGAAAGTGCGACGCATTTTCTGTCATCTGTCCTCCAACACCGCACGCACAGATGCCATAATGAAAATGAACAGCACACCAAGAGGAGGAAACTTAAAAAATAAAATAAAGACCCTCTGTTAGCCAACTTTCTGCAAATCTATGCTAGATAACTACACCTGGCTAACTACAACTTAGCTAACTAAACTAGAAAGACAAACCAACAATCAGACATACCTACCGTAAGTTCAACGTAAATGACATGATAAATTGGTTAGCTAGCTCACAACAATGTTTATCGGCTTGATGCTCTGACTTAACGAGGTGTGACGGCGTGACAGTTTTTTAACGAGAATGGAGAATGACGTATGACTTATGGAATTACTATAGTCATACATCACAACCCCGTTTTAACAACTACGCAACTTTTGCAAATTTGAGCACAAAATTAAGCCATTTGGCGAACTATGTGGGTAATCAACATTGTAAGGAAATGACTCCGAAAAATAGGAAATATCCTAGAAATGTCAAAATACATTGGAGGGGGGCTTTAAACACTTAATTTTCTGCATTCTGGTGAATTTCTTTGCACCAATTTATTGAGGAAATGTCTCAGGTGACAATTCAAAATAAGAAGAATATAGTGTAATATAATGCAGTAAGGCTGTCAGGCATTCTGTATTGCTGTCATATGTTTCTCCTGTAGATCAACTTTTCTCATTTAATTTAATCCCAGCTGAGTCTACATACATGTAGGCATGCCAGAAGTAACCTAAAGTATTTTTAAATGTGCATATGTAACCTTTTCACCTCAATGATAAAGTAGCTAAATTAATGTGAATTCAATGAAGAATTATTTATTGACAAAATATTCAACAGGGGGGGTCAGGGGGTCCTGCCCCAGAAGATATTGAGTATTAAACACTTATTGTCCTGAATTCTGGAGACATTTTCTGCACCAATTTATGGTGGAAATGTCTTTATTTTTTTAAAAGGAAGGACAGCATTTAGGTGGCAGGTGACAATTCAGAATATAAAAATATAATAGAATGTAATGCAGTAATCAGTAGCTTATAATCTTTTTTAGTTTATATCTACATATTGGTTCTTTTCATTTGGCGAATTATTATTATTTTGGTCCACAACACAAGAAAGGGGGAGGGAGTGGGGGCTAATAAGAGATGTGATGGGGCCAGCCCAATGTCAGTATAGGCCGATGCTTTATGGGCCGATCGTTGGCCCATTTTTAAAAAAAAAAACAGTTAGGCCAATATTAATAAATAATTTGACTTGTAGCCTACTTGACGAGAGGAGCGCACTGCTCTTCATCAGAGAAAGAAAACCAAAATTGAAAGCACTTGTACTCAGACCGAAATATCACCACAATTCCACACTAATGTCCACCTCAGCACTTCTGATAAAGTGCAGATCACATCCGCTTTAGAGAGAATGAAGCATCCTGGAGCAGAGAGACAGTCAAACAGAGCAAAGTGTCTCTGAGCGAGTGGGACAAAGACAGCAGGGCACAGAGCGACAGGTGTCTGTGTCGCGGTGTGTCATGTTATTCTCTGACTACTTTGCGGCGACTGTTAACCATTTGTGTAGCTATACACTGACCGACAACATTTATATTTAAATGTATTGATTACAGTTTTGCCAGGGACAATTCAGAAGTCACGGATAAGCCCTGAAGCTGTGAGCAATTCTCTCTCATTCACTCACTCACTCACTCACTCACTCACTCACTCACTCACTCACTCACTCACTCACTCACTCACTCACCTTTTGACCATTTTTAGCCCAGAAATCAAATGCATATATATATATATACATACACAATACATACATATCACACAACAGTCCTAACTGGCGACCTGTCCGGGGTGTACCCTGCCTTTCCCCCAATGTAAGCTGGGATTGGCTCCAGCCCCCCTGCGACCCTGTACGCAGGATAAGCGGTTGACGATGGATGGATGGACAACAGTCCTACTAGAAACTGTATAGATTTTACTTACACATAAACTTTACAGTGGTGTGTAGTAGTGGACATGCTAAAAGATACTTCAACGTTCCTTTTTGGTAATGGTGCATGCACTTCCTTGTAAACTAGAGGATAAGATGGCACATAGATACCAAGAGTGCCCGAAGTCCTGAGCATATAAAAATTCTATATCTTTTACAGTTGTATGTCACACTCTTCTATAACCAACCCAGGCCGATGCTTTGTCACACCCCTCTGCATCTTATATACACACACAAGGTACCCTTTAGCGTCTCTATGAGACTCACAGGGCTAACTCCAGTGTAAACCCATCCACGGCAATATTAGACACTTAGAGCGCCGACCATCCATTCACTCCATATTAATGTGACCACGGCTCTATAAGACATGCAGAAAAAGGCCAAGGCTGGAATCGAACCCAGGCCACTGCGGTAAGGACTCAGCTTGTGTGCTTGCACACTGTATCCGTGGTTACAAATAGAGAAACAGAAAGAGCTTAGAGAGCTTAAAAATGACTATTCCACACACTTACATAAAAACTGTTTTCTTTTGATCATAACGATAAGAAGAGTGAGGGGGTGGAGGCTGTTAGAGGAGTTGGACTCAGACCCCTCCCTGGAGATATTATGTATTTTAACGTGACTGTATGGGAAACACATTTGTCCAACCACAAGTTCATGTGTAAACAACAGATTTTATAAACCCCAAGGTAGAGCACTTTTGGAAAGGAGGAGATTTAAGGTCATGTTCCTCACATCTGTGCAATACATCATTTTTAAAGTCAATACTGTAAGAGACTGTGCTAGTATTGGGGGCAGGAAAGTGAACGTTAAAGAGTTCATTTGAAAAGTGCCATACATTACTTATTTTCACTTGACCTCCATTGTTCATTGAATTGATTTATAATAAGAATTAGTGGAAGGACAGAAGATTTATCTGCCCACTATTTTCATAAATCATTTTAGTTACTTTTCACATTTTCAAATTTTTCACAAAACAAACACATCTGGTTTCAGCTTCTTAAATGGTAGGATTTGCTCTTTTTATTAGTCATATGTAAAAGTAAACTGAATATCTTTTATCCAGTCAGATATGTGAACTTTAGGGAAATTGTGATGGACATTTCTTTACCTGACATTTTATGGACCAAATTATTAATCAGTTGATCAGTAATAATCAAAAATAATCAGCAGCCCTAATAATAACACAAGGTAGAGAACATGGATGTAACAAAGAAAAGGAGCAACACACTCTAAGTGACTAGAACCCCCCAACATATTGGATTTTCAGCCGACATGACCAGATGCCAAGAAATAGTCTCACTAGACTTGTTGCTGCATGTCTGCATCTGTCTGGTATTTACAAGTAGGAGGTTCATCATGTGCACCTCTCCATCCTGTCCCAGAATTCCTCCCTGTATTTGAACCTACTGGTGTTCTCATTTCACTGTGGGAGGTTGGAGAACAGAGGAAGGAAGCCTTTTGTGGTTCACTTGAACTGGAGTTCAATCCAAGACCTTATCAGCGTGCTGCTGCCTCAGACAATGGGAAGTATATTTGTTAGATTTGTTTGTGAACATGCTGCAGGCCAGTTCATGTCGACTGTCAACGCTGCTCTCCATCTTCTCTCAGAGAAACCTACAATCAGTAGCACAATAAATTTTGTCATGTTTACATTTATTCATTTAGCTGATGCTTTTGTCAAAAGTGACTTACAATTGCTATATATATGTCAGAGGTCGCACGCCTCTGGAGCAACTAGGGGTTAAGAGTCTTGCTCAGGGACACAATGGTGGATGGGTCACAGTGAGGGATGGAACCCAGGTCTCTCACACCAAAGGCATGTGTCTTATCCATTGCGCCATCAACACCCCTGTTTATGTGTTTCCATTAATTATTTGGAGTTCATCAATCTGAGAAATAGTGAGCCGCTGCATCTAATGTTAAAACAAAATTCGCTTGTCACTGATGCATTTCCTAACAACCTATTTAAGTCTCTAAATTATTGTTCATTTCCACCTTCACTAAGTAACTGTATTGGTCCAGTTTTTATGCAATAACACTTTATTTTACTATGCTTGGAACTTAAGAAGCGCTTGTCCTGCTGGGGTTTAGTGATATTAAGACATGGCTGTTGAACATTGTGCATTACAGGCCCTCTGGAAGAGACTCTTCCCTATCTGTGAAGCTTTGAACTGAGTCCAGATGGCCTGCAGTAACCGAGTGCAGCAGGAGGCTTCGCTGCTGTAGAAGTCAATGGACTCCTCTGGGAGGAGAAACAAGAGAGCTACCAAGACAGAAATCATGATCCACCTACCCACTTTGAGATCTATACGCAAATGTGTCAGTCTGGAGATTTGCAAGTCCTGCCCTTTTAATGTCGGACAACAATGAAGTCCAAAGGCATGCACTTATGGAAGCCTGATCTCTGCACGAAGAGATTATCATTAAGATGATGTACAACAAATTTTATTCATATATGTATACCTCCTCTGAACAGTCAGTCAAAGAAATTTAAAAGTAGATATAGACAATTTTTGGGACATGATACACATCTACTCAGAATACCCAGTAATTTAAAAGTGTCACTACAGGGATATGTTAACCTTTACTATTTTGAACTTATAACTTTGTTTTTGAGATTTTTAAAATGCCAGCAACTGAATTCCGTTCTGTACTAAAATGGCTTTGTTTACTGGGCCCATTTAGTGATGTGGTTTTCTATTGACTCCTAGGTTGATATTTGCACTACAGACATAGCTTCTGTTGTCACATAACATACTGGCAAACATTTGTTGGTTCCAGTCGCTGCTGACAGACACACATTTCATCTGGCTTTCAGTTGCATGCTCAACATTTAAAGCTCTGTCGACAAGTCGCTTTTCTCTCAATTTTAAATAGTCAGTATACTGAGTGTGAATCACAATTGAAAGGTGAGCAACAGTCCCTATTTGGAAACTTTAATAAATAATTGATAGCTGTTTTCAGTTGCCCAATGTGCCCTAGAAATTAAGCAGGGAAGAGTTGAGTAGGTGTTGACATTTCAGAAAGTTAATGACAAGGCCTCCAACACAATTAACGCCTATTTAAACTCAAATTTGAGAGTACTTTACCGCTTTTAAAATAAATAAAATGTGAGCGCCTTTATGCACAGTGGTGAAGGACTTCAACCTTTTACGCTCAAATGTGAGGTTGTATGATTGTTAGTGTTTTCAAAGCTAAGTTAAAGTAACAGAAACACACAGACAAGGTTGTAAAAATTCCATAATAATCTATTATTACTCTTATTTTAATTTTTCTTTTTTTAATGATAAAGAGAAATAGCATATTTAATAGCATTTAATTTTCAAACAACAACTCGATCACTTTTCAATCATTTTTACCTCCTGGCTGCCGCTTACCACCCCTGTAACATTAGCTGCCCCTGGCTGATAAATGTTATCAGTATTAGTTGATTGTTGTTCACCCTCCACCGCATCAATCCCTAATTTTTCACGTCATTTATTAACCACATCACATTATTTATTTATTTTGGGTTTTTAAAGAAACTTTGGACACACTGTCGTGACATTTTGCAATAGCTAGGCCATCTAGCGGTATAACCTACCTATGTGATGGCTAAAGCCAGCTAGACCATGAGGTCATGCATGTGAGATGAAAGACAAAACTACTGGACAACAGATAATTAATATGCACACTTACCACCAACTGGACAGGAGGGTCTACTACAGGTGGACTACATGTGGTTATTGATGGGGACTAGAGTTTGAGACTCAGACTCAAGTCCAACTTAAGTCTCACACACACAGTGACTTCAGACTCGACTTGAGACTTGTCCTCAAAGACTTCAGACTTGACTCGAACTCGAGGTAAAGGACTTGTGAACAATGTTTATTTTTACGAAACATTTGATGAGCTTGCTGTTCCCCTCCTTCCGTTACCTATAACCTACCTACGTAACTACATTTATCATAAACTTTGGCTTTAAAACTTCATACAACAAGGCCCAAACAAAGAAGCGCTGAAAGCAAAATAGGTTAGAAACCTGAGGTCGGTAAACATGTTTAGCTCAGCATTGGCCATCTAACGTTAGCTTGCTTCTTGCTTCAGCTACAACCTACGGGAGGTTAACTCCGACAGTCGTTTGTTATGAAAAGATGAATGAACGTTTGTTTACTTGCCAAACCTCTGGCAGTTGATTAACGTAATCATTTACGTCCCGCTGTCTGCCATAACGTTAATCATTAACGTGGCTGCAAACAGGTTACTGGTTTATTGTTGATCATGTAACGTTACAGTTTTATTTAGTTAACATTACACTGGTTTGAGTGTCTGGGGAATCTGTTGACTTACAGGAGTTTAAGCTGTCATTGATTGCATTGCACATTAAATGGTTGTGCACTGTGAAAACAGGTTTATTGTTGATCATGTATGGAATAAATACTGTCCCAAATGTATTGTAGCTGTGTGAAAATGTTTGAATGTATATCTGAATATCTGAAAAACCCAAAGATTACAGGTACGGATCGATTCTACAGGTACTAAACAAACCTACAGTTATGTTCTGCTGACTAGCCAATGGGAATGCTCGGGTTAACATGTCATTTGACTATTGGTATAAAATAAAAAATTGGACTAGGTAAGGCTTTATGCTGTGGCCTCACAGTGTTTTCCAGTTAATAAATCCTTGCTGTAGTTGTCTGCAGGGAAACAAAAATATATTCCTTTTAGTGTGTTTAAACATATATAAATCAATTCCAGTAGCGCTTACAGTGATTCTGACTTTTGGGTTAGACACTTCAGAGTGTTATCTTTCAGAGAAGCCCCAAAACTATGAATTTACTCCAAATGGTTCAAGAACTGCATTTAATTTACTTTGGATATGCATTGAGTAGGTGTTTAAAACAAATTTTACAGGAATGGTAAGAGGTTACCGTTACTACACGTTTCTGTTACTCTGTTTTTCTACTCCATTTCAATAATCAGTGAAGCCAATAGTAGACTAAATAATGGAAACACCTTTGTGTATAGTTCAATATAGTTAGAACAGGAACACACACCACATCTTCCAAAATGATCATACAGTTGAATTGCCACTTCTCTTAAACTGTTTAAACAAATTCCTAAGAATTTCATATGATTTGTGACTTGCTTTACCCAAGCAATGACTTGGGTTGACTTGCTTGCCTTTCATCACGGTGACTTGCTTCTGACGTGGACATGTGCGACTTAAATCCCACCTCTATGTTACGGTAGATTGCCCTTAGTCATAATCTGTCAAAATGCCTTCAGATTTTTTACGTCATTGTTAAAAAAGAAATTCAGTCAATGACAGAGAATATTTGGTTAACGTGACCCCTGGGTAGGAGAGATTGTATTATCTGATGTTGTTATTCTGGGGCCGCACTGGGAGGAAAGAGAACTTGTGGTTCTTTCTTGTGGGATACAGTTTCATCTATCTTGACAAGACAAAAGTCACACTCACTCTATTATAGTCTTCAGGATCTCTCGACACATTCTCTCTGTCTCTGTGAAAGCAAATGTGCTAATGAGTGAAATCCCACAGATGGACAGTCAATGTTAAAATGCTTAAGTAGTCAAATGAAGACCCTGATTTAACACATGATGCGGGTGGTTCTGCCATTTGGAGTAATTTGAAGAACGAAATTTGGAGCCATGGGAAATCAGAGCAAATAATAAGACCATTGTTCTGTACGGAGTTGCAGTGGTCACCAGTTTCCCCTCTGTAAGGCTAATGCCTGAAGCCCTAAATGGCCACAACAACTGAGAGAATATTGTAATTGAATAATTCTTCATACGGAGGTGGAATTCACATTGTGACATAGACACATTTACTGCATGGCAAACCTTTGATTCAGCTCCTTTGTAAGTTCTGTTTGCAGTATTCAGTGGAAGTAACTAAGGTTCATCCCCTGTTTGCTGTTCTAGTAGTTAATGATATAGTAGCATAGGGAATAAGTTGGGTCCACACTCTCCTTTATTCATATTTTTACTTTGCTGTTCCTCATTTTCAAAGGCAAGATGTGTGTAACACAGTAGTTGATGAAAGAAGAGAAAAAAGACCAGCCAGCAGGTTTTATTTATGGATTCACTGAGGCTCTTTTTTTCTTTTGACCAGGCCCAGCTATGGGCATTCTGGCCACCAGTGAATTTATTTTACACTCTCTAAAATGATGACATACACCAGGCTTTGTTGCGGGGGGGGTGTGGGGGTGGGTGTGTGTGTGTGTGTGTGTGTGTGTATGTACTGTGAGGCGGTAAGCCTTCCCTGTGCAGTTGTTTGGTCTGACCTCTCCTCCCCATCAGTGACATACCATTAACTACTACACATGCTTTTCTGTGCACCTACCATCCCTCGTCAGCGCAGGCAATATATTTTGTTTGTCTTTTTCAACGGTGGCACTGCTGGTGCTATACTCCCAGCCGCTTGATAGGCTCCGCTGCTTACCATACAGTATGTTAATGAGCCTTACAGATGTCCTTCAAAGGATAGGGAGAAAGGAGTTTATTTTGTAGTCATGTCACATTACTGTTCTTTCTGAACTGATGTTAGCTGCTGACAGTTGCAATTAGGTGTAAAATAACATGCTGTTCCTTTCCTGTCAAAGCAAAGGGCTTGGGCAAAAATGCCTTGACCCAAGAATGGCCAGAGGGATAACTCTTGTGCACAGTCCCATTTACTGGAGATGGTGGAGTGTGCCAGTGTGCTGGCAAAAAAAGAAAAAAAATGGTTGCTTCATTGGTTGCTTCATTTTTTTCACTTACGCAGTGTCTCTCACTCCCCCTCTTATTCTTTTCTGCACACTGAGCCAGGAGAGGCCTGGAAACTCATCTGACACTCAAGCTGAGATTTAATGTAAAAGTGTAATAAGAGCTTTGAAGAGAGTCAGCTCCCCTCTAAAACGCCATCCCTTCAGAATTCACTGTTTTTGGGGGATATTGTTATGGGTCGTTGAGGCACCGGTACTTCTCTCCATTGAGAGTGGCGTCCAACATATTGGCTTGTCGTCCTCAGTGATGATGGAGCCCATATTTTATGAGAGTTGCACTTTAAGTGAAACTGAGAGGTGTTCCTGAAAAACGGGAGATGGAGGGGGTGGGTGTCACTGAGATGGCCCCTTTATTCCCAGCGGCCAATTTAAACTTTGATGTGAGTGTTTGGGTTCCCATGGTATCAAGGAGAGCAAAATTACTTTTCAGTACTGGGATAAGAGATGTGTGTTTCTCTCATGCCTTAAGTCTCAAATCCAAATCATTTTGTCAATGAAACAGTTTATACAGTAACAATCTGGCTCACATTGGCCGCGAAGTGGACAATGAGGGACGGGGTACAAGCTGTGGAGTGTGTTGATTTGAAAACTGATGTCTTTATTACTTGTATCTTTTTGCGTCTGTATGGGGGAATGTGATAAAACACTATAAATGCTGGAAACCTCATAGACATCCTCTGTAGTATAATGTTGTCTGACTGCACACTAAAAAACAAGGTGAATCCAATGCACCAC
Source organism: Micropterus salmoides (assembly GCF_014851395.1). Classification (NCBI taxonomy): domain Eukaryota; kingdom Metazoa; phylum Chordata; class Actinopteri; order Centrarchiformes; family Centrarchidae; genus Micropterus; species Micropterus salmoides. Next base: position 15,931,981 of record NW_024040374.1, read on the forward strand.
ACTAGATGTCATGATGTTTATACTTCCAACTACTGCAGTGTTTCTATATTTTTTTTAAGCCTCAAAAGGTTGATAGAGTAAACCTGTTCAATGCTTTGAACATCTGTGACTAATTTATGATTACAGTAGATAAATTAATTTCAGTGCTGCTGTTTTATTTCTACAGCCATTCTGCATTTTCCTTCCCAGATGTAGTGCTCACATTTGAAAAGTGTGCATTGTAGAAAGAAATTAATGGCTTGGGCTATCTTTTAATTAGTTTTTTTTGCATTCCACTGTTGCTCAAAAACTGGCAAGACAGAAGGGTCAAGGTCAGAAGAAATTTATTACATTTTCATATCAATGCGGGGAAGAAATGTTTTGTGAAAAGTACTTTGTATCTGTATTTTTTTTTGAGGGGGGGGCAAAGTTTGGAAAGGGTAGAATGTTAAGAACTCATCAGAAAGCTGTTTTGCTTGCAGGATTGTAAATAAATTCACCGCATTCTCAAGTGTCAAGAAATTTGTGTTTGTCATGTCTAAATTAGCTAAGCTGACAGTGCTGCCTTCAAATGGGGCAATCTGGATGAGTTTTCACTTTCTATAAGACAAGACCTACATTGTTAACAGAATAATATGCTTTGTGCTGACTGATAGAAGGCGTGTGGCTGTTTTATTTGAATCTCATTTAAATTGAGTGCAAGAGATTGTTGGAAGATAGAGAGAGAAGTTGTATATGAAATAATAGACCCTCTTCTTTGTTAATGTCATATTATACTGTACCAGGGTTTTTCCTGCATAGACAGTTAAGCGCAGACCTCTGTTAAATTTGTTCCTGCCTCCTGCTCTCAACAAAATTCTGAGGTTGTCTCCACGGTAAACATTATTTTCTAACATGCGTTGCACTTTGTGGATTTCTGTCATTTGTTACTGCAGTTGCGTTATTAAACTGACTTGGTGTACAGCACAGCGCACTGGGGCTGCCAAACGTCCGGAGAGGAAGAAAAGAGCCGTCTGATTAGCTGAACTGAAGCGCTGGGGCCGCGACAGTGTTTCCGCTGGTAACGCCTTTGCCACACAGCAAAAAATAATCACTAAAGAAAAGAAAACTGCCTTTTTCTGTCATTCCATGTTTTATTTTAGTTTTATATCACCAGCAAACGTTTAAAAATGCCATTGCAAATGTCAGTCTGCATTTGTGAACACTGCTCTATGCACTTCTACATGTGACTGAACGGCGTCCTGTACAGCGACTACAAAGTCAGTGTGTGTTTTTTTTAATACCGGTAGTTCAATACAAAACCTACATCGGAAGACATGATACATACTTTATCCTCATGGATGAAGGCTTGTTACCTTCAACTAAACCTCTCTAAGACTGAACTCCTGGTCATTCCAGCCAAGCAATCCACCATAACATCAAACTACAAATTGACTCCTCATCTGTCACTCCAACCAGGGTAGTGAGAAACTTGGGTGTTGTGATTGATGACCAACTGTCCTTTTTTAGACCATATTGCTCTCGGTCTTTGCTCTATACAACATGTAATGGAAATTTGTCCTTCAAGTGAGTCTTCTGAAATAAAGAGTTCAATCCCGACGTCTTTTAAGGGTTTTATTTTTTGCAAAGGGTCAGACGTACAGAGCGCAAACAGTCTGCAGAATGTAAGAGAAAGAGCCAGTGAAGAAACAGTTGACTTTATACTGTAAGGGTATTACACAGCTATCTTAGGAAGGGAGTAGGGACCAACTGTCCTGAGATGAAGACGGTCCGATAAGGAACCCCTCTAATGAGCTACTCTCCCATGGGAACCTTCACCTAGCTGCAACATAATAAAATTATTAAACACTACACAGTGAAACAGGCCTACAATAATGCAGCATAAAAGGTAAAACAGTAAACACAGTAAAATATCAAATTTCCATCACAAACATAACAAAAATCAGGCCCTGCCTTACTCAGTATGCCACCCAGTTTCGGATACATGCCATGGTTCTCTCTCATACAGAGTGACTACTGGGTCTGCACCCATTTACCTAAACTCCATAATACAACCTTATGTTCCTTCTCGGCAGGGCTGCAATTTACGACTAATTTAGATAATCCATTATTCTATTGATTATTGAAACGAATACGAATCGCAAAATTACACATCTCGAATGTTAAACAGGACCGTTAATATAAAATAATTATTTGCTACTCTAACAATGAATTGACCAAAGGAAACCATATAGATTATATATTCGTTGGCAAAGAATGTAATAATGGATTTTTGTCAACTACGCCGATTAGTTGTTGCACCACTACTTCTCTGCCATCCCTACACACAAAGCAATCTCAGTCCCGGCTGTTCTCATCTGTAACACCAGAATGGTGGAACAAGCTACAACAAGCCATCAGAGCAGGGGCGTCCCCCCTCTAACTTGAAGAAGCTCTTGAAAACTCATTTCTTCCGGGAACACTTTCTCTTATAACACCTATAACCCCTAACCTCTAACATGCACTTCCCGTGCTCTTCTTCTGTCTCCTTACAGTTCTCTTGTATTGATTGCACTATTTTGTTAACTCTCACTTTTTTCCCTAGGTATTAAACCATTGATGCCATACATGCTATTAGCTCTTATTAGTATATTGCTGCTCTTACTGTATTGATGCTTTATTGATGCTTGTATGTTGTTCTTCAAATGTAAGTCGCTTTGGATAGAAGCGTCTGGCAAATGAGTAAATGGAAATGTACTGATAAAAGCAAATTAATTTAAATTAGGAAGTAAGAAACAAAATAACCATATAATATAAAAAATTAGTGATCTTGTAAAAGTGTGGGGAGGGGGGGACTACTTAAAACACAAATACTTAAAAAAAAAAATTGTATTCAGTATTTGTGGTCATGTTCTCAGTCAAACAGAGTTTAGCCATGACATGTGACATGCTTCAGTAACAACAGATATTACTAGGCCAATTACAGAAAGTTGCAGATGACTAGGCTACAAGAGGATCCCTGAACTATAAAAGAAACTAATAGCTTATATTTATTTTTTTACTTGATTTTAAGCAACTTGCTATTTATTTATTATAAATTTTTCTTTTACGTGATAATTGTCATTTTCTGCAATAATATAATTATTATAACTCCTAAAATATGTTGCTTGTTAAAAGTGTTTGCTTGGACCAGTTGAAGTCGCAGTGCACATGATCAGGATGGGACCACCTCTGCCTCATTTTGAGCCAGGAAAAACCACGAGTAACGGTCTCATTGTTCATCCACTCAGCTACCAGTTTAAAAGGTACAATTATTGTAGCTAAAACTGCAGTCTAATACAACAGCCCTGCAATAAATCCAACCTTTATAATGTTCAGTTTTTGTTAAATCCTTTTTTAAAGAGGTGTTGATTTAACTTAATGGTAATTTTTGAGGCTTTAGTGTTTGCTGCTGAATTATAATACGTTATACTGAGCACTTCTCTGTATAGCCCGTTATAATTTTTAATATTTACTCTAGCACTTGACTAAATATGGTTAGACTATGCGTGGACTCAGTATTAGAGCCACCTCTCTGTGTAATTGCAATTCACTTCAACAGCACCACAAATAGCATAGAAATTTCCATAAAATGGCAAGTGTAATGTTTTATTGCAGGGCTGTTGTATTAGATTGCATAAGTTTTAGCATGATATACCTAATAAACTGAAAGTTGAGTTTGTATTGTCCACAAACTCTTGTGCATACATAAATGTATGTTATTGTGTATGCTTGTGTCTTCAGTAGTAGTAGTCTTGTGTCTTTTTTTTTGGGACGATATACTTAAAGTTTTCTTTTAATTATTCTGTGTGAGCGTGCCGGATCAATTGTTGGCCTACAACAAGCCGACTCAGAACGGGTAGCTGAGCAATGCCAAGCTGCGTCAGCCCTAATCTGTCTCTCGACAGTCCAGCCTTATTTCGCAGCAGAATACTCATATTGATCTGTGCGCTTGTTACACAAATAAATAAATAAGTCAACTACACCGCACCTGAGTTCACAACCTGCCCTTGACAATACTCGGAGTGTGTGTAGTGAGAGATGTGGTGTAGAGGTGGAGGGGTTGCAGTTGTGCAGCAGGGGAGCAGAGAGTCAGAAAGGGTTCTGCATTGTTGATCCAGTGTGACATTGATAGACAGCAGCTGAAGGAAAGCTGATAGCCATGTTTGGCGTGCTGGTTTTTAAAGGACGGACGTGACTACCGATCCAAAGTTGACCGAGCATGAATTCAGCAGGCGATCGCCCCAAGTGGTTGTGCCGAACAGAGGTGAGGAAGGAAACTTTCACATATGACTTGGTTGACTTTCCATCTTTTCCACCATTATTATTCTCCCCTTGAACTACTTGTTTCTTCCAGAGTTATTTTTACATGTGCCTGCCTCTCTTTGTTGCACACAGCAATTCATGTTTGTTTCCTCTTTCTGCACCACCTCAGTCAGGACAAACAAAATTGTGAACAAATGTCAAACTTCCCTGTTGCATGGGTTGTCCATATTAAATGAAAATGTCTCTTCTAATCATGTGGCTGTGTAATCGGTAGTTTCGTAAGACTATGATTGTTTTAGTTGCAGCCCTTAGTGCAGCTTGGACTGTTGTGTCAAGTGTCTCTGCTTTCCTGCCAACAATGCACACAGGAAACATTGCACATAACTTTATAATCCATAAGAAATGCCTACTACGTTTAAGATCTTATCTATATAGTAGTTCTTCTAACTAGTCATTGCTTGCTGCTTTTTTCAATTTACCAAACAACAGTGACTGTGCCAGACCTGATGAGAGGTTTTACGCTAAATCCATTGATGCAAAAAGATTTTGCTTTTTAGTGAAATGAAAATTTTCCTTGACATGATGAGTTCTCTTCAGTTTCTCTATTCCGCACAGTGCTAGAAACTTTACCTTGGGACCCTGAGAGTCTTGGGGAGTACTTAGCATTGTGTCAAATCCTAACAAAAACAACATCAAATGCAGTTAGCGATCTCGCTACAGTAGGTCTCTGGTTAGCCTCACTTTTCAAAGTGCCACTTGACACTCTTTTGGGGGGCCTGCAGCAGCTGCTGTTTTTCCAAGCAAAACAGTGTAAGCCCAGCTAAAGAACCAACTAAAAGCCCCTGACGAATTAATCTTAAATGGGGACTGAAGGCCAGAAAAGCAACTGCTGCAGAGTTTGTGAAGTACTTTAGGCTGCCTTTCCTTATGCATTCAGCAGCCTCCATCTACTTACCTCTACACACGTTTAACAGCCTCAGAGGATAATACTAGGAAATGTTTATTGCTAAGAAGTGCCTCATATATTTGAACATGGACAGATAGCAACTGTTTAAATAGTCTATCCACTGAACTACAGTACAGAATAACCTCATATCCTAAATTGCGCCATTGTTTTTTTTTTTTTTTTTTTTTCTCTGGTCTGTGGACTTGATCCAGATTTATACTGCATACCACTGTGTTGTTTGGTGCTTCACGAGACTGGTCCTTGTTGGTGCTCCTCTCTCTGTTTCTTCTCAATCTTTTTAAGTATGTTTATGTGTTAGTGTGTGGTGTGTCTCACTTGGGACAAATTCTCTCTTCTTTGTGTTACTGTGATTCAATAATTAAAAAAAAGAAAAGAAAAACGACCTAAATATTTGACTACAGGGCTAAAGTGACTGGTCCCTCTTTCTTTTCTTTTTTTTCTCTCTCTGTAGGCGGACATTTTCGAAAGATGGAACAATCCACATATAATCGAAGGCTACTGTGTTTCATTGTCAGAGAACAGTGCCTGCAGTGCTGCTCTGTTCTCTGGGGACTTCTTATAAAGGCATGCCAGTGGGCAGATTAATGATGGTGAACTAGACAGTGATGTCTGCAGAGTGATGTAAAGTAAAGAAACAACATAAAATGAGAGACAGGTCACCGCGCCTCGCTAAGTGAGTTGTGTTTCTTCACGTTCGCTGAGCCCTGAGTTGTTGAGGACTAATTAATTCAAGAACAAATGTCCCCAAAGGCTGCAATTAATGATAAACTTATTAGACGTGATGGTGCCCATGAGGTCTGGATCTCATCGTGGTGTCCACGCTCCTGGTGGTGTTACTTACCCAGCTGTCACTTCAAATAAATTAAGAAAGGGAACAAAGTGTGTGTGTGTGTGTGTGCATGTAACCATGTATAAGTCCATTTTCCAAGACACAGTCAATCTTCAAATAGCCCTTCAGTCTATTTCTATCACTTGACATTTGACACGACTGTTAAGTTCTTATTGACACCATGGCCAGAACTGAGGTGAGGGGATATAAATGTAACATATAGACAAGTGGTGTGTGTGCTTTCTAATGGGTCTGTCGAAACTGAGGTCTCAGGAGAATGCACATCTTCCATACTGCCTTACAGAGACTGTCAATTCTGAAGAATGAGGGGTGATTCAGTGACCTCCTTACTTGCTAACTGTGTACTAGAACAGCTGCACCCAGGCCATTTACAATTTAGTTAAATTGTCCCCCTGAGCACAGTCACCCTACCTTGCCATACTAAACAGAAAAGTGTGCAGTGAGAGTATGTGCAAGCGTATGTGGGCAAGAGAGAAAGGAGAGATGGAGAGCCTGAGAAAAATGAGATATGAATCTCAATTCAGGCAGGCTTCGTTCAGGGTAGCCTCACGCCTCACCAGTTTCACTTCAGTTTTACATCCCCAGGGTTTAATACCTCTCACTACGCTGCCCCGCTCCGCTCTAATGATGCCAGGTGATGTCTGAGATGTAGAGGTGGTGTCAACAGATGTAAAGTCTGTTTATGTAGTACTTAAGACTGGTGATGATGTGACTTTTGGGTCTCAAAAGTTCCACCCACCATTCTCAAACACACCTTGAATTTACCCACTGAATTACTCAAGAGAACATAAAACTAATACCTCGCAGCTTCACGTTGTGGTTTTAAGTAATTTTATGTATTACCATAGTGAATGCAGCAATGCAGCGATAAAGTCAGCGTAACATTCCTGTGCATTCAGATGTACACATGGTTAACAAGTAAATGTGAGTCAGCATGAGCACTTTGCGATGAATCCAGCCTAAAGACAGAGGAAGGGGACACATAACGCTGACTCCAAAGGTGAGTCACTCCCCAGGGAGCCCCATGTTAAAATTTCTTTCACAGTAGAAATAAACATGTTTAAAGCCTGGTACAAAAAACTGTTTTGGACACTGGGCTTCACAACGGCTCTTCAGAAATCTACGGGTGACAGAGGCGGCAGGGGTCGGCAAATAAGTCTGGCATCGGGCCAAATTTTTTTCATGTCATTAGATGGCGGGCCAGGATATCTTCAATTGACCATTTATATTCCAACATTTACTGTGTGTTCGATTCGCTTGGTAGTTGGTAGTGCACCAGTGTGTACATCCCAGCGATTGGTCCACATCAACCTATGGACACTTATTTTCATGTCCCCAGTGTCTCCAGGCAGAGGAAATTCCTGCTTTTCTCATTCAGGGGAATCTGCAATCTCACGTTTTCTGATGGCTTTTTCAGAGGTGTGTCACTCAAGACAGTGACTCTTTTGAACTTCCTTCAGAACTTTTCAAAGTAAAAGCTCTCAGTTAAACACAACATAAAGGACTTAGCAAAAAACGTTATCGTGCTTTTATTATGTAGGCACAATCACTTAAGAAGAAGTAATTATGTGAGTAACTTTCGCTGTCATGACCAAGATCTGTTTCCGCACCAGCCACTGTAATTATTATTTTTTATTGCCGCTATCAAAGTAATCTGGCCGCTGGCCAGATATTATTGCTGGCAGGCCGCCAATATCCGACCACTGGTCTATGGTATTACCCCCACCAATGTAGCAAGTTATGTGAAGCTGGACTAATTAGTCATTCCCCGCTCCAGAGTAACACTGGGGTAACTTGAAAGTGACAGACCTCTGCCTGTAATGTATTGTATTGTACACATGGCTTTCCTGAGACATGTTTCTCTTTTTGTTTTATTCATCCATCAATACCTCACACAGACATAAAGGTCTTAAATTTAATATTCTAAAAAATAAGGCCTTAAAAGTATTAAATTTTATTTACAAAAGTCTTAAATTTTTTTTTTTGTCCTTTCGTAGGATTACATAAATGCCGCAACGTCATAAATAAATATTTTTTGTGTGTGTGACTTTACAATTTACTCCGTTTGGTGTGACTTGGGTGTTATATGGCAGTACAGGTAACGTTACTGTTTACGTCAGTGTTTAACTTTACTCTCTGGACTATGGAGTGTTGAGCACAAGCTCTGCCATCCAAGCTCTGGTGTGAGTCAGTTAGTTGTTTGGAAAGAAAAGAAAACGTCTCTGACGAGCTACTAATAAGCTAACATTCGTTCGTCCACTCAGAATGGGCAAGTGTCTGAAGTTCAGAAGACCAGCGATACGGACAAGTTGGCGGACGAGGCTAAGGGCAGTGGTGCAGAGGTTGGCATAACGCGCGGATCGGCATGCGAGTCAATCACACTATGGCGAGCGGTAACGAAACAGCAGAGCTGGAAGACCCGCCTACAGCTTCCTGGTCAGTTAACGTTACAACAGCAACAGAGAGACAGTTGTGTTTGAGACAAGGACTGGGTCTGTGTGTCGACGTTGTAGCACTATCGTAGGGTAATGTTATGTGAATGAAAACGTCCAACATGCTATCACACATTAAACTACATCAACCAGATGGACAAAACAAACCCTGAGCCCAACTCCTTATCCCCACTGCTTTCAAGCCAATACTAAACAAACTATATTTCAAGCAGAAATAAAAAAAATAAAATTTCAAAAACAGAACAGGATGAATAATCACTAAAGCAACTGGTATTTACATTAACATATTATATTACATTACATTATCTTATCTAGCCAAGGTGTAACTAATTGTAACAACTCATTCTGCACTATTTTTGTATTTTTGGTTTCACATCATAAGAGTTCTTAGTGTGAAAAATATTGTATTAATTTTGTTATGAGAGTACAAACACACCCCAAAAAGCTATTGTGTATTAGGTAGGTAGGTGCATTTATTGTCACAATATAACAGGTTATATAATGAAATTGAGCTTTGTAGCAGCTGAAACTTCTATATCTCTTCCCAGAAGGCAGCAGGTTGAACAGGCTGTGGCTGGGTGGGTACTGTCCTTTAGTATACTTTGGGCTCTGGTACCGATATCACTGATGCTTGGGAGATGGGTGCCAATGATCTTCTGAGCTTTTGTATTAGATATGAATGTGAGTATTATAATGAAATGTTTTATTAAATTCAGCTAACTTCGTAAATACTAATTTTCTCAGGCTTAAAATTCATACAAATTTTCTATTATAGTGGTATTAAAAAGGTCATAAAAAGTCTTACATTTAATGTACCCTGTTATTGCGTTGTTCAACAGTGTCAGTGTCACATCAGGTGAGTGTGGAGCATCCATCATCTGTCTAGAATCATGCCTGCTTTATGGGCAGTTGCACAGAGGTGTGAAAGTAAGGCAGGGTTTGAACGTCTCTTTTCTCATTCTTCACAAAGCTACTTTTGTCACTTTTTGTGTGAGTGCAATACCATCAGTGACTTTGAGGAGAATCTCTGTGTAATCCGTTTGTGCAATACATTCCGTCAAGACAACAAAGAAATGCAGAACGTTTTGGAAAGAGATCAGGAAGGCGTTAAATTTTTGATAATACTTCAATACAGACGTGGACAACTACAGTTTCAGGTTATCAGTATTATCACGGTATTGTAAAAATATGCCAAAAAATATTAAAATGTACTGATACACAAGTTTTTATATTGAAAACTACAAATACACTTGCCATTTTGTTTGCATAAAAAATGAAATGACAGCAAATACCTTTTGTAAACATGAAAATCATCTGTGCGCATTATCAAGATTTTATATTATATAGGTAATACAATGACCCTGTGGACAATTACATGAAAACATATAAGTCTTTAGAAAACAGTGAGCAATGATCCCAAAAACTGACATAAATACAGAGTAGTCTGTAAGCGTTTCTAGATATGCTGGTTGCTTGATTAAACTGTGTAATGTGTTATCATGTGCAGTGAACGAATAGACTCTGCCGACACACGACGCACACAGCAGCAGAACAACGTGTAGCGTTTTTACAGGAGCAGCTAATACTGAGAGCTTCAGTTTACACGCTGTTAGCAAGTCAGAGAGACAAACCAAAGCTAAAAGTTAACTCACCCTGCCTTCACAAGTTTCCTTCAGCACTCTCATGAAAACTAAAATACGACCAGACTTCAGAGTGACTGAAAAATCTCCGCAGCCTTTTCTTCCGCCGTGTTGTCATTGACCCAAACAAACCCACGTTGCATTCTGCGCATGCGCACCTGCTTCTGGGAGCAAGGTTATTATAGTTTTGGATTTTTCATTAGTTTTTATTTTTATTTCGTTTTGACTTGTTGTTTTCAATTTCAGTTTAGTTTTAATTAGTTTTTAATGTGGGTTTGCTAATTTAGTTTAGTTTTTATTTTTGGAAAATGCTTAGTTTTAGTTTAGTTTTTATTAGTTTTAGTCTTTGTCACTACGTGATGCCAAGTTCAGTTTAGTTCAGTCCAGTTTAATTTTTTTCACAAAACAATAAAATACAAGTACAATTAGAAATATTTGTGAAAAGGGCCAATAAATATGTAAGTAAGTACTGACACATTGTCGAAATAAATACTACAAATAAATGAAGCACATGCAATCTACAGTATAATTTCTAACCTACATACAGAAAACCCTAAGAGCAAACTACCCTAATCCTACATTCCATCAGTCTCTAGCTCTATCATTCTTGGTTAAATAGGTGAAATACAATAAATGGAGGAGAAATACAATTGATGGACAACTAAGAAACTGGAAGATGGTGTAGCCCACCCTTGGAGCCACAAACAACAGGTCCCTAGCACTCTGTGAAGAAAACACACACTAGCAGTAAATATAATGACCAGCAGACACTTTAACCCAGTGCAAGGGGAGCTCACAATCAATGGGCAAGTTTAGCCTATCCCACACGCAGGATGCTAAGCCAGAATATAATAAAAATATATTTGCCAAAAAATCTATTAAAAAAGAAAACCAACCACCTACACAGCTGATCCGTACCCTGACTGGCTCTCTTGATGGACACGCAGCGGGTCAGCTCTTCACGCGGAGGACAAAATCATAACACACCCGTGGCTCACCAACAGCTGCCTATTGGCTAATCACCACATGCACCGCTGAACTGCCGGACCAGCCAGATCAGCTGCCCCGGAAAGTCAGTTCCCCGAGCTTCATATCTACTCAAAATTTAGGCTTACTAGGTCCTATAAATAAAGGAAAACTATGGACATTTACTCTTTAATTTAAGTATTTAGTATTTTTTTTGTAAAGCCTCGTTTTTATTTTTATTTCAGTTAATGACGATGTTTTTTCACATCTAGTTTTCGTTATTTCGTTCATCTTCGTTAACGATTTTAACCTTGTCTGGGAGAGGCTGGACAGTGTTTGCCGTGAGATTATAATAGCACGGTTAACCATACCCGTAATAATAACCGTCGGGAATTTTACTATGGTTTACTGTTAAACCGGTAATTGTTTCATCCCTAACACAGACCCACACCCGCCTGTGAGACGCCCCCTTTACATACTCTAGTAACTAATTCCCGATAAGTAAACTAACTCCTTTACACACAGCTTGAAGGTGCCCAACCACAAAATGATCTGCTGGCCACCGAGCAGTGCCTGGCTCAAGGGTAACTTGGCGGTGGTAATAAGGGAGGGGCAACTGCTTGTACACCACTGCTGCTGCTCCGAATTTGATAAACATTAGCCATCTGGCTACTTGCATGATGAAGGAAACTTTCTGAAAGACTGCCAATTACTCTTAATGTTTATAAGCAGTGCTATTAATTTTTTTTTCAGAGTTGTCAAAATGAAGAAAGCCAAATGTATAAAAGTCAACTTGGCTCACATTATGGTTGAACCAGGGTGCAAAACAGATATATGTGCTCCCTGCTGCATGCATTTACTTTCCAATTTTTCTGTCTGTGCGTGCATGGCTTTGCATGTGACATCTTCCAGCCACTTTCTGAGCCTCTCCCAGTAGTTTTAGGCCAAATGACCTTTCCAAAAGTACAAAAAATGTAATCCAACTTCCAGATCCTCAAACCCTACTATATGACTCCTCTTCCCAGCTCCCTGCGTCTTACCTCGGAAATGGAGTCTGCATGCAGGGAGTCTGTCTCACTGTTAAACACAGCTAAATAAGGAGTTAGACTGGTTGTGGGCGAGGGGGATGTGGTTGTGGTGGGTTGTGCTGCTGCCAAAGGGTGTGTCGGGGCGATTTATTAGCTTGCTATGCGTGTGTGTGTGTGTGTGTGTGTGTGCCAGTGTATGCCAGATTGTGTGTACCCAGCCCATGGCAGCTTAGCAAACTCAACGGCAGAGGCACAGCTGTACCACTATTCTAATATGGAGTCATTATGGCCATCCATGGAGTGCCTCCAGTTAATTCACAAATTTGATGATAAGAGATCAACTTGGATGACTATCTTGTGGTCCATGTTTTTTTAGGTTACATTAACCTGAAGCGATGGTGTAATTTCACCCGTTTGCCTGGTTTGCATATTCCACTCAGACTATGCGGTGCGTGCACCAGGTAACAGGTGTTCAACATAAAAACATAAATTCCCTCCTCTGGGAGGGGGACTTTGAGTATATGTTGCAGTGCTGTAGTTTTGTGTGTGTTTGAGTACTTGGTTGTACGTAATTACATGTTAATGACCCCCCCTCTTGTATTCAGCTGTGTGTCGAGTAGAGTAGCAGCCGTCTGATCAATGCTGAAAGAGTGGAGAAACACAGTGATAAGGTTTACATACTGCCGGCACCTGCTCTGCTCCCAAGTCCCTTTAGCTTGCTTCAGAGGCCAAAACAGATGCTAAGGGACACTTAGCCTGCAAAATGCAATCTGCAAGACATGTTTGTTGTGTTTTGGGGAGCAAAAAAAGACCCAAAACGAAACAAAACAGTACAAATAGTATTGCTATCAGAGTCTGTAAGCACCTGCAGGTCTTGCTCACGCTGGAACATTTTAATTGACCAAGCAAAAAAGCCACGGAGACAGGGGAGCGTCTCTACGAGTATCCCCACCTTGTCTGAACCAAGTAACGGCTGGTTTCAAAGCCCCATCAGCAATCCTTTACTGTAATGAGGGAGTTTTGGGGAAATTGGGAGATGGTGTCAGTTTACCGTCTCTGAGCCGTGGGTCCTGCTGTCCAAAATGTGGAATAGCGGGAGAGAGGTACTGTCAAAACATGATAGGCGCAGACATCAGCACAAAGTTAGAGAGAGGGAGTCCAAGTCGCATTGCCTAGACATGCAATTCTTTTGAGCGCCACACAAATGAAGTCTCTAGACTATTATGAAGCAAAAGAAAACACACACACTTACTGAGTCAGTAACAATAGCAACACAAGCTATTTTTCTCCGGCTCGTTGATTAACTAGTTTTTACAGCAAAGGACCACACCACCATCGACAAAGGAACCAAAGCCCCTTGTTTGTCGTTTATTTTGAAAGTAATCATCGCTTACCCTGGCACAGTGATGGTAATAAATATTTATACCTCTTTTTGGAAATGTAAACCATATAAATTTCTACCAACCTTTGCTTTGAGAGAAACTGCCCTTGATGATAACAGTATCATTTAAATTCCTTTTCTCTCCATTTCCCTTGTTTTCTCTCTCCCATTATCTCTCTCCTGTTTGCACCTTTTTCCCCCCAACACAATGTTAACAAGCTCCTTTTCTGCCCTATCTGGTGTCAGTGAGACAGCTCCACAAAATGACAAGGTGAGAGGGCGCGCGTGTGTGTTTTTGTGTCTGCATCTGTCTGTGTGTCTGTGCATGTGTTTATATCGGCGTGTTTGTGACCGTACTTGCACTGTGCCCCATGTGTGACCACCAGCCACCGTCAGGGCTCGTGTTGCCCCCGACGGTAACAATAATCATGGGATTTGATTGCCAGTTCCCTCACCCTCCATAATTGATGAGTCCAATATTTACTCTGTTACCTGTGTGTTGTAAACATTCATTATGGGGTTCCTTCCCAGATAGGTGAGCAGGAGAGGAGAATGGGACAAGTCCAGCCTGCAGGGACCAGCTGTCAGTTTGACTAATGACAGAAATGAATAAAATCTCATAATTACTTTAGAAAAAAGGACAGTCTCCACCTTATCTCGGGCCAATATGCATTTTAAAATTTTTTGGCGGGTTTATTAAATTCCACCCCACCACAACCCCATCACCTCCACCACCCGGCCCCCACTGTAATACATTACAGACAGAGGCAAGTTCTCAAATTTCAAATTTAATTTTCTACTCGCCATACACACACGGGCTCTGTAATCAGATTGGGACATTATTGTGTTTCTATTGACATTAGCATTGTTATTATTTTGTACTGTGTAAATATCAGTAACCGGAGCACGCCTGGTAGCTTTGCCAGGAAGGGATTATTTTGTGTATTTATTTTGTTCTAATGCTCTCAAAAAATATCCTTTCAAGATGATATCTGATGCATCCTATTATCAGGAGATGCTGTCTCTGGATGCTATGATGCAGTATTATTTTAATGCAGAGCTGCACGTAAACCAAATGAAATTGGCTACCTGGAGTTTCCATGTCTTCTTTATTGTGACACCCCTTACAGCTGACAAAACAACTACAGGGGCCTACTCTACCCTACGCGGCTTTAAAATGGGATATCAATGAGACACATCATATTTGCTATTAGACAGAAAGCCACCACAGGTCAGTCTATGCTTTTAGAGCTCCTTCTTGTATATACTGTGTGTGTGTGTGTGTGTGTGTGTGTAATTGGATAATTCTTCAATAATGTGCATGTGTTTAGAAGTTGATGCACTATGTACCGCATACACTAAGTCTCAGGATCAGGCAGCAGCGTAGTGAAGTGCAAAGCTCTCAGCCAAATCAGGTATTCAAGATAGAGGGATGGAGGGATAGATTAATGGCAGTAGGGATGGAGGGAGAGTGTGTGTGGGGGGGGGGGGGGGCATACAGGGAGAGACAGCGCAGTGATATACAGTAGACTCTACTTAGACTAGTCGACTCCTCTGTGCCATTAGGCTTAACAGGGGGCAGACTGTGGGAGATGCATAGTGTAGAAGTAAAACAGGACTGCTATCAAATAAACAGGAACATCTGCCCCTGTGTTCGTCTACTATAAGTTTGTGTATGTGTCTTTACACGACTCGCATTCATTTGTACCAGTTCTTGTTCTGTATTGCATTTTGAAACATACATGCAACTCTAAATACCAGAACTCCACTCAACTTGATTCCATTTGAGAAGCTATTCTCTAAAGTCTTTTTTTTTTTTCTGAGTGAAATCCCTCATAGAAGCGTGTAATACGGCATATTTGTGTCCTATGGAGGCAGACAGCTGATCGTGTCCATTTGTCATGCTGTCAAGTTAATTACCAGATTGAAAAGGAGAATGAGATTACCCCCTCCTCTTCCAGCGGACACTCGCACCTCCACACTTGCAACACACACACTTCAGTGTCACAAGGAAATTTTCAGTGTGCCATTGTAACAATTTGCTGGAGTAGAGTGAACGACATCAGAAGTTAAGGAAAGAAATTGCACAAGGTCAGGCTAATGTTTTCAGCTGTGAGCCGCAGGTTACCTTTACATATTAAAAAAAAAAAATAGAAATCTTGTTTTTGAAGGCCTTGTTAAAAATGTTTTTTTGCTTTATTCCTGCATTCCATGTCACAAGTAACACTTGTGTGCTTAAACTGTGTTCTGTTCGAAGAAGTTTTTGTCTGTACTTGTGTAATCAAAGAGGACACGAAAAAGCGTACAGATCATTAGCGCATAATGAGCTGAAGTACTTTGGGCAGTGAGGAGGATTTCCTCAATAAGCGATGGCTTAAGGAGATGGATACAAGAGAGTGGAAATCAGATTCTCCCCGCTGCAGACAACCTTTCTTCTCCCCAGGTGAGTCCTCTGTCTCTTTATGTTTGAAGTAAAAGCACAGCTCAAACAAGATGGCTAAGAGAATTAATAAAGCCTTTTGGCACCCCGACATGTCTCCAGGTCCTGATCATTCTCTTGTGTAGCAGATTGCTCCTATTATGAGGATGCATGCTGAAGATCTAAGCTGTATGTTCACTAGGATCCAGACATGTGAGGACAGCACCTACAAAGTGTCTCAGCCCCGACAATAATTCCAGGATGAAAAACACCATGTTTTTTTAGTCAGCCACTGACAAACACAAGTATCATAGGGGGAGAAAAAGAGGCTTTGATGTGCTTGTAGTGGTACTGAATGAATTACAACACAGGACAGAAGTGGGCTTGTTGCAAACTTGGAAGACAACCCAAGACCCTTGGGAGCCTAAACAAAGAGTACAGGGATATCAAACAAGTGATAAAAGGGAGGTGATTCACTCTTGTGCATGTGTGGAGCTTACTTATTCATTAAAACCTTGATTAAATGCCAACTCTCCCCCTTTCCATCTCATTCTGACAGCCAGGAGTTTTATCCAGGAGCCTGGAGTAATTTGTTTACCTGTTTCAGAGCAGACCCTCTAATGCGGCTCTTTTCCAATATCCTCGCTGATCATGTAAGTATGCAGGTCTATTAATATCTCTTTCCCCGCAGGGTTTTAAAAAGTCATGGACTGTTTAGTTTAGACGTGATGAGGCTCTGTGACGGCATCCAGCTGGCCAAAGTTCTGCAAGGGTGGCCTTGGTGACATCACAGCAAGTGGCGCGTGACAAGCCGCCAGCACGCCAGTCGCGACCCATGAAATAATCTCCGACAGACGAGGACAAGGGCCATCTTGGCTTGGACTGCCACCCAATGCCCTTTTACATTCTCTGCCATCACAAGAGGCGGACTGGGGTTTCGGAAAGGTGTCAAATTCACAGCGTGTTATTGCCAAAAGGAAAGTTGCTTCCTGTCAGGTGATGACAAGTAAATGGCAGGTGAGGGGAAAAAATTAAACATCACCCCGATGTTATTTCGCCACTACTTTCTCATGCTGTCAATTAGTCTCAATCAATCCGCTCATTTCTGTTTAGAGTCGTTATAACAACTCCAGTCTGTCTTCCCATCCGTCAGTGCATAATAAATTCTCTCTACAATATACTGTATGTTATCTCAACACTTCTGTCAACTGTCCTCCCTAATTGTGCTGCCATACTGAACAAAATGAGTGCCATTCATTTGATCACGACTGTGGGGGAATACAAAACAAGTGAAACCCCAGACTTGTTTTGGTTTGTCAGGACATGTTGCTCCCTCTAGCCTCTCCAAAACTCAATCGTTTGAGTCTTCTGATCGTAGATGTGACAGAACCGGGGGGGAAAAATGACCGAGAAAGTCATCTCCTCAAATGAGAAGACGTGTATGGCTTCTAACGACTCTCCTTTTGGCTGTATTTGACTAAAGTGCGAGGTGAAGCGGTGCTTATCAGTGAAGTAAGTCTGCCGCGATGTATTATTAACAGGTGAGGACGTGCGGGGTTTGCTTGGCTAAAAAGGACTTAAGTGATGTGGGAGCGACACTGTCAATCTTAGCCTTCCTCTGAGAGTCAATTAGGTGATAAACAGGACTACATGTCTTTGGCAGTGGGGAGAAGGCTGATAGGCTTTCCCGTGGATGTCCTGGGGCAAGGTAAACTGACAGTGCAGCTTTGCCGTCAGGGATGGAGGCAGAGAGAACAATGTGCGACTGGCCCTGCCACTTGAGAGAGCCGGCTGTGTGTGTTTTTATGTTGATGGGCGTGCGTGTGTGTGTGGGTGTGTGTGTACGTGCATTATGTGCTGGCTTTTTACTCTTGTTTGTGTGTGTTTGCCTGCTCAATTGATTGAGCTGAAGAAACTGAATGTGGTAATATTGTTTCTCCAAGAAAGAGCAGTTTGGATGGTAATACTGATGCTGGTAAAAATGATGATGATGGGAGTGACGATAACTGGGACAGCGATGACTGTGAATATTGATTAGTCATTGCTCTACCTACACATTCTTCAAATGTACATGAATGTGTTCAATATAAATAATGAACTATTTCTACAATATGCACATTTTTATGTATTGGTTTTGTGTGAGAGACACATTCAAATGGAGAATAGTCAATACACACATTACATCCTCTATGCAATATATATTTTCAATGGGACATTATGTGTGTGCGTGAAAAACAGCTTTTGCTAGTTTATTTATTTAGTTTATTTAGTTTGCATTGTCAAGTCACAAAGTAGGTCTGTCAGCAGCATGATTACATGCTCATAAGAATGTAGATCCTCAGGACATACATGCCTTTTTCAAAGGAATACATGAACTATACAGAAGCAGGGCTCTGCATAATATCAGTATTGCATTTTGTGTGTTTTCCCCCAATGTATATTTAGTCAGCATTGTAAAGTGTGGCTCAGTTGAGGGAATTATGTGCTCATTAAGTATATAGATATTCAGGTCGTACACCAACAGTGTTTTTTTTTTCATAATTAAGTGTGTCAATATAATGAGATAATATTCTAATATTGTCTTTCTCTATTTCTTTCCCGCTCAATAGTAAGCTAGAAAAAAAAGACTCAACAGATGAATTTTAATGAGTGGTTAGCCATTATTACCCTCATTATTTTCCAATTAGTAAACTGTACACCACATCAGCACAGCACAGAAAGATCAACTACAGTACCATAATACATGTCCTCTCTTATCTGTAAATAACAAGAAACTCAACAGTGAGCAGTACAACAAAGGATAGATCATTGTGAGTGCACTGCATGTGAATCAGTTCCAGCGAGCTGGGATAAAATGCATTAAAGATAATGAAGGCTATGGTAGCCCATTCCATTCAAGGCTAAGAGTAAGGATAGGAAAATAACAATGTCTGAATTAGTAGCATTAATTCTTCAGAATGACGGATAAAACCCAATAGAAATATCAGGAGGAGAGGGCAACTGAAAACTGACCCTGCATCTTTTTATCTTTAATGGCAACAGGCAGGTTAGACTTGTCAGAGTGAATTAGCGAAGGAATGTGTTTTTGGTTTAAACAAGTTAAGTTAAGGACATTAGCGAACATCCCCTCGCAAGGTTCACAAAGTCAGAAGCATGGTCAGATGCCACGGACAGCACGGAGGCCAAATAATTGACGATCAGAAAAAATAGAAATAAAGAGACACCAATTCTGAGCTGCAAAGCCTGGAAATGACTGAAAACTGAAGAAAGATGTTTGATACAATCATTTTCCTCTTTATTATGTTAAATGCATCTCAACAAGTGTTCTAATTGCTTCAGATCTTGGTATGTGTGCCGAGATTTGATCTTAAAACAAAAATTCAATGAATTCAAGAATTTTAAAAAAGAGCATTTTATTTAGTCTACATTACCCAGAAGGAGGTTGTACATTATTATGTGATGATGGGCTGTATTGTAAGTATACTAAGAGCGCCACCCATCTCCTCTCAGCACTATTGCAGCCCTCCGTTTCGATGAACACGCCCTCCACAGCAGCCATTTTCAGTTAAACCACATCTGCGTGGTGTTTGACCTATTTTCTGCCATCTTGCCTTGTATGTGTAAAGGAAAAATACAAACGGTGTCACTGTATTTCGGTCAGCTCAGTTATTTTGGGGCAAAAAGGAGCAGTCTTCGGGCACATATGTAGCGTGAAATGCAAGTGGCGGAGGAGTGACACTGTCAGCTCGTTTTCTCCACCTTGTCTGTCGGTCGCAGAGCATAAGAGCTGTTTGGCTAGACAGGCAGGGGGCTATGGGGTCATTGTGTGTTCGGAGAGATGCGCTGAGTGAATAACCTTCCCCGGTAACAGCTGTCAGATCCACCAGAGCAGAGCAGAGGACAGACGAGCAGGCACAACCAGGCCCAACCCAGACACATGACTGATAGGGGTGGATGGCAGAGGGGGTGGGCGTGAGCTGGACTGTCTGCGAGCCCCGAATGCTGGGCTCAAGGGTTTTTGATGGGTGGCCACACCGAGCCTCTTGACGGGGGTCTCAGCACCCAGGCAGCTTATTGTTTAACACATTGCTCATCTCTTTTAACCCCCCCAATGCAGATTCCGTGCACAGCAGTGCAGATCACACAGGCACAACAGTGGCCTGGGACGCCGCCATTGTCGAGATGTCAGTCGCCGTCGCAGCGTCCCAGCATGGTTCACCGCTGGGCATGACAGGGGATGCAGACCCCATGAAGGGGGATTAGCACCGCACCAATTGTCTGAGATGCTGGATTTGGCTGCATGGCTATTCAACGACTGTATTTCTATTCTCTGGCACTTGACAGGGACGCTCAGTGGCCCCATTTTTGTTCTGCTGCAGTATCAGAATGTGTTCGTGTCATGCCCCCAGCCGAGGCCTTATTATCTCAGTTGACATGAGGAGGAAAGGTGCGATGGTAGATTCTGTTATTGCTGTCTGCTGCCTGACCTGCAGGTTAGGGTGGGTTTTTTTTAATGGGTTAGGCAGAAGCTTGCTTCTCATGTATAATTTACTGTTTATTCTGGCAACGCTGAAAGGAGAGCATGTTGACCGAGACCTAACCTATGAGGGTTTGGTCGGATTTGATGTTATGAATATAAAATTAAGGATTTTTTTTGTTGTTCAAATCAAACCTCATCCATTTTGTTTTACATGGAGCGCTTTGAATAAATCACAAAACTTTCAAATCACAGATCATTGTTGTTAGTTGTCCATTTATGTATAGTTATGAATTAGAGCTGCAACGATTAATCGGGAAATTTAACTATTTTGATAATCGATTAAAAAAAAAAAAAAAAATTGAATATCTCTGGGTTGTGGACAAAACAAGATATTTTTGAGGACACATCTTGAGCTTTGGAAAACACTGACATGACATTTTTTTACCATTTTGACATTTTTTAGACCAAACAACTAACGATTTATCAAGAAAATAATCAACAGATTAATTGACAATGAAAAGAATCGTTGGTTGCAGTCCTATTGTGTACATAGTGTATTTTAGAAGTCACTGCAAAAGTGTGAACTTACGCGACTTTTGTTTGAATTTGCACAAATTTGCCATGACCAGTTATTGTTATAAGATTGTTACATTAAACACCATTAATTAAAAAACTGATTATTTAAAATGTATTGTTTTATCCTTAGTCTGAAAAAAAATAAATAAAAAAAAACCTACATAAATCTTTATCTCCTAAAGAGAAACAATATCTGCACTTTGCTTCCATTCAGCTGAGAACAATGTGGTAATGGATGTTTAGTGTATCTCACTGTGTACAGTGTTTCAGAGGCCACAAACCTCTGCCCAGCCCCACAGTACTCATTTCTATGTTGAGAGAGCAGTTTGGGCGGTAAAGCACTGTGGAAAATAGTGATTGATAGCTCCTTGGTCTCTCATAGAATACAGAGGCAGTGGAAGTTTTTTTTTTTTTTTTTTTTTCTAAGATTAAGGCAGCAGCTCAAGGAGATACAGGTTTACAGTAAATGTATTTTTTCCCTGCTGTGCTGCCTGGAAAAAAAGCTTTTCAACTTCAGAATTTCTTACATTTTTGGCATTCGGGGCCCACTCATGCAAACTCCATTACCGCACCATGCTCGCTCCTTTCCACTCAACCATTGCATCTTAAAAGATAAAGCATATATAGCTCGTCTGAAATCTTCCTCAGCTCTTGAGTCATTATTTCAGACAATAAACAATGAGTCATTTGAAAAAAATGTCCCCCTGCTGGGATATAGAAAAACACTTTCACATGCAAACAAATTATGTGATCGTTCTGCAATTGTGCAAGCACTGCCAAAGCATGCTCCAATGTTGATGATACAGTAAACAAAACTCCATTGTGACTTCATCCGGACTTAAAACTGAATTGCAGACATATGCTTCACTGTACACTATCCTGGTCTGAATTTTAGGGTTTTTTTCCCCCCTCGGCTCTGTTTGTCAAAAGATTTTCCACATACCTTTCCAAGAGATGTTGAAATAAAGAGACAAGAAAATCCTGCATAGCATAGCTCACCGGTGCTTTGGCAAGGAGCAGTCCCCAGACAAAAGAACCCCCATACCTCAGAAGTACCACAAGTGCTGAAACAGATATTTCTATTACCAGCTTTTACAAACACCGTTGTTTTACAACTGCTTCTCATTTATGGGGATTAAGAGGAAACACTCGGTGCGTGTAGAGAATGCCATCTTTGTTTTTGTTTGTGTCCTTCATCTCTCCCGCTTCTTGTAGTGTTGATGTCACTGGAAGGTGAGAAACCGGGTCATGGGTAGCTCAGAGGCTGTGGAGGTTTTACTGGCCATGATCCCTGTCAGGCAGCCATAATGAGGAGGTTCCGCTTTCCCCATCAGCTGGGAGTAATGTACGCCATAAAGGCCTTGATTGCAGCTGCTGCAGAACACTCCTCCACATGGCAGAATGACTCTTGAACTCCTTCAATCATCTCTCTGGCTCATATACAACCTGCCATCTCCTCAGACCATTTTGTCAGTGTACTGTATATAACTTGTGGTCCCGTTACTCCTTAAACATGCCACGTTAACTATAATGTAAAGCACTTAAATGTAAAAAAAGAAAAAATAATTAAGCCGTCACATGAAGTGCTAATGTTGTTTTCGCTTCCTGGAAATTCAACTTCTCCAAGAAATTCAGCATAAAAATATATATATTAGTTGCTTGTGATTTGTTTGACATTTTAGTGTTGGACAAAAAAATATGTATTTTGACAAACACATTAGATGTAGTACAGACAAAAATGGGGAAAAGTACTCCTTTCAAATGAGACAAAGATGAGACGGCTCTACAGTTGTTTCTGAATCTATACAGTCAACCTGCTAAATATTGATCTATTCTCTAAACAAAAAACCCACTACTGTGCAAATGTACCTGTTAGGCAGAACGTCATGTTGTCTTGTTAAAGCCCGAGTCCTTGACAGCAGGGTGGCTCCCCCTGTTGAAACGATGTCACTCCATCACAGGTCTATACAGTGATTTAGTGTGTTAAAAATCTAGATTTTATTCATTCTTTGTGCTTTTGTACAAATAAAAATTCCTGTCTGCAAAACATGAGTAATATAAATATTTAAAATATATTGAAAGTTACTTAAATCTAATTTATATAATGTAAATTAAAACTTTTAAGGGTATAGAATTAGTTTAATTAAAGTTTAGACAGAAAAATAGATTCTAGCTTGCTGTGTATCACTAAGAGGATAATAGAAGTGTGGTAAAGGGGGCCAGGCAGGGGAAGATTTCTTCAGCGTCATTTAGGCAGCCACAACAGAGTGTGGGTGGTGACCAGACATGACAGAAATCTGGAAGAGGTGTCCCACATTGTGTAGGTTGCTTCCAATTCACTGGATCACCATGTTCATTTACAATCAGCCCCGTAATTAAGGGGAACCAACCCAGAAATTATCAATCAGCTAATTACTGGGATGCTGCAAACCAAATCCAGCTCCTGATTGAAGCCCACAGGCCGTCCTTACAAGATGCTGCCGTCATCCAAATCAAACCAGAGAGGTTTGTGAATTGACCAACAATAAACAATGTACATTTGTGTGTGGCCACACTGTAGCAGATTAAAAAAAAAAAAGTCTTACTTTTTGTATTTGTATATTTCCTTAAAATATAATGTCCTTATTTTTTAAAGCAGTTCAACTTAGCTTTGGCCTTTATAAGCCATAAAAAAAAAAAAAATTATGTTGAGGGGAAATTTATATTCACCTTCAATTTCCAGTGTTGCACCCGTGGCTTGGCAACTATCCAGGTTTAAAGCACTAATGTTTTCTTGCAGTCATGCAGCCAGTCGCACAATAAATATGTCACATAACATGTAACAGTAACATGTAACCAGCTATTAACTCCCCAATGACTAGAAAATGGAGAAGTAATTCAATTGTGGAATGCCATGTTTAGTGGTTTCCATGTGCTTCAAAATTGTACAGAAGGGGGGGGGGAGGCAAATAATCTTGAAACTTGGTTGGAAAACCTTTATTTCACATTAGCACGGGATGCAAAAAATATACTGTATGCACACACTTATAGTATGAGAGTTCACTTTTTCATTCCTTATGTTTTTCTTTCTCAGACATCACACACTCATCGACACACTCATTATTTTATGAGCTGTTTTATTTACTCATTTAATCACACACAATTGCATTGAGTCCCAAACAATTATACTGTTTTTTTTATGCCTTTTTTTATTACATTTAATGCAATTAATATATACTCAATATATCCAACAAAAACATTTGTAAACACTCCCCAGCTGGAAACTCTGCACACCACAGTGCTTGTTGTGATTCACTTAACTTTCTTTTCCCATAAGGGAAAGAGAAGGACCTATAAATTGCCTGACTCAAGACCTCTATTTCCCATCAATACATTTCCTCTACCCCCTAGGCATTGGAGCATCAAAATGCATAACAATCCCCTGATACTGTCAGCAACCCACAGCTCATTTCTAAAGTAAACGCTGGACAGATAAAATTAAAGGGGAGGTCCTTTTTTTTTTTTTTTTTCTTCGCAAACCTTTTCATCACAAGAGACAGAAACAAAAAAGGAGAAAGTGCAGATGACAACCCATCAGCCACCTACTACTGTATATGTAAAAATACTGGATTACTTAGATAGGGCCCTGTGCAGTAATAGATCTTGTACTGTATAAGAGCCAGTCCAAATCTCTCTTGCCTCCACATATATTATGATAAAATCTGTCATTACTGACAGAAGAATATTCCCTCATGTTGGATCTATTCTGGGTTGCTTTGATTGTTTTTCTGTTCTTTTATTTATTAAACTGCCGTTTGTTTTTAGTCATGTCTTCGTGTCTTAGGCTCGTTGCTTCTCTGAGCATAATGCAGATTGCACAGTGCACAGGATCTGAACTTGTTTGAAGGTACCCCATAGCCGGTGACTTCAAGATGTTTACTGGGAGCTTCATCCAAACAGGGATGCAGCAGGAACAGGGTCCTCTGCTGGTGGCAGGTGGGGGGGGGGGATTGGAATGAGACTCGAGAGGCCAAATCACCGAATCTGGGCCCAGGGTTTTTGGCAGGCATCAGAGTGTGAAATTTACAGAATTTCTTATGTTGGTTGTGCAGCTGCTTCTGAGCCTGTACAACAGTAATGTCAGACAGTAGCTCGGAGAAAAGACTAGAGGGCTGGATGGAGGGAGTGGAAGAAGTCAGACGTGATGTTTTGCCAGCTTTTGTACAAAATACTGAAATGCAGATAAGACGGCAGAACTGGTAGGAGACACAGATTTTTCTTTGTTTGATAGGATTTCAATGGCAACAGTTTGGCTGGTTAAATTTTTTTCTTTATAGTCTGTCAATTCTTTTTTTTTTTTTGCATCTCTTCTTTTTTTTAATTAGTTTTCACTGGAGAAAGAGAGAGAGAAAGGCAGGGGAAAGGGGGTGGATGACATTGCAGTAAAGGCCAGACTCAAATCCGGGTCGCTGCGATAAGGACTCAGCCTTGATACATGGCACACGCTCTACCAGGTGAGCTACCGGGGCGCCCCACTTCTGCAATTCTATTGACTCAGCTAATAGTACAAGGGAGACAGTTAGAAACACCACTGAATCAGTAGCAGGCTTGGTTTGCTCAGTTTTTACCCTGTTTTCCTTTTCTGTCTCTGTGTCACAACCCAAAGCCACTTATATTTACATGGCGAAGAGTTGGAAGTGCTACAGCATGCCTAATTTGCAGCAGGCCCCATGTTTTCCTTACAAATTGCAGTCACATATCATTTAGTTTCCCTGTATTATTGCAAAGAAAAACAATCAGAAAACCTCAAATGGGGGCCACCGTACACTGATCTCATCCCTGGCCCTGGCTTCCCTCTCAGTTCATCTCACTAACCGTCTCTGCCGCTGCCAGGATTTGCTGGAACAGATGCTTTCTTATTTTGACGGCCCGCTGCTCGCCTCAGTCAGTTGGGCAGCAGGTCACAAATGCTCACATAGCCATGAGGACACATGGGTGCACATGCACACACCCACACACACACTCAACTATGTCGTGATGGCTGTAAAGCATGTGTGTTTAACTTACTGGTTGTTTAAGTAAGCTGAGAAGAATCCCCTTAGGTGATTAGTTCATTTGCAAGTCCTCGGCTGTGGAGGCGAGTACAGGCCTGCTGCCCCACTCTCTGCCTTTCTCCGTTTAGCCCTTATTTTCTTTCAGTCTTATTCTTTTCGATACCCCCCCCCCCACCTCTGTTCTGCTGTTTGTTTGTGTTTCTCTGGACTCTGAGGGAGGAGAAGGAGACAGAAAGAGAGCAAAAAAGAGGAGGGAAGAAAAACTAAGGGAGAGAAATGTTAAGCCAGCTAGAGTAATAGCGACGGCCTTTGTCCTGCACTCATTATTTTCGCTTTGATTACAATCTGGAGCAGCTCAAGTTACTCTAATTCGGCCGGCTGAGGCTCCGGCTGAAATTGTGCTGCGCTGAGTGATGGTTGAATTGAAGCTGCCAGGGGGGTCAGCACTGGATTGGGTGAGGAAAGAAAGAAAAAAAAAAAATCATAATAATAGTGAAATAAATAAAAATGCAAAACAAAAGCAATATCTGTGGTAATAAAGTGACAAATGCGCAGCATCATAATAAACACAATCTCCAAGTAAATTTCAGACTCATCCAGCATGGAAGAGAGATAAACGATGAGACCAACCATGTAATTCCTTCAGGGACACTTTCATGCCAACGGGACGTCTTGTTTATGCCAAAACGAGAATGTTGAGAAATGGTCTCTGTGTTGCACAGCGCTGAGTGGATGGAAGAGCGGGCAGGCATGCTGGGATTCTCTGGCCAGTGACGGTAGTACCATGGGAGGGGAATGAGTGCTGAGGACGCTGCCTCAGGGCCAACCACCACTAGACACTGAGCACTGCAGAGGCCTGGTCCCCACCTAGTACTAATCACAACCCCCTGCTCCTTCCATCTGTTCTCCATCAGCGGCCTTACAGTACCACTCCACCGCTTTACCTCTATCCACCCTCCATCCTCTTCCCTTCTAGCTATAGCTCTCACTGTCTCTTAACCTTCTATAGCTGGATTCCTTTTTGGTTTTTAGATTCTTTACCTAGTACTTCTAAGGATGCAGGATTTGTTACAGCTAGCTGAGGGCAGAGGCTTTAACCTTTTCACCCTGAATATTAGCCTGTGTTTTCAAGCTCTTCGCTCTGCAGCCAAGCTAAAACACATACATAACACAACACATATTGATCCTGAAAACATGCATGCGCTCTGTCTTTGTCACACTTTTATTTTCCCTCCGACACAATGTTTCTCAATTAACGTCCCTTTCGCCTTCTGGTCACAGCACGTTATCTGGTAGAGATGGCAGAATGTGTCATCAGACAGATGTGAATTTGTCTAACTACGACACCGCCGTCACTTCAATTACTAGCCTGGTTCACAGTTGTACTATAGCTATGCTGATTTTTGCTGCCCTTAATGATCAGATTAGAGTTACTAATTAAAAAAAAAAAGAAGAACAAGAAAAAAAAACAATATTACAAGCTGCCCTAACGCTTCTCTTGGCGGTGATGAGTGAGGGCAAAGTTATTATTCTTTCGAACTCCTGCGGTGTGGGGGAAAGACGGCAGACATTTAAAGCAGCATGACGTTTGGTGTTTGTTATTTCTTTTTTACTTTTTTAATTCCTGGTCTGGAGATTTATGGCTTGATAAGTGCCTCAAACTTTTCTTTTTTTCAAATGGGGATAATTTAAATACACCTCACAGTCAGAGTGCTTTTCTCTCTTTTTCTCTCTTTTTCTCTCATCCTCTTGTTCTTTCTGTTCATATGTTTCTCTCAGTCTTGCTGTGTTGCTCTGCTCTTTCCTATTGTCCTTTTATTTCAGCCAGCCTGCTATTGTTACTATAGTGGACGCGATTTATGTATTTTTTTAGTGGGATTTACTGTACCGCTACATGTTTTAATTCAACCCAGCCTTCCGTTTTTAGAAATGCATGACATACCCACTGTGTTTCTTTCTCTAGCGTATTTAAACTTTTAAGTCATGTTCATAAGCTCATGTTTCCTCACTTGTGGAAAGAAATTCTCGCACAGCATTATGACTACAGCGCACAAATGTTGTGAGTAGAGAGAACTGTAAATAAAACATGTTTGAGGCCAAGAAAATGACCCACATACGCAGACATGCTCTGCTGTGCATTTAATCCATTTCACCCACTTGCCTCAGATTTTAACAGCTCTGTCAGAACTTGACTAGCTTTTTCGTTTTTTCCAGAGCAAGTGTGAGGGGGGGAAAAAAAACAAAAAACTGTTACACATAGAAATTTTGGACAGAATATATTTCTCATAGATTCTCCATACTTTACCATCTCCGCCAGGAGCTTCCTGTGGTGGCGCCCACCAAGCCATCGGCGGACAGCACTTCCTCATTCAGCCATTACATCATTTGTTTCTATTTCCTGTCAAGCGTGACTGCTCGACAGCCCATCCGTATAATTAAAACGACCTTTAAGCAATTTGCTGCTGAGTTTCTAATATTTTTAGCCTGGTCATTATTCCCGATGCACAGATTTGCCATGTCAAGCAGGGAACGTGGGCCTGACAGCATCTCACTCCTATTGTTCATTTGGGGGAAAATTTGGGTATAGGTAGTCAGGTTGGTGATGGAGCTATTGCCCAATTTATTCATTCAAGTGTCAGTTACACAGACAAATACGTGTATCGCCAATGTGGGGCTGAATTTTGGAGCTGTTACAGCCTGTCAACATAGTGAGAGCACGGTCATTAATCACCATACATTTGATCAGAATGCAGCAAACATCTACTGTTTCCTGTGATGGAAGGACAATGGAAGGCTGTGTTAGATCTTGTTCCGCTAATTGGGTTAGTCCAGCTAATGGCCATTTAGATGGCGGATAACAGGGAGGCATTTTACTCCACAAATGTGGTGATGGAAGCAGAAGCGATCATGTATTTGAATTATACTCAAGATAAGCTCACAGTTTTTGGTAATGCTTGCTTCGGACTTCTTAGATTATAGTGCGAGGATACTGTGGTAAATTCTTCCGTGTAATGTTGGCTAGGTTGTCAGGTAATTATTTTTAAAGTCTTCCTAAGTGCCGGAGCAGAAAAATGCTCTGCAGGTATTTGTTTCATTATATCCTTTTATGTACGCGGTCTGTGTGTGATAGGTTTGACAGTTTTGTAAAAGGTATGCAATAAGTGTGTACAGTGGAAACCAGGTATACCAAAAGTGGTTTATAATTTGAGCAAAATGGTATATGTGAAATCACATCACCCGCTTCTGTGTCCCTCACAGTTTCAGCACACAGAGTATTTTCAATGAAATGTTACTTCAGACTCGTCTGAGAAGAACAACAGCCAACTGTACGGAGACGTGGGAATTGAGAAGGGAATTCAAATTACAATACCTGCATGCCCAGCTGCCCAACTCAAATTGCTCTGCTGTTATATGCTTCTCTATGCAATATCCTGCCATTGAGCTCTGTGCAAGGGACGTTAATAATGAAGCTGTCTCTGGCGTAACGATTTCCGTGTGCAGGTCATGAAAATTGGAATAGAGGGAATAGATATGTGACTGTACCGATCTAAATGGGCTAAGGGGCTTGCTATTCCCCAACCCAACTTAATGCTACTGTTTTTGTGGTGTCCAGTGGAAATGACTGCCTAGCTGCTGTGAACACATGGTCAGCTTGAAACTACTAAGAGCAACTCACAAAGAGACATCACTTAGCCAAAATGGATTGCCTCTTCAAAACGGGACAGTTCTGCCCAGTGTTAGCAGGGCTCTCACTGGAAGAAAATAATTGACTCTGAAAACGTATTCGATGTATTTTCATTTTGTTTTAGTTCTGACAGCGGTGTTGTTTTTCTGTGGGTGGCAAAGAATAGTTGGCAGCGTTTGGTATCTTAGAGTCTTAAATTTGTGTTGGAAAAGTGAATTAAATACGAGAATTAAAGCTACCTAATTAGAACTGTTCACGACGTCCTATGGTGTGTTTAATAACTTGCATTCAGCTGTATTTCCCAGGGATGAGATTTAGCTAGTGAAGATTCCCTTGTTTACTAAATTTAGGGAAATCATATTGGTTGAAAATCATAAATATTACAAACCCCGTGGAGGCCGATAGAAATGTCTGATGGGTTGACCAAAGACTGCCAGTGTTAGATTTTTAATTCACACTCAGTCAAAATAAAGGCATGGGTGTTTGCTGATTCAAAAAGTCAGTCAGATCTGGGTTAGTTCACCAAAATCACAAGAAAGATATTTCCCAACTATCATCAAGTCATACAAATAGTCTTGGTTTTATTTGCTGAGGTTTTGAGATATTTACTGCTTAGACGACTTCTGCCACCCTATTGAAATCTTATATTTGAAAATCTCATCAACAATGTGTCTTTCCAGATGGGTCTTTTCAGAAACAATGTTCGGGTAACTTCATATAATCCACAGACCCTGCTGTCAACAGTTTTCATTAGAAACTATTTTCTAGTGGGTTTCTCAGCGGGTGACATCTTTAAAACTTTGGCAAATGAAACCGTAAATATCTGTAAGCCTAGATGCCTCTTGGGAAAGTGGGAAAATATGTTCTTTTTCTAATGTGTTGTTTATTAAATTTGTAGTTTTTTCCTAACAAGTATTTGAAAAATAAAAAGCAAAATACAAAGCAAGGTCATTCAGTCTGCAACCCTTTTGGAAGGTTCATGTAAGTCAGATGAAATATTAAATGCACATAGCTGTTTTCCCAAGTGTGTGTGTGTGTGTGTGTGTGAGATCCTCCCACCCCAGCTCCACTTTTTCTTTGGTGACCTGTGCACCACTCGCGCCCTGGGGGCTCAGGCACACACACATGGCCTGATCTGCTGCTCCCAAACACTTGGAATTTCACTCCAGCAACGGCATATATACTTGCACATAAGTACACTCGTATTCTCACAGCACAAGCACATCTGGTTTCCAGGAATGGCCCTTATGAATGCAGACCTTTTAGCTGCTGGTGCAGGCAGGCTGCTGGTGTTAATGACTGGGGCATTCCTCAGCTCCCAGGATGAAAATGGGGAGAGGATGCAGAACAGAGGCAGGCATCGCTTCTAAGGGGTAACCCAATCCATCCAGCAGGAGCTGTGTGTGTGAATAAATGGCCAAAGGGGGTAGGCTGGCTGAAGGTCCTCGGGGTCAGAAGAGGCTGCCACAATTTCCCGACGCGTATATGCCAGGTCTGGCTTCCTCCCAAAAGCGCAGAGAGGTCACAGCAATTTCCCCAAGTCATGACTGGGTCAGGGTCCCACTTCCCGTCTGTATCAGTCACTGAAGAATGAGGGGTGAGAGCGCAAGGCATGGTCTTTGTAGAATTACCTCCCCTAATCCCAAGAGTGTCAGGACTGCAAGGAAAATCTGCTGTTGTTTGGCAGGGCATGAGGTTATGTGAGGGGAAATAGTGAAAGCTACAGAGACTGATTTTTCTCTTTTTTTCTGTCTAAAACTTAAAATGTAATTATTCCATTCATAATTGGTGGGGAATTTCCTCACAGGTGTCATTATCTTTCTGGTTATTGGCATAGTCCCACGATGCTTTCCGTTAAGTTGTTCTTTAACGTCAGCACGTCACCTCACCTCACTTGGCAGCAATAAGTGAACAGGGATGCTGTTTCAGGAACTGAAAGTGAATACATTAAGGGTGGAAGTAAAACGTTGCCCCCGACAAGAGCTCAATAAGGATTTAAGTAGCTTGCGGTAGAAGGGATTATTTTACTGATTTTTCTTTTTTCAAAGGTTTTTCCTTGACCCAAATAGCAGGCTTTTCTCTGTCTCTTCTCTGCTCACTTCCTCTCTCCGTTTTGCTTTTGAAAACTCAAAAGAAACAGTAACAGTCCAAACATACTCCATATTCAATGCAGTGTGGTCATTTAGCGGGGTTGCTTTGACTATAACCTTCCCCGCCCCAAACTCTCCCACTCACCCAAACCAGCCATAGGCGACGTTAAGGGACTTAATCTAACAGGCTCAGGACTAATACCATCAATACATTAAGTAGCTTGATCCCAGAGTTTCAAAATGTATTTGGGGTTGGGGAGCCTTCTGCTTGGCACACATTTCCGTAGATCATGTTGGTGATTAACCACCATAAAAATCTAAATCCATCCATAGCTTGATAAGTATGACTCTGACTGTCCCTCCATTGCCCTGGAAAGTTTACTTAAGGGCAAAGGAAGACAGCCAATATTGGGTCATCAAAATGAACTAGTAATTGTTGGCCCTCCAGTGACAAGTATTATGAACTGAAAACCCTAATGGTACAGGTTTTTAATATCCCAGAAACCATGCCACTCAATTTGAGCATTCACATATCCTATACTTCTGGCCCAAGATGGCTCAATCAATATATGGGAACATGAACCACTGACGAGCTATAGGGGGTTAGTAGTGATTGTTCATTTTTATGCACAAAGAGTTATCCAAGGGCAGAAGAGAAACGTCAGAGTCCTGAAGCCTCCCTTGGTATTCCTTAATATTTATTTAAAAAAAAATTTGTTTGCTACACAGTGTTTCATATTCTGGCAGCAACCATACATTTTTACCATGCAACCATCCCATATAATTCATTAACAATTAGAGAATATTTATTGGCACATACATTTAAAAAAAAAACTATAACATGTGTCCAGGGATAGTTACGTTGTCCGCTGCCCCGGGAGCCTTCTGCCCTGCTAAGATCGAAACCCATCAGAGCTCTGTCCTTTCCAGCTGCCAGGATAAATCTTTGTGAAAAATAAACCCACAGCACTGCCCACTTTTTAAAAATGCTAATCCCACAGAAGAGAGAAAAAGAAATAAAATCAGAGGAAAGAAATGTGTTGGTGCTTTTTTTTTTGAAAATTCTCATATTGAAAAAAGCAATGAAATAAATAAAAACAAAAAGTGGGGGAAAAAAATGATTTAAGTGCTTCCCTCTTCCTCTTCCATCGCCTGTGTTGCAATAACACATTTGAAAGGATGCATGATTAACTTCACATTTGAAAGTGCGACCCGGCCAACCAGGACGCTACAACAAACAGGCAACCTGCGTGGCACTCGAGCTGTTGATAACAAAAGCCATCACCCTGTGCACCGCTAAGCAGTTACCACATGATTTTATGAGAGCTATGCTCATTTACGAGTGCAATCAGTTGCAACCCAATGCCCCACAGGATGTCAGTGTTAGCGCCCCTCTTTGTCCTATGATGATGGACTGTCGGTTCAATGGCGTTATTGTAGCTCTAGTGGCCATCCAGGGAGTAATACATTGATAACAATATCAGCTCATAAAGATGGGCTGTTGGAGAAAAGGTCACTCCCTTTTTAGCTCGTACTGTATCTCTCTCCCCCCTCCTTTCGTTTCGTGATTCCTCCCCTGATTCCCTCGTCACTCCCCACGGCCCCCCTTCTTCTTTCTGTGTCTCTCTATCTCGCTCTCTCGGGGTGATGACGGCTGCCCCTCAGTGTGTAAGGAAGCTGGAATGTCATGTTTTAACTGGAGTTAGAGGTATGTTGACAGGTCAGACAGAGGGAACAGATGGCAGCATGACATGCCCAAGGTCATCTGCCATGCCACTGTCGAGAGCGCTGGATTTGAAATCCAACACTTTTTTCGGCTGCTGCTTTTTTCTTTCTTTTAGGATTTCTCCTCTCCGGCTCCCTCCCTCCATCTTTTCTTTCTCTCTTACACTTCTATCTCTTGCCTCTTTATCATATACTCTTTTCTGTCTTTCATTCCCTAAGCCTTCCCCTCTCTGCTTGCCCTGTCTCCTACTCCTTTTCTCTGTTTATCACCCCTTCCCACCTCAATGTAGGTCACAAAGCCTCCTGTACAGGCTGCTGCCTATCTCTACTTAAACACACTGCCCCCTAAACTCTCCTCAATACTCTATTCACACACACACACACACACACACACACACACACACACTCTTACCTCATTGAACATCCTTTTTCTTTCTCACTTCCTCTCCTCTTTCTCTCCCACACATGCTCAGTTGGAGTCCCATCGGCCCCATACCCCATAAAAATGTGCCAAACTACCTTTGTCTCCTAAAGTCTTGCCCCAAACAGCCCTGTCAGCAGAGATGTAGAAAGAATCCAAATGGGTTTTAATTACCTGTGCAGCCATGCCTGGAAGGTCGTGGCCCGGAAATCCCAACTACACTGGTACAGTAAGCATGCCATGTCACAACACATTGCTTCTTTGTCTTCCAGCTAATTTCCAACAGAAGCATAAAGTAGAAAGAGAAAGGGAAAAAAACAGTGGGAAAAAGAGGGAGGGAGGGAGAGAAAGGAGGCAAAGGGAGAAAACCGCTGTTTCTGCCTTACCATCTTTGCTGAATGTTTTTGAGGGCTTGTAGCAAAATCCCAAACAGAGCAGGGCAGAGCGCAATGTCCTTACTTTACCCGAATCTTGTCAGAAGTGTTCGTTTCAGCTCAGCAGGCAGAGCAGTTTGTCCCAAAACAACATTGGCTTGTACGCCTTTTCTGTGATAAAGAAAGCATAGCAATAGTGATGCAAAAAGCAGGTTGGGTGGGTAAAAAAGTCAAGGGGTGGGGGGGAGATTTCCATTCATGTAATTAACATTTTGGGAATAGCCGGCTGCATACAGTACAGTATGTGTGAGAGTATCTAGCATACAGACAGCGCATGTCCATCCTGTCCAGAACTGGTAACCTCTCGTTATATTTTTAATGTTCCCAGGTGACACTCCTACGGGTGCATTAGCTCCATTTGCAGCTTTCACAGACTGCTCTCAGCAACGCAAAGAGTAGCCCGTACAAATCCTAACAAGGTGAGAAGGACACCATGACAACAGCAGCCGCCCGAGGTGACATTTCCTCGACGATGAGCAGCTCCAGCAAATAAACACACAAATTTGCTTTTGAGAGACCTCGTTTAACTAGGTCTGCCCCCCCATCTCCCAAGAACACTGACTCAAAACTGTCTGTGTTGTGTTTGTTAGCATGTGTTTATGGTTGGTATTTGTAGTCATCAGGGCTGTGTTTGTCGTTGCTGTTGCGCAGGCCCTGTGATTATGTCTGTCGGTTTTTTTGGCAGAGAGTTGTCTGAATATTAACAACATAACAATGCTAGGGCTGATTAGTCTTGAATGCAGCACAGACGGCAGATCTCTATCTGGGGTGATGCAGCAGTAAAATCATGCTAGTAGAAAGAGAGAGAGAGAGGAAGCACAGAAAAAAGGGAGGAGGGGGGAGGAAGGGAGGGAACTGTTTCAAATCTTCTCATCTACAAAGGTTATTTTCTGAATAGTAAGTCTTTCAGCATAAAACCGCATGTTTTTCCTTGAATAGAAATATGCAGAGCCACAAACAGAGAGCATATGGATGTATTTATGGCACAGCTTTGTTCTCGTAGTGTTGAATGTGTAATGTTGAGACTTTAAAAAGGCTCTTTTCATCTCTTGTTTTTTCCTGTGTTCCTCTGCTTTTTTAAAAAGGCATTTTACTATGCGAGAATAGAATTACAAGGTATATTACAACTAAATGCTAGTATAATTTGTGGCAATTACACCTTATAAACCTACTTGTTGTCCGGCACTCTTGCGGTTGAGGGAATGCAGAACATTTGCTGTAAAAAAAAAAAAAAAAAAAAATTAAAAAAAGTACACTGACTGAAGTTTTGAAATTAAAAAAAGAGCTACATGTGTTCACTGGGTTCAACAAAACTAAACTCAATGGTAGTCAAAGTTGTGGTCCGGATTGACGTCTCGCTGAGAAATTTGATTTTGTGAACAACTCCAAAGTTGTTGCTTCGGCCATTAATCACCCGTCCCTGGAGAAGGGAACTCAGTGGAGCACAGGGCCTCTCTGTGTTGCCACGACAGACTGAAAGCTAAACCCAGCGTTCTTGAACAATAGATGCCCCAACGTGACACCATTTTGTTACAGTGTGCGAGTGCATGTGTTTGTGTGAGGGGGCAGGACGGGATTCTTGAAAGTACAGTGACAC
Source organism: Micropterus salmoides (assembly GCF_014851395.1). Taxonomy (NCBI): domain Eukaryota; kingdom Metazoa; phylum Chordata; class Actinopteri; order Centrarchiformes; family Centrarchidae; genus Micropterus; species Micropterus salmoides. The sequence continues at coordinate 15,967,989 of NW_024040374.1, forward strand.
CTAAAGGCCTAATCCTATAGGCCTTCCCTGTCTCTCTCTTTCTCCCTCTCTCACGTACACTTGAGTCAAGGACATGGTGAAATTTGGAGAAAAACTGATGAGTTTTCACTTTTACTGCACTTGATAGTTCCAAGCGCTTGTACAGGGCATCAAATTCCTCTCCTAATGACATGCCTGGGGCTGCCCGCAGGAAAAGTGGCATTTTCATCTTCCAACCGGAGCATCTGATTGGACATTGGGTGGGAGAACCCAAAAAAATGGATGCTGTGCAATTGTATGGCAGTGTGGGTTCTGTTTTTGTGCCCTTGAACTCGCCATTTCTTTATTTTTTTGGTTTGTTATATTTTGTTTCTTTGTACAAACATGAAAAAATCACAGTTTGAAGGTCAGGTAGCAAGTGTATCTTTAAGTATTTGCACAGGGTTTTTTTTTTTTTTACAAAATGATTAGGACTACGCATAACCAAAAATATGTTTGCCTCTTAATATTTTATAAATTTATTTAATAAAATTCCTGGTTAAACAGCAGAAAATTAACATAGCATAAAGATCCCAAAGGTCATTTAGATTATCACAATTTAGATTATTTTAAGGTTTTATTTGTTTATTTTAAGTAGTTGTATACTCTTGATTGTGATGTCTTAATATGACCAACTAAAGGTCATATTTTATCTACATATTTCTTTCCCTCTGCATTACTAAGTACGCTCACGCAGTGCTATTTAGTTTCCAAGTGAGTCTATATTACAGTGCAGATTTGCTCACACAGCACACACACATAAACACACATTCCCCAGCTGAACAGTACCACTGTAGTGGTGAGATTCTCACTGGGCAGCCCTTTGATCTCACCTCGTCTCTTGTGTCTGCTTTCACGGCCAGCTCTGCATGCAGAGCCAGTTTTTAATATGGCAGCGCAGCCTGGGTCCCAGAGTAACAATAAACTTTACCTTCAACTGTCAGCAGGTCTTAATCACTGGGATTACTGCAGCACTAAATGTTGGATTCCTGTTAATATTCCTGCCGATGAAAAAGGTAAACAGACCCAAAAAGATAAATATCGCCCACCCCTCAGTAGAAATATCCTTTGGAGTTCACAATCTCATTTTCATCACTTGCAAATATGGTGCGGAAGTCAAAAAGGGGGGAAAGAATAAGCCTCAGTTTCGATGAATGCTGACAATCACAATGGAATTCTTTTTCGGTGGTGGGCTTTTTCGCACAAATGTACACTCAGTCATTCTCAAAGAGCCTTCAGAGGGGCTGTTATTTGCTGTCCTGTGAGGCACCGAAGCTGGAGCTCACCAAGCCAGCTAATAGAGCTTCAGAGGCCTGCAAATGGCAGGCGGCGAGAACATAGCAGCCTCGGTGGGCAAAATGGATTCTGATATTCATTTAGTTTAGTTTCCCTGTGGAATGAAGAAAACAAGCAGAATATTACAATAATAAAAATAATTATGATGTTGTTGTTATTATTAACAACATTATTATTTTATGTGGCTCACAGGCTACGTTATTTTAAAATACAACCGTAGGAGCAGTAAATGCAAAAATACTGTATGCAGTGTTTTTGTATGTACAGTATTCGAAATAGTTCAGAGCCATGCATTAGCAGTAATGTTGCATTCACAGTATGGCTATGATTTTTGTTTTATTAATTAATGATATATATTTTTATGAGTAATATAACCATGAGGTCTCGTACTTGGTGTTTCAGTAGTTTTAGTTCTTTCAGTGTCAGAATTGTATCTCATTGTGTAGATTTTCGTTCCTTCCCAGAATATTTGAAATGAGCGCAAACCCAATTTGACAAAAGTCAATTTCATTCTAATATTCACACACCCTAAAAATGGCGTCTAGTGGAGTGGAGCGTGCTGTTTCAGAGGCTAAGTCCTTGCTCTGTTGGGTCCAAATATTTTACCATAGCTTAGCTGCTCCACTAAAATCTGCACTTGTGTGCACTCCATTGCCCCTTCATCTTGCTTTGAAAACACCACTGGATTAGAGGCCATTGTCTCAGGACTCAGGCGGCTTGACTCCTTGGCGACTCGGGTCTCGTGTCTGTGTCACGTTGTGGGAATAGTCGGCAGGGAGAGAGAGAGCGAGAGAGAGAGACAAACAATTCAAGAGTACAGTCTCTTCAGGCAAGAGCCACTGCAATGAACAAGTGTTCATGCATTTTCAACAGTCATTGTCAGGGAATGCAGTTCAGGTTGGTTTGAATGAATACATTAAGTAACAAGGGGCAGCCATTTATTTAGATTTTGCTGTATAGTCAGTGTTTAGGCTGTGGATGGCTGCACTCTGGTTACGCGAGCAAAATGGTTTTGTGTGCATTTGGCTTTGTTTCTTCTTTTTTATTTTTTTTTACTCCACAGTTTTTTATCCTCATTCATTCAATTGTATTCCATGGAAGTGACCATACCATATTTTTTTCTAGCACTCTAAAACAGATTTGAATGTATGAATAAACTCATGCAATGACTTGCCTGCGAGATCCCCAAAAGTTGAACCACATGAATATTTTCATAAATAACTTGTGTCACTTGAAAAGCAGGATTTTCTCTCACATTTGTCTTTGGTTTTTTAACGCAAAGCTTGGCAAGTAAAGCGAATATTATTGAGAAGAGATTGTTTCCATCCCCCTATTCCTCTTAGTTAATTGAATTGTTATGAATCCTGCCATCATCACAGCGTTAGCGCCACAGATATATGGTGGCAGTCTTTATTGAAATGATTTCCTTGGGTGTTTGTCTCACTCCTGGCTCTGTGTCAGGCTTCTAGGAAGAGAGACAGAGAGAAAGAGGCGGGGATAGACAGACGGGGGTGGGGGCGTAGGGGAAAGGAGAATATGAAATTGATTAGTTAGCTGGGATGGAAAATAAAGACTTCATCAGGATCACTTTGTGCAGTCCTCATAATCAGCTGTGAAACAATGCAGCCTCCCTAATGAGGACAGAGAGGCAGGGACTTAGTGTGCATCTGTGTACCTGCAGAGTGCGTGTGTGTGTGTGTATGTGTGCGCTTGTGCCACTGAAATGAAAGTGAAACGGATCAGGAAAAGAGAGTACGTATTGAGAGGGTTTGTGTCCCATTCGCTCAGATCTTCAACAATTTTTTTTTAAATCAAAAAGTCTGTTTCTTTTCCTCCAACCTTCAGACAAAGAATCTCCTTTTTAAATTCTCACTTGAGTGCTGTTGAATTTAATTTTTCAAGTCTCATCAAAGATTAGAAGTTTAATTATCTTGAACATTGGTGGTGAAAGCGGTTCCCTTCTGGATGTCGGATTTTGTTCAGACTGAAAACCATTTTGGATTGAAGTATAAGTTGCTGTACACACACAATAGCACTATATATATTAAGACATAGTGGTTTCAAGCCAAGTTTTTATTTTTTACATTTCATAAAAAACTCAAAAACATGTAAGATTTTGAATATTTATTAATATTTACAATTTAGTTATAAATACATTTCCAGTCAGCTGTACTTAATAAATATTTTGTGTTTTCAATAACTACAGGTACCTTTTGGTAAAGAAGTCTGAAAGAGATAAATAAATTCTTTCAGTTAGATACGGTAACTACACTTGGAAAATTAGATTTTATATTAGTGTTTATTTGTGATGAGCAGTATTCAGAAAAACATATTTTGTAAAGAAAAACACAGCCACAGTAATTGAAGCTTCAAAAGAAAAATGCCCACTGATTTTAAAAAAATCAAATGAACCTTTTTTTCCCCGCTATCGAGCATAACTAGACGTCTGTATTCGCTGTTTATGCAGTTAAGATGGAGAATTACCATTTGGTTTTTATTGCTAGTTGTGAGCCTTTGTAGCAAGTGATTTGATCTACTTCACCAAATATGGCGGTAATGTGATATGCATCAGAGCACAAACCCTTTAAACTATTACAGTGTTTATAATACTATTAAAATACAGATAAATGCAGCTCTCACTTCAAAATGTCTTCTTTAAGAGCAACAGAAAACCAGTCAGAGGAAACAAACCATCCGTATCTCTGTCTTGGTCAAAGTAATGCAGTTACGGTTGGCGGCTCACATTCTCCCTCCGAATCATGACACCTTTACATTATGTATTCAGCCGTGTAGTCGCTGCCACGGGAACATTAACAACAGACCTGCTCCTTAAACCTGAAACACACTGAAATACATTCGGTAATACTGCAGTGGAGGCATGACAGAGGAGCTCAGCAGATACAGATCACTGTACACTGAAGCAATAATTGACACTTTTTCAGAGCAAAAATTGTTCTCGCTGCGCAAATACAAATAAGTTGAAATAAATTTACAGAGCAATCACAACCGAACAAAAGTTGAGGAAATTCTCAATTTTCTATATTAGCCTCCTTTTTAGAGCCTCTTTAGCTCATCATCAGGGTACCAATAACTCTGCGAGGCACTGTATTTATAACACTTCAATACACAAGACCATCATTTAAAGGATAATTGTGAAGTTCTTATTACCAACACCATGGACAGTTGTGAGATTCATTAAACTCAAGTCTCCAACCGTGAGGGGAAGATACGCACCAAACTGGGGCACGCTGCAACAGCCAATCAAGACGGAGTACAGACAGGCAGGCATCCTATCAGAAGCCTGCTCCAGGTCATGCTGACGAATCACTCAAAACTTTTTTTCCCCCCTCTCCTCTCTTCATTCTCTCCTCCTTACTTATCTCTATGCTGATCGAGTATTGTGACTGAATGTGAGAATGGCTGTATTTCCACAGTGTTTCTCTCAAACTCTCCCCTCCCCTGGTTATTTTGGTACGGTAGAGAAACTGTGGCTGACTCCTGGAAGAAACCCTCTGGCGACTGCTATTTATAGGGAAAGGACACAGTCACATTTGCATCTGGAGCTTATGAGAGACAGAAAGACGGAGGGAGAATGAGGGAGAAGCATGAAGGATACAGTCAATTTTTGAAATAAATAATTTATCCTGAAAACCAAGTCATTTCTTTCCAGGACAAATAAAGGAAGAAAGGGTGGAAGCAAGCGGTAGTGTAAGAGAGACTTTGTCCAGATTCTCTTTTCTTGCCCATAAGTGGGGGGAAAAAACCCCACCTTGAAATAAGACAGGCTGACCCAAATTGAATTAAATTGATTTGGATTCTCCTGAGCCTGCTTTTTCCACAGTGTACACAGTATTATCCTCCATTTCCTGTGACAGTGTCACGAGCAGTATGCATTACTCAGCTCCTTATAAAAATACTCCAGAGCAAAAGTATCGATTCATGCGCTCCAATAATTGGGCTGCCAATGCAGAACAATGAGGTGCCCATTGTTCCGATTTGCACCGTTGAAAGTGCATCTCCCTTAAGGCCTGCTCATGGGGAGAAAGCAGAGGCCCGTAAGCGCAGAGCAAAGGAGTGACGTTCACCATTAGATCAGCAAAATATCTCTGACTCAGACACAGAGGACAATCCCTGGGTATACCCCTGCAGACTGAATGCTGATTAAAACCTGGATATTTTCAGGATTCAGGTTTGATTCCTGAAGCGAAAATGGAGAAAAGAGAAAAACAAAACTGCCACATTTACACATTAAACACCGCATATGTTTGTTTGCCCTGTTTAAAGTTGCATGTAGAGCTCGGACGTGATCGGCACGAGGTACAAAATGTGCAGCGGTCAACAATGGTTGGCTGTGGCTAGTCACTGAGAGCATCATAAAGAAGTGCAGCAGGGCCTCTTAGACAGATCACAGCGCCTGAATCTCTCCACACACACGCGCACACACACCACGAGAGACGCTGTGTGAGCTAATTTTCAGTTTTGTGTATGTATACGACCCCTCTACGTGACAACTACAACAGCCAGAACATTGAAGTGACCACTCCTGGAGCAGACCTTGGGCATGTTCGGGTTCACCGACACATTAAGACGCCATAATTAAAGAGCGGCGTTGAAGTGTGAAAGCAGTTGTGTTCTCAAGGCTTTCAAATGAGCCCATTTACATCGCCGTTGTTGTCACAATTTTTTCTGATGGGGGGCGGGGGCCTTAAGATATAAATATGTTAATGCGTGTTTACCCCCATTCACCGCAAGGGCACGGACGCATTGAGTGTGGTGGAGCACGCAGTTGTTTGGTGGAAGGGGGCTGAATGGGGAGAGCGTTAAGGAAGAGAGGCAGAGGGAGAAGTGGGGATAAAAAGATGGGGGGGAGGGAGGGATGGAGGAGGGTGGGTATACATTATTAACTACGACTTCATCACATGTTCCCAGTTTCTTGGGGACTTATTATTCCGAGGCGCTTTAATGAATAACAAGAAGAGAAGGCAGAGGGAGAGAAAGCGAAAGGGAGTGATTGATGAAGCAAGTGCAGACACCGCCACCAGCTGGATCGCTCCAGTACTACTCCACAAACAGGAATACCAGGGAGATATACGGTTTGTAAAAATAGCCACAGAGGGCAACAACCTCTAAAGTGTCCCTGGCATTAGCATTTGACAAGGTCTCCGCCTGCCATGGTGCATATAGATTGGGATTTGCTTTGTCAAGGATACTTGTCAAGCAGACGCGTGACAGCCAGATTTCATGAGCTCCGCGCAGCAGCGAGGTTGGACATCTAGGTGGGCACTTTGTAAAGCCTCCCAGAGGGTGTGTGTCTGTCTGTGTGTGTGTGTGTGCGAGAAGAAAGGAAGAAAGTATATTTGAGTTAGAGCAAGACTTTGTGCTCGAGTCTGTTTGTGTTTGCAGGTGTGTGTAGCTGTGTCCGTACGTGTTTGTGTGATTGCAAAATAAAATTGGAGGGTAAGATTCGCTGTATCCAAGGTGACCGCAGCCTCTTATTTTTTTTATTTTTTTTATTTCTAAGAGTGGGTGGGGGCATTTCTGATCACCAGCGTCCTACTTTCCACAAGTTTATCCTCTCACGTAAAAGAATGTACATTTCTGTGTAATTCCCTGCCATATTACTCACTGTCCGCTGGTCATTACAAATGCAGAAGGAGAGAAAGTAAGAGAGAAGAACAGGCTTTTATCTAAGATGCCAGTGGGTTTTTTTGCAACCTTTGGCCATATAGATAGGGTGTGCTTATAACTTGTCTTTTAGTGTCAACATTGTTATCTTGTGAATGTTTGATTGTATTAACATCCTGCATATCTAGTTGTTAGACAGAAACTCCCTGAAAGAGTTACTACTGAGCAGCCTCTGCCTGCTGCAGGGCCTCAAAAAAAAGAAAAAGAAAAGAAGAACGAAGGGAGAGTGAGTGAGTGGGGATAAAGCAAGGACCTTCGGGGGGAAAGAGGAAAAAGAGGATGCGGTATCAGAGGTTGTCAGGTCCGTTTACAGAGTGCCGTGATTCAGCCCTGTGCGCTCCCTGCTGCTGCCTTTCATTTTGACTCAGAGGAAAAGTGCAGCATGTGTAAAGGACCATTGTAGGAGGAAGTCATAAGAGAAGAACAGCTTTTAAACCTTTACCTGATCCCTTCATCTGTCCAGTCCCCAGACTTTTCCCTGCTCTTTGTAACCTCCAGCTCTTACTTGCTCCTATCCATACAAATGAATTTGTGACAGCATACACCACATGTACACCACATGTACACACCAGCCTGTCCAAAAGCATTCATTGTTCTTTAGAATGTCTAGTCTCATAAATAAATAAAAATAATCACCACCACTCTGTAACTTAGTTTTAATTGATTACATTTATTAGTGTCCTGCAAGTAGAAGCACAGACAATACAATAGTGCTTTTTCAAGGCTTTACAAAAAGCTTTTTGCATAACATTTAAATCAATCCAAAAAATCTAAGTATGTTCCTAGTTGAAGTAATTATTTTACTGATAAAACTGATGAAATATATTAAAAAGCACATTTACGAGGTCATCGTAAAAAGGGAGAGACCTGAAATGTGTATGAATACATTTAACAAAACTAGAGCTGAATAAATCGATTAATCAATTAGTTGAATATTTAACCTGCAACTATTTTAATAATTAATTAAATCCCAGGTATTTCTATCTTCTCAGTTATAAGTATGGCATTCTTTTCTTTGACTTTGAGGTGATGTTAAACTCAGTATCTTTGGGTTTGGGGCTGATGGTCGGGCACAACAAGAAATCTTTACATGTCAACTTAAGCTTGAGGAAATTGTGATTTTTCACTGTTTTCCGACATTTTATAGACCACACCATTAATCGGGAAAATAATTGGCAATTACTTGATAGAAAATCATTAGTTTCAGCCGTAAATAAAAAAAAAAAGTCCGTATATCTGAACAAACCAAGCAACACATCACTCTGCCAGCCAATTAATCTTCCAGACTGACCGCAAAGAAATGGTACACTTGGTGGCAAAAGAGGAAGTCAAAACAGCAGGAATGTTTGCATAGAGGAAGGACGGTAAATAGAAATGACAGGGTGCATTAATAAGGTTTCAGTGTGTTCTCAGTCATCGCTTCAGTTTTGATGCCACTTCAGATCAGAAGCAATGTCAGTGGCAGAAGTTAGTGAAAGGTGACGTCTTGTCAAAACTTGAATACCAGCCCCAGTGTAATGGCCATAAAACTTCGACAGTTAGTCTCCCACAAATGACCACAGTCTGGCCTGGTCCTCGTCATCTTTTATTTTGTAACCCTAACCCCATCTGCAGCTGTTTTTGCAGCCCTTTGATTTTCCTTTTTTCTTCTCAACAATCAAGCCAACTGGTAATGTGTTGCGCAAAAAGGCTGCTACTTGTCCTCTCTGATGTGTGACAGCTTAACTGTTTCTCTGCTTGGCAAAGAGTGAGTGCAGCAAACAAGCAGCAAAGTCCCAGAGATTCAGCCAGTGACTACCGACAGCCAGACATCATAGACGGGGCTAACCGTGTTTATTACATGGGGTCAGAGGTCACTCAGTGCCTAATAACCTCAGGCGGGGCACGCCGTCGCGGCTGGCTGGAGAGATGAGGGTGGTGGCGGGCGACAGCGGCTGTCGCACTTGTTTCCTTAGAAGAAAGAAGGGGGGAGTGATGGTAGAGTTTGGGTTTAAGAGTTTTGGGAATTGGAATGGTCTACACCTGTAACCTGTCACTCAAAGCCTGTCATCCCTGATCTTAGCCATTCATCATGTTCGTAAAATCATTAATCTCATTCCTCCCCAGGAGCAACTGGTTACAGATGGTATCCATCCCTGTCTTGTTCTGCTAAGCGATACCTTCATCTGTTACATCTTTGTACTCAGGCAGCTTACATCCATGCTGACATGTAACAATCTGAAATTAAAGCCTGTACTAAAAACTCCTCTCTTTTGTACCAAGGTTGTAGCACAAACCCACAATAAGCAGTGACACATAAATGGTATCGGAGGGTTCTCCAGGTGATGAAAACCAGGAAGAGTTCACATGCTGCCACGAGACTAAATCATCTATCATGGTGTCGTGCAAGACCGGACAAAAAGATCACAGAAAGGAATGGGTTGGTATGCTGGCTGCGGCAGAGGTAATCTCCCAAGACTTTGCTTTATTGCCTCTCTCAGCCCTGTAATGATGTTAGGACTCTGGGCTGCTTTGGTTTGTCGTTCTCCAGCTCCACAGCCAGCCTCCATTTGGCTTTGGGGAAGAAGCTGATATTGGCCAGACTGCATTGAAACTTCCCCTTACAGGTTAAACCTCAGTTTTCACTGCAGACAAAAACACACACATAATGAAAATATATACAATGAGGTGTGTAGACAAAAACACTCGAGATAAACCTGGATTTCTTCACCCAGACATTCCCAAATTATACATTTGTGGACAGTCGCTCGCCCATATATAAAGCATGTATGTTAAAACCCTTAACACATTTTTCACTTTCTGTTGCCCTTTAAATTGCTTTAAAGTAAAAAAACATCCCTTTTCTATGTTTTTTGTAATTACTGCACCATTACATCAAATGCACATTTTATTTAGATGTCTGGTGCATCATTTAATGCACATTAACCCCAAATTAAGCCTGTCATATTTGGTATCTTTGGAAACTTTTGGAATTCTGCTAGAATTTAAAATAAAGTTCTGGAGGCTTGAACGATGTTTGCCGGCACAGCGTGAGTTGACTTACCCTCCGATGGACTGCTGAAGGGTTTTAAATACGAGTTGTGATTAAAGGAGGAGAAAACTGTGACTTTTTGGTTATTAACTTTGGTCTTAGTTTTGTCCTTTCTGTGGACTGCGTTCCTAAAAGTTATGAAGTTTGTGAGTGCAAACCTATTACAGATAGGAATGATGGCCAAAAATTAGACCCCGGTTTCATGAGACTGGAATTTCCCTTTAATAACATTGTGGGGGGGGGGGCAGAGTGGCTGTAAAAATTTCAGTACATGTTACTGTTGCCAAACAACATAAAATAAATGATGCAATTACTTAAAGGGCTCTACACATCCCTCTCCCAAATTGCACTGCTGTGACCATGTGTGTTTGTGTGTGGGCGCTCGCTCACGTGCTGTCTTCTGAATTTATCAAGTCACATAAACTCATAGTTGCTAAACTCTTCAGGGGGCCTTTTTAAGAGTATAGTCTCACAGACACACACAATATAAAAACACACACCCTCTCAGCCCTGCTTTGGGGTTCAGCAGTTCACATGGTCACCTTATGAACTATCCTTCAACCTCCGTTAGACACCAGTGGCCTCTCTACTCTCCAGAGCGTGGGGGGGACTTAAATGAAATAATAAATATCCGCAGTATGGCTCCCACTTGCACACCGGGCCACTCTGACCCCTCTCAGGACCTTCCAAACCAGGCAGGAAGAGCCAGCAGGGAACGGGAGGATGTAGGGGAGAGAGGGCTACACGCTGCTCAGGTGACCCAGGAAATGCCTGGAAAGGGCTGGGGACCGTTCGATTGTCGACGGTTCAGCAGAGTGGCCAGCAGAATAACTGGAGCCTAGCTGAGCTTGGGTGAGCCAAGCTAAGCCAGGCAGCTGGCAGGCATCACAGAAAAATATGTTTGTGTGCTCTGGACAAAGCAGGTCAGGAGGGCTATGATCCAGGAGTTAGAGAGAGATGGAAGAGGCAATGAAATAAGGAGAAAAAAAAACAATAATAAACTGGAAGAAACGCAAGAGAAGGGGAACTTGAAACAGAACACAAGCTACTAAGATCAATAAGCTACTAAAATCAACAAGACGGGTAGTGTTTATTGCAGAAATTACTTTCTAATTTCTGCAATGTACACTTCCTTTTTTTGTATACATTTAGTGTAGACTTTTGGACCTGAACACAAAAAGCAGACTAAAATTCAGACAGTAGAAATGAAGGTGTGATTTCTAAAACTCCCCACAGCATCTTATTAAGTTATCGCTCATTCATCCACCTCTCGCAAAGTATATTATCTTTAACAAGTGATATATGTCGACTCTTTTTTTTTGATTCTCCAATGTGTCCTTGACCCCAAACAGCACTCCATAGGAGTGACGTCTGCAAGTCCAGATGCTGCGGTCTGTGAAAACACGGTGTGGGCGAGCCCTCTCTCACTGAGGGCTCGAGTTCAGAGCTGTTATAACATGAGAGGACAGCGGGATTAGGTGAAAACCTACAGCTGGAGCGTGTGTGAGAGGGAGAAAGAAAGGGTACAAAAGATTCACATTTCTATGCAAAGGAGGTGCATGTGCATTTTCCTTACATATGTATGTGTAAAGGGGGGGGGGTCAGGCTGGGCAAAGAATGTGATTTTACTGGGCAGGTTTCAGTCGTGAATGAGTGGAAGTGTGCATGTAAACCCGTGTGTTGGATAAGGGTGGCCAGGCTCAGGTGACCTTCACTGGATAAATAATGGCTTTTTTAAACATGTAACTATCTAGAAAATACGTTTGTGTGTGTGTGTGTAAACCCACACAGGTACAATATGTCCCCTTCTAATGCTGTCCAGTACAACACTCACTTAATTCTAAGTATTAAACTCATTTACCGTTTCTCCTCTACATTTAGACATTGTAAGTATTATGTAGAATATTGCATGAAAACTGTACAGATAAGTCAGAAATGTTGTACTGGTTAAATACTTGACATATGTAGAATATATTTATTTAAATTGTGTTCATTTTTTGTTCTTACCAAGCGAGCTCTGCAAGCTAAAATAGACTTACGTCCATGTAGATAAGCACATGTATTGGAATAATTAAAAGAAAAACTGGATTAAACTGGAAAAAAATGTTAAACAGCAGAAAACATGGCAGCAGCGTCAAATAGTCCACCACATCCTGAACTGAATCCAAACCCAGCTGTTTGCCAAAACTCATGCCAGGAACCAAATAGCCAACTATTTCACTTAGAGAGCTGACATCAACCGATGTCCAAACATCCAAAACAAAATTACTGATGAATTGTTGCTACAAAGTGGGCTAATTTAAGCATAGGAAACACAGCTCTGTGTTCTGCTTGTCTGGTATAATTTCGCAGTTGTATGAAAACATTTTTGATTTTTTTTTTTTTTTTTTTACTTAACAAGAATTGTTTGATTACATTTGCGATGTGTTTTCCATCACAGTGCGCAAGTGCTTCTTTACTGTATCTGTCTTTTACCTCTGTCTCTCCCTCCTACAGGCATCCAGGGACAGGCTTCACTACAGCACATTTCTAAACAGCCTGTCTACGGGGGGTTCGTTTGTTTTACTGTCCCAGCAGGAGGGCTGATGGGAGTCAGCCGGGGTCAGGGCAGGCTGCGACTTCATAGCAGTACCTTGACAGAGGGGCGTAGCCTCTTCAGACCCCACAGATTGCTGGTTCAATAACGGCGGCAAGCACCGCTCTTGGGGAGTTTGTATACCCTTTATAGAGGACAACTTTAATCAACCATGGTTGAGCTGTTTGTGTTATTGTTTTAAAGGAGTAGTAAGTCATTTCTTTTCTCTAGACTGTGTCAGTTTTTCATTTAGGTGTGTGGGGAGTGCAGATGGCCATAAAACTTTCTTCAGCTTTGCTTCATGGATCACCTTCACACGAGAAATGGAGGAAAACTAAGGCTCAAAATTTGATCAAGCTAGAAATTAATTTCGAGGTCAAACGGAAAACGTTCCAGTTCCATATGGAGAATGGTAATAGCAAAATGAGGATGCTATTTAAAATTCAAGCAGCATGCCACTTAGATAGATACATAGATAAAGTCACTTTTTTGTGTTGGGGGGATGTATTGAGGCCATAGTTTTTACCCACTATTGTCGTCGTCTTGCATTGTGATGTCCCGCCCCTGGAGGATGCGGGAGAGGAGTTTACGGGCATGGCGAAAAGCTCTTGGCAGATGTGAGCAGCTGGGCTCTGCAGAAGGGCTACTTAAAAAGGCCTTACAGGTGCTGTAATGAGCAGGTTTTTTAAATCCCCCCGCCGCCTCGCTCCTAATCAGCCTCGGGGCTATTTTTACCAACCCCTACGGGCCCCTCGGGCTCATCCACTTTGAGTTGCTCTGAGAGGGCACGTTGTTCTCACACACAGAAATACAGTGACACTGCACACACACATGCAAATTCAGAACACACACCCATACAATCACATGTTGAGACACATTCACATCCAATATGGAGCCACAGGCAAGACCGTAGTCACATGCATCCACTGTGTTGGAGCTCTTTAGAGGGTTGTGTGGTAATTTAAAGTTTAGTCTGACAAGTAGTAACGGATTTACCTTTATATCTCCTGAGGTATCCAAAACCTCTACTTTAACAAATTGTAGGATTTACCTAAAATTTACTGCTGTAACAAATGTAAATGCAAATGTAAACTTGAAGTTGTTGCAATATGTGTGGAATTATTCTAGGTGTCCATTGTTGTTTAAGGAAGTCTAATTCATTTGTTGCATTTATTGCAGTTAGTTGACTGGCAGCTGGAGCTTTTTCTAAAGATATACTGTAGGTGTTAAGTAGGAGTGTCCTTGTGGGCCGAGGCACCAACCATGAACCACAACATCTCTTGTTGAGCGCGGCTGCACGTCATTCCCCATCTCTCTTTCACCCTTTATTTTCTTTCATTACTCTAATGTCATTTAATGTCTAATAAAGGCATACAATACCTAAAACGTACCTTTAACAAATGTCACAGGACATCATTTTCCAATGTTAAAAGCGACGTCAACTCAATCGCCAAGCATAAATTTATGTTGCATGTGTAAGCAGAAGCTAAAGTTTTTGCTTTGTAGAAACCTGATGTAAATGTTGTGTAAATCAGTTCAATTTACATTTGTGATCAGTTTTGGATCAATTCGGTTGTTTCGTGCCTGAGACAGGGTTCCTCTTCTTGGCAGTGGTAGCTGAGGCTAATGGGTATTGTAGTATTTAGAGCCATCAGCCATACTAATGTGATAGGCAGGCTTTTGGCCTAGTAATGCCACAATCTGTTGAAACCCCTCAGTGAAGCTCCACCCCCTGTCTCTCCAGGGGCGAGTTCAATCTCAAAACGTTTTGCACCGGTTTGCAACGTTTTCTGATTGAACGACATGTTTTCTTGCAGCGTTGCGCAACGTTCTGCAACGGGCTTCGAGGTATGTTTTCTCCAGTTTGGTGGGCGTGTCTTAGGTGTTATCCAATCAGCTGCCACAAGTTTGTAAACACAACGGCGTTAGAAAGGCAAGAAAATGCAGTGCGCTTGCGTACACAGCAGGGTGTTCAAGGCAACACTGTTTCCATTGAAAAAAAAAACGTTTTTCTACGTTTTGTCGGTGCTGAACTCGCCCCAGAAGCAGGACACCTGTGCCTCCTTAAGAGTTGATTTATTGGGAACACTCAACATTTCTCTGTAGGCATATTGTGTTCCAGAGAGCAGGTATGTCTTCTAGAAGTTATGCATCACGGCGACAATATTTTAACTTTTGTGAACATGTCTTAATTTGTTTTTATCACAGGCATTTTAAGCCACCTGTTGTCCAGACTTTGTCGGTCGAATAGCCTGTTATGCTAGAGTTCACCGCAGAGAAGGCATTGGTGGTTGATAACCCTGAGGTAAAAAGATGCTATGGAGTAGAGCTATGCAAGTCTACTAGTTTGTGTGTTTATAGGTGGCCTTTGATAACATGATTTACATTGCAGTGGGCCTAAATGTCTGATCCGTAACTGAGGTGGAGTCGGAGCTGGGTTGACTATCTTCTGCACTGTTTGAGGTAAATATCATCTGTAAAGTATTTAGCAGGGATGTTTTTGTAGTATGTGTTAAATAACTGAATTAATTCGATTCTTGTAATTTTAGGATTGTATGGCCACTGCTGTTTTGCCTGCCTGATCAACTCCTGCTATTCGTGCTTGTATTTTTATGTGGGTTCTTGTTTGATTAGATTGTTACAGGTGGATGGGCCCTGTGAATGTGTTTGCCAACTGCTAAGGTCTGCTATGGGTGTGGCCATTTTCCCTCTTTTGGCTGCGTGATTTCCTTACGCTTATTAGCCATCCCCCCCCTGCTTTGTTTAGGTGGCTGCGCACCAGTGTGAGTATAGTGGTGTCAAGGCACTCGGGTGGCCCACAGGTAACCCCCTGAATGACTGGCATCAGTAGATGCGGAGGTGTTTTTAACGGGTGGCTTTTATCCCTTTAGCATTTCTGGCAGCATTGGCATCTACTTCTTGCTTGTTGTGTTTGAGCTTGTGTAATGAATAAAATTGCCCAAAAACCTGATTTTTAAATATTGTTTATAAAATCATCCGACCAGTCAAAACCCATATCTCTGAATCTTAATTGTGGGGAACCTATGGCAACTGTTAGATATTTTGGGGTTTGAACCACTCACTATTTGCCTCGGTTACACTAATTTGATCTACTAAAACTGATGCCCAAACTCTAAAGTGGTAATAAATTATTATAATTAATAATTTCCATGTTGTGAAATAGAAAACATTATCAAAATTTTATCGTGTTTCCCAGCTTGACTAACAATATGATAGTCAGCATTATGCTCAGTACATGATGCTACACGTCAACACACGCAAACACACAACATGACACATGGCAGTGGTCATCCAGCTGGTTGAAAATCACAATCCTGTCACCTCGAGGAAAGTGGTTTCAGTGCGGTGGGACCTTACCACGGCACAGTTTTGGCCCGTTGGAGCTCTGTTGGGTTGTTAGAAGTTCTCCGGTGCCCAGGATAGTGATTCGCTCTGGTTTTGACGATGGAGATATACGCAGGCTTTGGATTGACAACTTGATTTTTAAACATGACACACTAAAGTGGGGGTTTGTACTCAGAGTCTGGTGCTGGCATCATCATCGGGGTACTAGTCATGCTTATTACTTGTGTAGTGGTGTGTTTACCACCCCCACCCCTCCCCAAAAAAAATATTTTTGCTTCCCATCTGTCTCTCGGTCTGTCTGTCAGAGAAAGCCAACTATTTGTCTCTGTGTCTTTCTCCTAGTCTTTTCTTTTCCTTATAGTAAATAGTGAAACTGCAGAGTGCATTTGGTCATTCACAATCATAAAAAGAAAGCAGAGGATTGGAATTAATTATCCATTATTGCATACATTTGAAAGCATAGTTTAAGGTTCAAGGCAATGCTCTTCGTGCCTTTCACCATCAAGAGCGTTTGAAGCCTCTGAAAGCCTCAGATGATCACTAACATTTAAATCTGCATGAGGCCTTTGAAATTGTTGCACAGCAAAGGAACACTCATTTTACATGTTTTTTCTCCTTGCACACTTGTCTGCATTTGGAGCTCTGCGCTGCAGCGGAGATGCTCCTAGTTGTCGTCTCTCTGATGCAGCAAGCTCCACAAACCGGGACTGTATCTTCCTAGAGCTGCAGAGCTGATAACCCAAGTGCATATATTCCGCGATGACAAAAGAGAACAGAAATAGGCTGTTAATCCGTTCATTCATTCTCCAGTGACAAGACTGACGCAGGAAATCTGCACCTACAGCTGATAAAGGCTCACTGCAGGAGCCCCAGGCTGTAGCTGCTGACACTCTTACCCATCAGCCCGGCATCGTGTCCACGTGGATTCCTGAATTACTCAGAAGATTTAAACACATACTCATCTCCAGTGTCTCTCAAACATTAACTGACCCTTATGATTTTGACCAAGAGTAGGATGATTCTTCTTAGTGAGATGATGTAAACATCAGATCAAGAGTTTGAATCTGGAAGAACAGAGGATAAAAAAACTCAAGAACATATGGCTGTACACACAATACACAGCTAAAAGTGGGAGTATGTTTACTTATCGTTGTTTACCTAGATTTAGACAGCACTAGTTTACTTTTAGTACTACTAATCTTTTGTATGTCATCTGTGCTTTTGTACTTTTACCTTTTTAATGTATTTTTTTAACACTCTGTAAAGCACTTTAAATTAAAGTGTATGAAATGCGCTATACATATAAAGCTGCCTTCCCCTGTAAGACCAAACCTTTGTTGGTTTTGGTCTTTGTTAACAATAAGAAAATTATAGACTGACCAGGCTTATCCTTTAATACTTTGTGTTGGATCTGCTCTAGCGCTAACTAGTCTGAAATATTCAGACAGCGATGTTTTTAATTTATCATCTTAATTATAATATTTGTGTGTGTGACAGTTCATTTGAAGGCTGAAATATAGCCTGTGTCCATCAGGACTATAATTAGCAGAGTCACACTGCTCCAGTGTTGTTGACTGTTGATGTTGTTTAAAAGATTGGCTAAAGTAATTATACTGATAGGTGCAATGAGTACCCTTGATGGGGCAATGAAAATAATTTAAAATACAGTTCATGAATTAATTTTCTTTGAGTTGACGTTAACTAAAAAGAATTAAGGGCTTGTTAGTATCAACAGTTTAATTTGTGTGTCTGTGAATGTCTGTATACACCGATCAGCCTTAACATTATGACCGCACATCCGACAGATGGTTGATTGGATTGAGATCTGGGGAATTTGGAGGCCAAGTCAACACCTTGAACTCGTCGTTGTGTTCCTCAAACCATTCCTGAACCATTTTTGCTTCGTGGCAGGGCGTATTATCCTGCTGAAAAAGGACGCTGCCATCCGAGAATACAGTTTCCATCAAAGGGCGTACATGGTCTGCAACAATGGTGGTACGTGTCAAAGTAGCATCCACATGAACGGCAGGACCCAAGGTTTCCCAACAGAACATTGCCCAAAGTATCACACTGCCTCCACCGGCAGAAAAAAAAAGTGATTCATCAGACCACCTTCTTCCATTGCTCCATGGTCCAGTTCTGATGCACACGTGCCCATTGTAGGTGCTTTAGGCAGTGGACAGGGGTCAAGATGGGCACCCTAACTGGTCTGCGGCTCCATATGCAACAAAACTTTTGTTCTGATGCCTTTTTATCAGAACCAGCATTGATTTTTTGAGCAGTTTGACTTACAGTAGCTCGTCTGTTGGATCGGACCACACAGGCCAGCCTTCGCTCCCAACGTGCACCATAGTCTTGGTCGCCCATGACCCTCTGGTTCGACGCTTTTCCTTTCTTTTGATAGGTGCTGACCGCTCTAGACCGGAAGCACCCCACAAGAGCTGCAGTTGTGGAGATGCTCTGACCCAGTCGTCTAGCCTTTACTTCAATTATGCTTTTCATTTGTAAGAGAAAGGTGGTGGTGTTATTTCTTCTTTGAAAAGGAACATAGTCTGACTTTAACTATCAATCAAATGTAGGTGCGCTTTCACAAAACAAACCTTGGTGTGTTTTCCTAGTTAGTGCAGTTTGTTGGGGCTGATGTGGAAGCTGAACCCCGGGGACTGCTTGAACAGGAGGGTCTGCTTCCAGGTTGACTCTGGTGTGGTTTCTTTTCTGGTGCGGAAGCAAACAGAACCACCGCAGTATTTTAAGTTGTGTTTTTTGGGTATTTTTTAAATTTTTTTTGCATGATTTCAAAAGCTAAACTACTATTAAATCTACATGCTGGTTGTGACGCAATCTTATAATTGATCTGTAGAAATAACGTAGTTAGATCAGAGTCAAAAGTAGTTAAAGATGTGGTGAGTAGTGCTTATATCTTAATCTGTTTACTTCGGCAGTTCATTACGTTAATTAAAAAGTGTGTGACATAGCAACCACAAAGTAGTATGCCCCTCTTGAACTACTTTATAGGACTAATGGGTATTTTAATTTTAACAGTGCAGCATTATTTTACAAGCTGATTATATGTTTTGTATTAAAATGGTAAAGTAAAAAGGTACTGTAGCTGTTACATGTTCCTCAGATGTGTTGAAGTATAAAGGATCTTAAGTACTCTTTACTAGTTTTCACAGCTGGGTATAAAACCAAAAGAAAGCCACCAAGCAAGAAAAACAAACTAGATTTTATATCTGTTTGCGATTGACATTATAAGAAGTCTTCATAAGGATGATTGTCTCTGAGGTTTCTGGAATTGTAATGAACGTTTTAGGTGTTTGAAGTGTATGCTGTTTCATGGTGATAATGTCAGTCAGCATTGGCGTGAAGTAGCGAAGGCAAGGCGTCAGGTTCAAGGATGAAGCTGTACAAACTGAGAGCTGCAGACACGCCAGCAGTCTGAGAAGCCAATTATTTCCAGTTTCAGAGGCTGTGAGAATGCTCCACTAATTATCGAAAACTGAGCTTGTTCAGTTGCTGAAAAGCTGCAGATACTCTAGAACAATTTGCTCCTATTGAGTACCTAGGCTAATTAACGTCAGCCTTACATTTGGAGAGAAAAAAAGCTTGTTTTTTAGTCATCCATTTACGTAAGCTACTTTGATGCACCACCTTAACTTCAAAAGTATTTGGAGCAGCTGCGACACGAGTTTACCGCCTCGGAAAGGAAACAAGTTTGAGGGACCTTGAGTGGTGCGCATCTTCCTGCGGGTAAGTATATTTAAAATGTCAACTTCAAAAGACTGGCTCTCTGAGACTTTATGGGAGCAAGATAACAGCTATATTTACTAAAGTGATTCATGCAAAATTACCACATTGCCAGTAAAACACAAATACTGATTTGCCTAAATACACAATACACACAGAAAGCGCACACACATGTATAAACACTTTAAAACATAAATGCACACACATCACATCACATCTGACACACAAATCTCTCACTAAATCTGGGAAGTCTAATCTTGCCAAATCATGCTGTTTTGTCTCTCCAGTTAAAAAAAAAAAAAAGTCCCGCAACATGTCCACTCTGTGAAAGGAGTACACAAAGCGCTCACACAAAATATTTAGCATTTACACAAACTAACAAATAAGGCACAGAATGCAAGTGTAGACATATATACTAGTGTTAGATTTTTTTGGATCAAACTCTGGCACTTACGAGGTGTTTTTTTGTGTGAGTCGCTCTGGGATATTTAACAGCCCAGTCTTCACTTTACTAGAGTGGACCTGGACACCCAAAGGATCGCCAGAGAGGTCATTAACAGCAGAGACCTGTGTTCGGCTTATTGTTGCAGGATAATGGCTTGGGCAAAATGGAACAAAGTCAGACACGTGAAGTGGAGTCAGAAAGGGGAGAGGAAAAAAAAAGGATTGCAGACGTCGGAGGGGGAAAAAGCTTCTAGTTTTGAGAGGTTCGCAGGGTCACCATTTGTAAATTCCTCTTGTTTTTTAAAAAGATGAGGTCACGGTCGTGGCTGTTTAACCCATCTGAGAGGGATTCAAAATGGCTGCTGGCTCCAGAGACTGGAGCTGTGGTTTTTGTTGAGGGTTTATCCAGTTTCCTTCGTGCAGGAGCTGAGAGCAGGTTCTAGAGAGAGTAGATCTCGGCCAGAGATCTGTCGCTGTGAATCATCAAGGTTAAAGGGAAGATTGGGAATGATTTGGCATTGGTGTAGTTGGCAGCAACGAGGGGGGAAGGCTAAAAAAAATGACCAAAGGTTGAACATTAGACTCTATCTCAGTGGGCGATGAATCTATTACCCTTAAAACTTCAATGGGTTCATATTTTATATATTACTGTTTGCTGAAATATACATGGTCATACATTTAGGTCTGAATCTTCCTGTTTTGTTGAAGATTTTGGAACAGGCAGTGTAGTGAATTCACAATGAGTGTGTAAAAAAATAAAATAAAAAATCACAGCAATCCACTGTTCAGAGAGACCTCATGTTGAGTTCTTTGGCTTCTGTTCCACACGTGGACGGTTTCGACTATTCACAATTTTCTGAAATGCAAATACAAGGTCGGCCTCCTCATTACACAAATGGAATATCAAGCAACTCAGAAACAAAGCGGAGATGGAGATTTAAAATACAGAGGAGTGACTCTCATATAAGACAGGTGCAAAAAGCATTCTCCATGAAACAAAGCTCTTCAAAAGAGCAGGGCATGTGTAATTACAGGAGTGGGCAGCACATTGCGAATGTAGGCGCACCTTGGCACCGTCGTTGAACAAGAAAAGAGCTGAATAATGGCGTGAAGATTATGAAGATGGAGAGGGAGCGAGAGCAAGGCCAGAGGAGGGACAGTCAATTGGAGGTTGAAGAAAAAGGAAACAAACAAAGAGAAAAGAGAGACGGAGGCAGAGCCACGAGGTGACTCAGAAAGACTTTGAAAAGATAAGGATGAGGCAAAGATGAGGGACTGCTTGGCAGAGGCTCCAGTCAAACCAGCTGTTCCCCCTAACACCGATGCTCAGCAGTAGACTAATAGGCAGAGTGAGTCAGTGGCCCTGTCTCCTGTCTCCCAGGCTGCCTGGAGGGGCCGTATTGATAATATCCCAGCCTGCAAGGCTCAATCCATCCCCTGGGGCGCTCAGCGGCAAGTGGATGAAGAGTCCCCGGACGGTCTTTTGGCTCTACAGCTAGACACTGCAGCAGAGGAAGAGATCTGAACACGATAGAAGGCAGGTTCGTGCGCACACACACACACACACACACACACAAACAGGCACACTGCCCGAACGCCTTCCCTACACCTCATTTATTCTCATTTTGAGTCTCCCCTCTCTCACTCTCTGCAGAGTGAGGGACAGAGAGCAGTGATCACAGAGGAGGCGAGGAGGGAAGAGAGGCGAGAGAATGACAGCCGACGCCGAGGATCGTCCGTCTCTCTTCTCTCCCATCAGAAGTGCTAATCCAGCCAGTGGAGGTGCAGACCACCGCTCACACCTGCCTGCTCCTCTCCATCTTGTTAGGGGCCAGATGGGAGGGAAAGTGACTTCCTGCTGTACTTCCACCACAGGGCTCATTCCCTCACATTAATACCTTTGCTGCTCGGCTCCATTTGTTACACACACTCAAGACACACACTCAGGGGGAGCCCGGGGCTGTGAATGATGGCCATATGCAGAACAGTGCTCATCTATAACCCCCTGTGGCTGGAACAAAGTACAGTAGACTCCTTGAGTGTTGATACCAAGGTTAACATTTGGAAGTGGTGCAGTGCAGTCTGATTCAGCAGCTCTGTGCAGAAGTACGCCTGGCCGGGGCCAACGGGTCCATAAAGGTTAGTGAAGTGGGTTTATAGGCAGAAGGTCACTGGTTTAAATTTCTGCGAGAGTGTATGTGTGTGTGTAAATAAATAAAAACCTGGCAGGGAAGGTGAACGAGTGACTCGCTGCCCACTGGTGACCGCTCCGCAGCCAACAGCAGCCAGCGGTCACTGCGCAGCTCCCTGGTGTGAAAGTGTGTTAATGTGTGAGTGTGAAACAAAGCAGAGCTGGAAAAGCGTGCATGCTCAGCACAACCCCTCCCCTGATAAATAGAGGTAAGAAATAAAAAACATGATAGCTGATGGGTGGATCAAAGAAGAAAACATTGGAGGACTCGCACTCAAACACACCAAACCCCAACACCAGCTCACCATTAAAATTCAAACGGGCAAACCAAGGGTTTGGAGAGTGATACACAATGATTGGTGTGTGTGTGTTTTGAAAGAAAAAAGGGAAGATTATTCTTTTTCATTAAACAGGATCCAACATTTCCTAATTAGTTCGTTGATTAATGTCACCTTTTGTGGCTGTTGAAGAAAGACAAAAACAAGCTGACCTCTGCGTGAATAAACACACATCACCTTGAATTAGCTCCATGTCCAGCAGTTTTTTGTGTGTGTGTGCATGTGCGTAAAGCCAATGAGAGAATGCTGTCACCATGACTGCAATGCAGGTGTGGATCACAACTAACATGTTTCACCAGGAAAATATGCACTTTTTTCAGCTGTGCCTTGTATGTTTGACTCATACTTTTAATTTCATACCACAAATATAAGAAATATTGCAGAGACGACCTCAAATGGTCTTCAGACAAAGAAAGTATTTCAGAAACCTATTCTCCAACAACCTAATCTTTTCATTATTGGTCAATCTGCCAATTATTTTCTTAATTAAGCTTGTTTGTCTATAAAATATCATATACTGTTGAAAAATGCACATTATAATTTTCCAGAGCCGTTTGGTATGAAAAACAGTCCAAAAGCCAAAGATATTCAGCCTACTCTCAAATATGACAAAATGAATATTTTCCATATTTGAATGTAATAAAAAAAAAAAAAGACTAAAATGCTCAATTGATTATCGAAATAGTTGTAGATTCTCCCCAAAGCCTACAATGACACCTTTTTAAATTGCTTCTTTTGTCTACCTACAATGGTTCCTAAACATTTTTAAACCATGGCACCCCTTCATAGTGTATAAGTAAATAAAAAATGCTCTTGATTAATTTATTGATGATCTACTAATGAATTCATCATTACGGCACAAGTCTAAATTCAGGCCTGCATGAACGGTAAGAAAACTACATTTGAATACAGCTTTATCCCCTGATTATTCTTAGTCTTACTAGTAGAATTAAAATCAAATACATGGTCACCATGTGAATTAACAACCAGAAATGACACTAATCATTTGACACCCTGCCTGAAATGTTCACTCATTAGGGAAAATATCTTTTAGTCCAAGAATTTGCTCAGTAAATGCAAGTGTGTTGCGGGAAAAACAGAAATGTGTGTACAGTAAATAAGCCGAGCCACTGGGACACGCTGAGTGAAGACCATCCAGGCTCCTCCGTGTGCATGTGTTTATCTGTTGGTTTATGTGTCAGTTACAGGCAGGACCCCTGCTGAGAGCAAAGATGTTGTAAACGAGGCACCACAGATAATGTATTGCAGCGGGTGTCATTGAACGTGTCCCTTTTGAGAATAGGCATAAAACACACAAACACAAATGTCAGGACACAGTGGCATGTATGAGGCCTGAAAAACTAATAAAACACAGCAGTGAACATGCTACATACACTACAGTGTACATCCTGCCATTATACACACACAGTTGGGTAGGATACATAATCCACACACACACTTTTCCATACACAGGCAGAATTTGTCTGATAAGAAAGGTCACTTGTCATTTTAAAAGCTCACAAACCATTTCAAGCTCCACTTTTAAAGCTTCACTGGAAAGGAAAAGGAGGGCAGCCGTGCCTCTGGACACCTCACTCAGGCAGTCGTAATTACAGAACAAATCACACTGCTCTTTTCCCTCCCTGTTATTTGAAAATAGTGGATTAAGAGCAGCACACAAAAAAAAGCAGATTTTTGAAGCTCGGCCATCTGTGTTTGTCCAGGAGCTTGTGTATGTGTGTGTGCATCTGCTTCCTTATCTCATCTGAACCATCCACCCCTCACACAGCTCCCAGTCGCTTTTTTAGTCTCCAAGCCGGAGAGGTCGGCTCAGAGCCCTGAAATTGGGTCATGTGGGTGTTTGGTTTAAAAAAGAAAGCTGGACACTGGCTGCAAAGCTGCCTGGACCAGGCACAGGTAGGGGAGTAAGGGATAGAGCAATTGGAGGGATGGGGCCGAGGAGAGTGATGAGTGGAAAGGTCAGGACAGTACAGCGCAGTCCCGTTGCTGGGGGGGGGAGATATTTTTGGACAGCACGCCGGGGTCGCAGCGCCAGACTGTCAGCCTCTGCTCGGCCGCGGCCAGAGAGCCTCAAGGTCACGCCCTGCACCTCTTCTGCTGACAGAAAGAGCGAGAGAGAGAGGAAGGAGGAGGGGGGGGGGGGAGGTCAGAAGAACCTGGACGCCATGCTGCTGTTGCAGGTCTAAATAAAACTCACTTCGCTCTTCTTGAGCATAGGCGTGTGCACACACACATCCGTGCAGGGCCAGCTTTCAGGTCAAGAAAGAACAAGCAAGGGCTGCTGGGTATACACTCATTTCTGAGGCGAGTGACAGTTCAGGAGTGTCACCTGCCCACAGGGGCATCTGGTGTGAAATGTGATATCGCTCGGAGGCTGACCCACATAGCCCGAAAGCTACTCACGTAATGGATATCATGTGGACAGGAAGATTTAAAAACCCATTTAGAGTTCCACACAACTTCAATTCAATGTTTAGAATTAGTTCCGCTTGATTCTGTCCATTTATTTGTTTCACACCTCATACTTCCATTGATACTATCTCAGGTAATTAATTGTTTAAAAAGTATGAAAATATTGAAGTTGCCCCATCAAGGAGCTACTTGCTGAATTGTAATGTAACTATCTGCATTTTGAAGTCAAGAAATGAGGTTCCCAATCTCTAGACGGGTACTGGGCCTCAGAACTTTGCTAATCAAAAAAGCTGTATAATAATTCTATAATTTTAGACTATTATACACTGAACAAAATTATAAACGCAACACTTTTTTCAACACTGTTTTTGCCCCCATTCATCATGAACTGAACTCAAAGATCTAAGACTTTTCTGTGTACACAAGGCCTATTTCTCTCAAATATTGTTCACAAATCTGTCAATCTGTGTTAGTGAGCACTTCTTTGCGGAGATGATCCATCCACCTCACAGGTGTGGTATCAAGATGCTGATCAGACAGCATGGCTATTGAACAGGTGTGCCTTAGGCTGGCCACAATAAAAGGCCAATCGTGCGGGTGTGGTTACACATGGTCTGCGGTTGTGAGGCCGGTTTGATGTACTGCCAAATTCTCTGAAACTCCTTTGGAGATGGCTTATGGTAGAGAAATGAACATTCAAATTCATGGGCAACAGCTCTGGTGGACATTCCTGCAGTCAGCATGCCAGTTGCACGCTCCCTTAAAACTTGCGACATATGTGGCATTGTGCTGTGTGATGGAACTGAACTGCAACTGAGCTTTTCGAGTGGCCTTTTATTGTGGCCAGCCTAAGGCACACCTGTGCAATACCCATGCTGTCTGATCAGCATCTTAATATGCCACAACTGTGCGGTGGATGGATTATGTCGGCAAAGGAGAAGTGCTCACTAACACAGATTTTAACAGATTTGGGAACAATATTTTAGAGAAATAGGCCTTTTGTGTACATAGAGAAAGTCTTAGACCTTTAGTTCAGCTCATGATGAATGGGGGCAGAATTGTGAGTGTTTAGAATTTTGTTCAGTGTAGATTGTAGTAATCACGTTGAACGTGGCTCAGTCTGTGCTACATCATTATCTGTTACACACAATACATTGATTCTTGACACAGCCTTTGTTGCATGTCATACCCCTCTCTCTGTGTATCCTGTCTCTCTACACTATCAGCTGCCCATTATAGAGAATGTCTGTACTTTATTTAGTATGTAACCACAACAATAAAATACAGACCAAATAAAGTTTTATTTTTCTCTGCCTTCTCTCTCATACGTTCTCTTTTCTGTAACTCTCTTTCTGTAATTTTCTTAGTCTTAGTGAAGTCTTATCCGTGTGTCTGCCACAAAATGATCTATTATTCATTTAAATATGAGTTTGTGGACCACTGCTTTCTATGTTAAGAAAACAAATGACAAAAAGAGCAACTGTGTTTGTTTAAACATTTTATTGCTATGTAAAATTAAAAATCTCATACCTCCAATGAAAAAGTCCTACTCTTAAATAAATAAAATCAGGCAAAATAAAAATATTTGGCATTGTGAATTGAGTGTATGGGGAGAATTCAGTTTGAGCAGATTTAGCACAGTCAGACTTAATGTTATAAAATGCACTACTGGTACAGTCTGCTGACAGACTACCATCTTATAAACGTCAATGTATCATCTCATCGGGTAATACACAGAGCCAAGTAAACTACTAAACATATAACACTGCCTTTCTCCCTATCAACATTTAATACTGTAACTAACAGTAGTTTTATGACATATTAACCTTAAATAAAACCCAACACATGAAGTAGATGCGCTTATTATTGGCACATCCGTGATATCCCTGGCACTGGTACCTTCAGTGCGGAGGGCAAGGGAAAAAAGGCTGCAGCTGCTTGTCCTCGGCAAGCCACCACCGTTGCAGTACATTTAAGCTGATGAGTCGAGTCATTCAACATGTTGCACAATCTCTAAGCGATTCAACACATCCTCATTATCCTGAACACACCCGTAATCGAGGTGACAAATCTACGAACGAAGTGTCGTCTTCTCAGTGCAGCCGATACAAAGACACAATGATTAATGACAACACAAAACTTCAAGTATATTCCAAACGCAGCTCCTCAGTCTAACCACTAAAATCTGGGTGGGGGACTAAAGTCTAAGCATGCAAACACTACTGTAATGTGCACCCATTTTCTCTTTCTGTGACAAAGTGCATATTAGGAACTGGGTGCTCTCTGAGACTTAAGTTTGGCTCTTTACGCTGTGGTGTCAAAGTCGGCTCGTTCTCTAAGAGGCAAAGAAGCTTGGCTTTACTACACTGACATTCTAAACACTGTGTTGCTTAATAGGTCTGCACTTAATATCACACAGGTAAAACATGAAGCATTAGCATTCAGATGTTATTTTGAGTTCTCTGGGCACCACTTCTCTTCTGTAAAACTACAACATAAAGTGACTGTTAAAACATCTGTAAACATAAAGCATCTGATATAAGTTATGAAATAAATTGAATTCAGGAATAAAATAACTGATTACAGCCAGGAAAAATAAGCTTTTTGTTGTTTTTTTACATCCACTTTCTCATACAATGGATATTTTTGCTGAGCTCATTCCGTATCTGCATTCTGCATCAGCATTCACTGCATTCATTGACTACCTTACAAAATAACTTATAGTAGTACATAAATAAATCATCCTTGCATTGTTTAGTATTTGTTATTCTTTCCTTTTACAGTACCATGACTTGTAACTGTACAGTGAGTAGGTATAATACAGCAATTACAATGAGAAAAGAGGGGTAAACCCATTGTCTGGTGTTACTGGGGCTAAGGGTAGGGATCAAGGATACCGGTGGTCTGCTGGTCTGGGCAGGTCCAAACTAATCTAAACTGAACAAGGCCCTTAAGTAATCCCATATCACCCGGCCTTTCTTTGTTGGTCTTCCACAGTGGGATTTGGCTGAGGTTTAGGCTCCATCCCGTGTCCAGAGCTGCCCCAAATTCAGATCCATACCGGACTTGCTGAGATCGGAGTTTGGCTGGGTGAGAGTCAGGGGAGGGGGGGTGTTGAGGTCAAAAGGCGAGGTGTCAGAAGCCAGGGTTGCCACGGTGACCTCAGAAGTGGCCCATCCTGGCGGCGAAAAGGCTGCGTGAGCGTGGCACGGCCGAGGAGATGCGGCCAAAGCTGGACGAAGGCCACTTCATGATAAACTGGGAGGTCACTGGCAACAGATACCTGGACAGACGGACAAGAGCGAGGGACGGAGGGATTAGGGGAAAGGATGAACATAATGAGAGGATTAGATATGCAAAGGTCACAATTTAGAGGTCAGGGCGCATTAGTGCTCGGCACTGAGACCACATATTGCCCACATATTGATTCTGCCATTTATGGCTATCTCCATTTGCACATTTCAACTTTAATAATGGCCTGGTGATTTTAAGATGATTTGACATCACCCTCCTCTTGAAAATGAGGAAAAAAAGAAGGAAAAGAATTTAAAACTTGGAGGCTTAAATTGAGAGATCCATATGATCTGGGGTATTATGTGTAGGGCTAACTAATGGTTATTTTCATTACTGATTAATATGCAGATCAAATGCCCATTATAATTCCCCACAGACCAAGGTGACATCTTCAAATGTCTTGTTTTGTCTGACCAACAGTCCAAAATCCAAATACAGTGAGGAAAATAAGTATTTGAACACCCTGCTATTTTGCAAGTTCTCCCACTTAGAAATCATGGAGGGGTCTGAAATTGTCATCGTAGGTGCATGTCCACTGTGAGAGACATAATCTAAAAAAAAAATCTAGAAATCACAATGTATGATTTTTTAACTATTTATTTGTATGATACAGCTGCAAATAAGTATTTGAACACCTGAGAAAATCAATGTTAATATTTGGTACAGTAGCCTTTGTTTGGTCAAACGTTTCCTGTGGTCTTGGCCATGTTAGTAGTTGGATTCTTACTGATTGTATGGGGTGGACAGGTGTCTTTATGCAGCTAACGACCTCAAACAGGTGCATCTAATTTAGGATAATAAATGGAGTGCAGGTGGACATTTTGAAGGCAGACTAACAGGTCTTTGAGAGTCAGAATTCTAGCTGATAGACAGGTGTTCAAATACTAATTTGCAGCTGTATCATACAAATAAATAGTTAAAAAAGCATACATTGTGATTTCTGGATTTTTTTTTTAGATTATGTGTCTCACAGTGGACATGCACCTACGATGACAATTTCAGACCCCTCCATGATTTCTAAGTGGGAGAACTTGCAAAAAAGCAAGGTGTTCAAATACTTATTTTCCTCACTGTACATTCAGTTTAATGTCATTTATGAGGAAGGAAAACCTCAAAGCAAAATTTTGGCATTTTCGCTTACAAGAAAGACTAAACGATTCATTTGCTCTTCATTGATTAACTGATTGGTACAGCTCGCATTTTGTGTAATGTGCCAAATACATGCCACATACATGGTGCTATCAAATACAGTCCAGTTTCATTTGTTTTTATGCAGTATTTCTGTATTTGCTTATAGAGTAATAAATTATGGGCCTTATACTGACAAAAGCAGATTTCCTTTTCTGTCAGAACAACGGAAGTTTTCAACTTTGACCCTTAAATTTTTGGTATCATGAACAGAAAATCCTCACCTATCATTCCGAGGCATTGACGTCAGTACCTTTCTAAGACTTTTCTATGACACCTTCCACCGAGACAGAGCAGTGAGGCAGCTCCTGCTAACAGCGTTCCAGTACCTGAGAATGAGACCAGCGTCAGGTTGAGATAGAGTCAGGAGGGGCTGAACCCTGCTCCTATCTTCCTTAGTTACTGGAAATGAGTCAGATATGGCTGTCAGAGCAATGTCAGATGAGATGATCAAATCCTGGACAAGGTTAACTGAAGGTTATGCAAATGTCGTGGGTACTGTTCAGAAGACATGAGACGGGGGAAATTTAAATTCCAGATTCTTCCAGACTGATCAGTTGGAAGACTTAAAATTATGGGCTTTTGCAGCACACTTGTCATATTGTGATATTATATATTACGTGACCTTCTTGCCACATCCTCAGCAAGGATCTTTAGCTAACAAAAAATACATCTAATACTCGTTCAGTCAAACGAGCACAATGGTCAAAAGGAATAGTCTCTGTGGAAGTGTTTAAGATGTGACAATCTAATCAAAAGGGAGCCACTGGGGCTGAGGATTACAGAAATAATATCTTCTTTTAAGCTGGTGCAGAGATAGCATACTTTTTCTCTGACAGCTCTCTCTCCTTGTGAAATAGCTCTTGGACAAATTAGCGGAGCAGCTTCTTCTAAAATCGACCGGGAAAGAAGAAAAAAAGGCCTGTGTCGCTGAGGGCGTCCGCTTCCCCAGACCCAGGAGAGTTAGGACGGATTCAAATTAACTTCATTTAGTCCAACGAGAGTGTCCTTGAAATAGCTTCAAGTGGGCCGTAGGTATCCCTCCAGCACATCTTCTTTGGTTCTGACTGGACTTGGTGAACAAGGCTCTTCTTAAACTCCTCCACTCAAACCCCAGAGAACAGGAGGACAGGATCTGCTTTGCTTCAAGCCTTTCGCATTTGCTTCTATTAGGTAGCACCAAGTGCAGTCTTCAAAAGGGACATTTAGTGATTTCATACCATGATTTTGTGTCCTGACCCTTGATTTCCTTAAAATGTCTTGTTTCTTTTCCCCGTCCTCGGCACCTTATTCCATCACCCTCTCATATGAGATTCACCGTACATCCATTAGGATTCTGTACATGGATTTGTTGTGTGGTTTCTCCTTTCTCCCTTCCATATCCATGTGGTTTCTTACTGAAAACCCCAAGCCCAAGCATGGAAATGGCAGTCAAGAAAAAAAAAAAGTGGAGAAAATCAAATATTGAACATTCATTGGGGGCTGTGTGTGTGTGTTCTTCAGAGATCCTCTGCTATTCACTTTGAGAATATTCTGCCCATAGAAAGAATCACAGTAGTAGTAGTAGTGGCAAGGGGTGGGGTATGAGGGCTTCTCACGTCCAAGCGGCCGCTGTCTCTGCAGGCTATATTTAATTGGACCCTCAATCGGCATCTTTCAGGTTCGTCCTCCTTTTGATCATGAAGAAGGTCTTGGCAACAGTGTGCATGTTCGAAAGCCAGGGGGAGGCTTGTTCATGCACTTGTGCTTTGCTTCAATCCATCAATTGACAGAAATATACTCCCCTTCTCTGTTCCTCACATGCAAAGCTACAATCTACTACTGTTGACTACTGAGAAGGCCTTCCACGCTACTCCTAAGTTCTCCATCAGGATGCAACTGCTACATCAAATTTAGAGGCCAGACAAAACTAAATACTAAGATTAAAGATGGAAGGGGAGACTGCCGTGATAGCTGACGCAATCATGAACCAAGAGGTACAAAGAGGCTTGAAGGTTATCTGCAGCCCACATTCAGCTCAAAACCCCAATTAACCCTAATTACTGCCACACTTTTCAGACAGATGAAAGTTAATAGAATCTGAAACTTTTGTCATCATGGGAAAATTGTCTTTGGGTAGTGACAGTAATTCCAGGCTTAACAAGAAAGTCATTAGTGGGGCTATTTGGCTACTTCCTCTCATCTGCCCACACAGACTGAAGGACTTTTCTTAGACCCATGAGGCTGTTGACACACCTGATCAGGGCACTCCACAGAGGAAGGATGCTTGAGCGAGAGCGGGCAGGTGTGGTCAACAATGGAGACCCAAAAGACCCCAGCTAAGAGACCCACTTTGCCGCGTGCCAAAGGCTGCCAAGAGCTTTGCGAGTGTATGTGTGTGTCCATGCACAGGAGACAGTGTGGAGAGATGTTTAATTCAAAGGAGCCAAATACATTTATTGTGTATGATTTATATATTGAAGTGGAAAGGCGGAATGGAAATGGTGAAACTGGATTCAAAAAATATCTTCAATCTCAGTGTCATTCTCTTCTAAATGTCTGTCCTGTTCAGCCTTTGAGAAATGCCATACATACAGTCCCCTACAGGGTTTAAGATCAAAAGATGAGTATGAGACAAGAGTTCGGAATTTCAGCTTTTATTTCCTGGTATTCACATCTAGATGTGTTAAACAACTTAGGACATATCACCATTTGTATTAGACCACAGCATTATTAGGTGAGCAAAAGTAAAGGAACAAATAATCTTAAAGTAAATAACATTTAATATTTGGTGGCGTAACACTTGCTTGCAATAACTGCCTCAAGCCTGCGACCCATCGACATCACCAAACTGTTGCATTCTTCATTTGTGATGCTATTCCAGGCTTTTACCGCAGCTTCTTTCAGTTCTTGTTTGTTTCGGGGTGTTTTTCCCTTCAGTCTCCTCTTAAGGAGAATGAAATGCATGCTCTATTGAGTTAAGGTCAGGTGATTGACCTGGCCAGTCTAAAACCTTCCACTTCCCCCCCCCCGATGAAGTCCTTTGTTTTGTTTGCAGTGTGCTTTGGGTCATTGTCCTGTTGCATGATAAACTTCCTCCCGATTAGTTTCAATGCATAAATTGGCAGACAAAATGGTTTCTGTACACTTCTGAATTCATTCTGCCGCTACCATCATCAGTTACATCATCATTAAATATTAATGAGCCTGTTCCAGAAGCAGCCATGACATTACCTCCACCCTGCTTCACAGATGAGCTTGTGTGCTTCGGATCATAAGCAGTTCCTTTCTTTCTCTGCATTTTGGCTCGTCTTTGTATTTTTTTGCATATTTCAATCTGGCCTTCCGATTGTTACTGCTGATGAGTGGTTTGCATCTTGGCCTCTATATTTCTGCTCTCTGAGTCTTCTTCGAACAGTGGATTGTGATACCTTCACCCCTGCACTGTGGAGGTCATTGGTGACTTCTGGTCACTTACAGATGTTTTCTTCACAGCTCTCACGAGATTTCTGTCATCAACTACGGTTGTTTTCCTTGGCCGACCTGTTCGACGTCAGTACACCAGTAGTTTCTTTCTTTTTCAGGACATTACAAATTGTTGTGCTTGCTATGCCCAATGCCCAGTGTTTGTCCAATGGCTCTGGTCGATTTTTCTTCTTTTCTCAGCTTGACAATGGCTTGCTTTTCTCCCATAGACAGCTCTCTGGTCTTCATGTTGGTTTATCCTCTTTAACAGGAAATGCAGTCTTTATAGGTTTGAAACAAGGATGATAATTATTATTTTAATGTTTGGACAATCAACCTAAAAGGCAACACCTGGGCAACAAGAAACATGTCAGTCACATGTTCCAATAGTTTTGCTCACTTGAAAAATGGGTGGGTTCAAACAAACGGTGATATGTCCTGAGTTGTTTAACACATCTAGATGTGAATACCATGAAATGAGCGCTGAAATTCTGAACTCTCTCATACTCATCTTTTGATTTTAAACCCAAATGTCTTCAGTGAACAACAAAAACAGATATTTGCCTTACTTCCAATACTTTTGTAGGGGCATGTGGTATGAACGGTTGTTAATGTTCTTAATCATGACCAGTGGCTAGCTGAACTATTAGGATACTTAACATTTTTCATCTGAAACTAATTGTAATCACTGCCTGAGACACTTTTTTTCTCTAGTGTTTTTTTGTTTAGTTCAGTAAAGTCATGAACCCTACATTTGAAAGTTTCTGGTTACAGAAATGATCACTTGTGTCCTAACTAATGCAATTCTAATGTAAAAGATGGTGGACAAAATCCACAATCCTCTTTCCATGCAAAACTGAATTATGATGCATTATGTGGCTTCAGCAGTAAGATCAATCTAGAGGGTAGCTTCCAAAGTTAGTCGATTTAGTATGAAATCCATTCTTCTCTTCCTAGACTATGAGATAATTTTTATAAAGGAACAAGAACGGTGGATTTTGTCCCCCATCTCTTAGACTAGAAATGTTAGGAAGAGGTCTTTTTACCACCAGTGTGGGCAACTGGAAAACTGTTTCAAAACAGACTTTAAAAAATGTGAACCTATCCTTATCCTAAATTCACTTGGCAGTTAGAGGTGGACACAGCTCTAGAGGAATAGTTTGACTTTAGCAGAGTAAAACAATGAGGAGGGACAGATGGTCGTTGCGTTAACAATCACATGACATGTGCATGCACACGCACACACTCTCATATACACACACAATTTACCCTCTCTTATAAAGCGTATGCATCAATGAGAAAATAATCCTAATTGCTTCTCAGCTATCTGAAGTGGAAGCGGGTTGCGACTGTTCCCTGCATGCCTGATGGAGAGATGTGAGCCGTTTTTGTTGTGAAACTGCAAACTGCACGATGCAAAGCAGACACTTTCTGTCTTCTTGTGACAAGAAGAGAGTGGTGCTTAGGTTGATCGTGGCACTGATGCGGCGCAGGTGAGGTGCTCAGTTCCCACTGAGGCCACTCGTACTAAAAATGCACTCAGGTTCAGATGCTCTTGGTCAAATTGAGTGAAAGGCATAGTTTAGCATTGGCAGCAGGGTGATTGGCTGATGATGTACAGCAAGCTGGCTGAATGGTTGCGGTGTTGACAAACAGTCTGAATATGCTTCCTTCTCCTGTCTCCTTCCTTTCCAATACATTGTTTACAAATTTTGGGCTCAATTAATTTGAAACATATCCCATTCTCATGCTGTGTAAGTCAATCCAAACATCACTTATTTAAATATTAGTGAGGGGAAAGGAGCAGAGGCCATGCTAGACTGTTGGTTGTGCAGCCAAAGCAACCATCGTTGGGCAGGTGGCACCGAGCCTTTGTTACAGCCGTGAGGCGGTGGGAGTAGCAGAAAGCAGGGAACAGGGACAGTGCTGGAAGATGGGAGGAGGGGGTGGGGGTTTAGCGGAACTAAACCAAGCAAAGACCTGCGTCGAGGGGCGAAGAGACGGAGGAAGAGGAGGAAGAAGAAGCGGCAGCAACA
Source organism: Micropterus salmoides (assembly GCF_014851395.1). NCBI lineage: Eukaryota > Metazoa > Chordata > Actinopteri > Centrarchiformes > Centrarchidae > Micropterus > Micropterus salmoides. Next base: position 16,003,075 of record NW_024040374.1, read on the forward strand.
GCAGCAGGGGTGGAGCCATGGGTAGAGGCTGGTCCAGCAGCAAATGGTAAGCTTTTTTACACAGACATATATAGACACAGAAGAAATAAGGAGAGACAGACCAATGCATGCTTTAATGGACTCTCAAGGATACCTACTGCAAAAATATGGATACCAGTGTATCATTTTGTGCATGCTCGAGCTATTAAATCCTATCACAGTTTTATCTTTAAATCCTCACATAGTCTACTGATAAAATTATAATTCTTGAATCTTCAAAACAAATAACACAAACAATAAGCAACAATGGGAGATTAGTCAAAACATAATAGCTCTAGAACTGTACACAAACCACACTACTTTTTTTCGCAGCTAAGGTTTTTACTGTAGGCGCAAAGTGATAGCCTGTTAAAATATGCGCAAGAGTTATGAATCATGTAAAGCGAGGCCCCAGGAAAAAAGGAGCTCTCTCTATTGTAAGGTCATTTGCTGTACAGGCTCATCTGGGCTCTAATTGAATTAAGCAGGCCTCGGGGGGCCCCGGGCTAACCTGAGCGCTAATCTGTGGGCCATTATTTCCTGTTAACAGCACACTGCTTCTCTCCCTCTCCCCACGTCCCTCCCTCCCTGTCTGCCAGCCCAAAGCATATGTGCTTTAAAAGTTCTCTCACTCCAAACCTGAGCTGCTGTCTCCTGCGGGGATCAACCTTAAAAATAGAAGGAGGCACATCTTTTTGTTTGTTTGTTTTATCGGGGTTATGTGATGAAGATGATGGCTCCAAGGCTCCGTGGAGGAGAGAGGGGAAATGTTTCCTAAGAGAGGTTTAATGATGATAGCTGTTTACATTTTCAAATCAAAGTTTTCTTGTCTGTGTGTCAAAGTGCGTTTGCTCATCTTTTTACTCAGTTTAGTTCCCTTTTCTCTAAAGGGAGGTTTAACAAAGTTTATTACTAGGCATCTCTCTGGTTCACACTGCCTTAAAAAACTCTGCTTTAACCATCCATCTGAACCTAAATATCAAACACCAAGGAAGACACCAAAATAAATATTCAGAACACCAAGGATGTGTCCAGTTAAACTTAACGAAGGTCCAGTATCCTGGTGGGCTTATTTCCCTGCCCCAATATGTAGTGTGGCAATAGACATAAACCTATATATATATATATAATATATAATATTATGACATAAACAAGACATATAAGTTAGTAGAGAGTAGAGACTGTGCAATATGGCTGATTTGATACTGTTATGACCATATATATACAGCGCCCTAGTTATTCTTTAAACTAGGACACAAGCTGAAAATTACCGACTAATGGGTCTGAAGACGTTCTGTGACATTTGCTGCACAAAATCAGCTATGCTTACTGTCTAGGATTACCGGTAAAACTTTCTATGAAGGTCATCGCTATAATGACTTATGCATACATTAATAACACGATATAATGCGTCCATAAGACATTTTAACAATTGCTATAATCACTTACAAACATGCATTAGGCGCTAGAGCAAAGTTCATAAAGTATTATGTCCTTTTGATTTAATGTTTTAAAACTAATAGTAATACCAGTTTATATCAATGTGCGCCAAGAATATCCGTTCATGTTCCATAGTACGTTATAACCATCGACTCTGCCTCGTTATAAATACACTTTAGTCACCATTTAGAATTAGTGATATAAAGTGGAATAATAGCTTATAGTAATGTTTAATGTTATATAGCATGTATTAGTTTGCTTTAACTAAAGTGTTAAAATGTCCATCCTTGTATAATATATTATCGCTCAAGAGAAGACCTGTTGCCAACCATGTCACATCATGTAAGAAGAGGCTCAGATGTTGTCACAGATGAATGGCGAGCCTATGGACAGGCCCTAACAGATGCAGTGGACAATTGGAGACAACCGCTTCACAAAACGTATTAAAGGACACTTTAAAGTAAATGAATGGGAATACTGTTTGGGCAGTAGGGGTGGGAATCTCTTGGCACCTCACGATTCAATTTGATTACAATTCAGAGGGCGGTGATCCATCTTGATGCATCTTTTTTTGTATGTGATTTCTGGTTAATTACTAAGCATTTCATTTGCCCATTAAAATCCCAAAGAAACGTGTGCCGGTGAAAATCAAGTGTCGCGGTCATATTGATAAGCGTGTGAAATTTTAGTAGCGTGGTCATTCATTCAGCAGCGGTGAAATGCGTCGAATACAGGGGCAACACTGGTCTTAGACCAGTAACAGAGATCATGGGTCTCTGTTATGTGCACACTTCCGACTGTCCGGGCGCTGCAGTTCCGAAAGTTCCGTCATTGGTGTTCCGTGAACATTACGTTATCAGTCAGTATAGATTCTTCTTAGATGCACTGCGATGCGGACGTGGAAGATTCTGAATTGATTATGAATGAGAGATAGTGAACGGCAGACTGTGACGGTGAAAGTTAGCGGAGGAAGTTACCTAGTAAGTTGTCTGTCTGGCAGAACATGTGCAGTGCAGCCTCCGGTACTGCAGCTACATGCTAGACGTTGTTTCCGCAACTGCTGAAAAGGAAAAGCCAGGTATCGCTAGCTAACATGTCCCCTGTAAAGCACGTTTTTGGCTGCAATGTAACATTAGCTAAATTAGTAACAGAGTAACGTTAATGTTAATTAGTTAGCTTGTCATTACTACCTAACTTGTGGAGGAATGAGAACACCAGGTTCAAGCTAAACTGGTGTCCTGTACACATACTGTAACTTCCATCCTGCTAGTTAAATTAAATTATTTTTCAGTTTCCAGAGGAGTCTGACAACTGGTCGTTTAAAGGAAGGACGCTGGTGACCACAGAGGAGCTGAGGCTAGTAAAGTAAATCAGGGATGTAAACTAGTCCCTTTAAGCAATTGAGACGTTTCTTTGGGATTTTAATGGGCAAATTAAATGCTTAGTAATTATCCAGAAATCACTTAGATGCATCAAGATGGATCACCGCCCTCTGAATTGTTATCAAATTGAATCGTGAGGTGCCAAGAGATTCCCACCCCTAACGTTACTGCACAAACAGTATTCCCATTCCATTACTTTACAGTGTCCTTTAATACGTTTTATGAAGCGGTTGTCTCCAATCGCCCACTGCATCTGTTAGGGCCCGTCCATAGGCTCGCCATTCATCTGTGACAACATCTGAGCCTCTTCTTACGTGATGTTATATGGTCGGCAACAGGTCTTCTCTTGAGCGATTTCTCGCCACCCCGAGAATGAGTTTCCTTGTTGTAATTATGATGTGTTTTCTGCCAAACTGCAAAATGTTCAAAATTCATACAATTTGTTCATTAATTGAAGAAACATAAATAAATAAAAGTTGTTTTCCTGCGCAAAATGTGTGTAACTTTACTTAAAGCAAACAATTACATGTTATAAGTTCTTATAATTAGTTCATATGGTATTATCTCCACCTGTAATATATTATACAGGGATGGACATTTTAACACTTTACTTAAAACAAAGACATGCTATATAACATTAAACATTACTATAAGCTATTATTCCACTCTATATCACTAATTCTAAATTCTAAATGGTGACTAAAGTGTATTTATAAGGAGGCAGAGTCGATGGTTATAACATACTATGGAACATGGTCGGAGATTCTTGGCGCACACTGATATAAACTGGTATTACTATTAATTATAAAACATTAAATCAAAAGGACATAATACTTTATGAACTTTGCTATAGCACCTAATGCATGTTTGTAAGTGATTATAGCAATTGTTAAAATGTCTTATGGACGCATTATATCGTGTTATAAATGTATGCATAAGTCATTATAGCGATGACCTTCATAGAAAGTGTTACTCAAAATCTTTTACAAGAACAATGAGTACAGCTTAAACCCGGGACCTACCACCACACTCTTGAATCTCAACGTATCCTTGAATCTTATCCAGCCACCCTACTGCATAATGAACTATCTATTGCAGCAGGAATGCTATAAGAATCTTTAAAAAACAAAGAGCTCAGTGGGAAGATGGGTGTCCTTCTCACCTGGTGTCATCCCATTCGGGGCTGAGTCCGGTCAAAGAGCCGCGGGACTCTGAGACAAACTTGTAGACGACCAACAGGCAGTCTCGGCACAGCTGGACCAGCCGGCGGCAGCACTGCAGCTCCTGAGGCGACACCACCTCGCTGCTCTTACTGAAGATGGCCTCCCACGATGAACTGGAGAGCAAACAAGCAGGCACCGCACACAGAAAAATTACCATGAATTCATCACTATAAGCGTTAAGTATACATACAGTACATATAATGTGTACATGATGCATTCAAATAAACTCTGCAAAAAAATAAAACCATAAACAATCAATGAACATGCACCTGAGGAATGGTTGTTAAGACAACAACCGTGTACAAACGTTAGGCAATTAAGGTCACAGTTATAAAAATTTAGAACACTAAACCTTTCTACTGACTCTGAAAAACACCAAAAGAAAGATGATGTGCCCTGCTCATCTGCGTGAACGTGCCATAGGCATGCTGCAAGGAGGCATTAGGACTACAAATGTTGCCAGGGCAATAAATTAAATAAAAGGGGCCTTAGGTATCTCACAGACATTGCAACCATCTGTGGTGGTGGAAAACAGACTGGGAGTTGTCGCATAGTAAATGGCGACATGCACAATACAAGTACTGGCTATAAGTGTTATTTGCACAGTACAAACTATCCATCCATCGTCAACCGCTTATCCTGTGTACAGGGTCGCAGGGGGCTGGAGCCTATCCCAGCTGACATTGGGCGAAAGGCAGGGTACAACCTGGACAGGTCACCAGACCATCGCAGGGCCACACATAGACAGACAACCACTCACACCAAGGACAATTTAGAGACACCAATTAACCTAGCCTGCATGTCTTTGGATGGTGGGAGGAAGCCAGAGCACCCAGAGAGAACCCACGCGGACAACATGCAAACTCCACACAGAAAGGCCAGGGCAACCAGGGTTTGAACCCACAACCTTCTTGCTGCGAGGCAACAGTGCTAACCACTGCACCACCGCCCCACCAGTACAAACTATTTTAATAAAAATACCAAATAAAAACTCTGTCAGTAGCATTGTGTGTATGCTTTGCATGACTTATAAGATCCAATCAGAGAGCCAAACGCGGGCATCTGCGTCATTGTTTCTAAAGTCCTCCGTTTTTGCCCGTCCTCATTAAAACGCATTTTAAAACAAAAAATGGGGTCGCCAACGTTTGCAAACCTTTCCATTTTAGGTCTTTTACGTCCTACTTAGTCTGGACGGGAGGTGCAAATGTATCAAAGGTCTCAGTTTTAAAACTAAACACAGTAGTGGGGATGGGGCCTAAGAAAGCACTACAGGGAGACAGGAAGGACAGCTGATCGTCCTTGCAGTGGCAGACCACATGGACCACCTGCACAGGACCACAGGGCTACACCAGATAATGATTGTTGCTTTTGATTTTGACCCCCCCTTGGTTCAGGGACACATTTTTTTCCATTTCTGTCAAACAGTTTATGTTCTCTGATGTGTGGCCTTTACTGTCTACATGTCTGCAAATCCATTTGCATACAGACAGGCATGCAGGAAGACAGACAGACATAGAGAGGATGGAAGAAACAAATCTAAGTACAGTTAACCCCCTTTACAACCCCGGACATATCCCTGACTGTGAGAGAGCTTCAACTGAGACACAGAACTCAGGGGGGTATGTTTGATGTCTACCCCCTTTCACTCCTTGGGAGGTGTGTGTGTGTGAGGGGGTGCTTCCTCTGAAAGGCTGTGTGTTACCACTCTCTTTCTCTAAGTCGTTTTCAAAGCCTGTTGAATTCATCGCCCACAATAGCTGCTGGGCCGTTTGATTGTTGTTAAGTCCCTTAGATAAAATATCAAACAAGAGACAGAGAGGAACGGGGGTGGGGTGGGGGGCTGCACTCAGATTTGGAGTGTGCTTTTCTAGGTGCACCGCTTCGCTTTTGCCACGTGACATCAGGGCCCCCTGTTGGGTTCATCCATGTCAGGGCCATGGCCTGTTGTAGTGGGGTGGGGCTGTCTGATGATAACAGGATAGCTGGATTGTCCAGGGCAGGCTGTGATCAGACAAAAGCTGCATGGGGCGCAGCGTGTTGGGGGTAGCTGTGGCTAGGCTAGGCTAATCCTCGCAGGCCTCCTAACTCTCCACCCAATCTTTTCTTTTTTTTTTTTCAATGTCACATTTTTAATCTCTGTCTTTTCTCTCTATCACCAGACCCCCCCCCTCCTGCCTCATCCCCTTCATCTCTAACACCCGCTCCCTCAATTACGACTACCAAGGAAGTAAGGGAGGAAGAAAATGGAGAGCTGTGGGCAGCAACTTCAGTTACACCCTGTGAGCCCTCTGTGTCGAGGGAAACACGGCCACTGAACAACTGAACTGTAAAGGATATGGAGAGGAGGAGATGCAAGAAGGTCACACCTTTATCACACACGAAATGAAAAGCTACCAGCTGCTGTCTGCATGTCAGGGTTGTCTATGTGTGTGTGTGTGTGTGTGTCTCGCTGTATGTTGTGGGTCTGGTTTAGGGTGCAAATTAAAAAAAAGGTTGGCTGTCTGTCTTTGAGGGAAGCAAAATGTGTGTTCAAGCAACCCAATGTGAACCTCTGATAGAAAACAGTAGGGGTGTGTATGTGTGTGTGTCTTGTCTGCTGTTTTGGATTTTCTATAGGGACATGATCAAGTCGGCTGTCACTGCAGTGACTCATCTCATAGGAAGCCACTTTCTGTCGCATCAAAAAAGTTGGAAAATAAATAAAAGAGACCAAATGAAAACTTCCAAGTACAAACCAAAGTAAAGAGGCCTTCGTTCACCTTCTTCCTGCTTCTATCCCTCCCATCGCTTTTTCTTGCTCTCACCTGTGAAAAAGCCCTGATTAACAGCCCAGATTTGTGACCTTAATTTGCACCCTTTCTACACAGAGTAACATGTCTCTTTCATCCCCAAGAGCTTTCACGAAAGTGCAGCGGGGTCTGGTTGGTCTGTCACTCATTCTCTGTCAGCTGCCGTTGCTTCCCCAGTGATACTGAATAAAAATGGCAAATTGTCCCCGCTGTCACTGAAACTGATATATTGACGAACACCGGACATGGGGAGATTGCACAGAGCGTGAACTGCTAGTTATGGAGTGGTAATTGGCCTGCAGTGTGAGCACTCGTTTGTGCTGATTTAGAAGAAGAATTAGTTTCCATTAACATCTTTGTTCATTCAGGGGTATTCTTTGTGATACATTTTTTTGGGTTTAAGTCATCAATTACAGTCAAAATCAAACTTACATTATATGTATTACGGTTGTTTTAATTCTAATGTGCTTGGATGAATCTTAAATTTTTTGCTGATTGTATATTTTTTTTGCATTCTTTCTGAATTTGATGGTTCCTTATACATAAAGGTTTCATGGCCCCAGAGCTAATAAAATCCCCTGGAAAAAACATTACAAAATGACAGCAGCTATAATCATTTTAATGATCATCTCCATTGTAGCAAAAGTACAACATGCTTGTCGAATCATTAAACAGCATCTGAGACCCCCTCGCCCTACACTTTTCTGATGATGGATTTGACAGGTGATGTGTTTTGTAATTTTCTGAAACCGACAATCTGACAATCACTCCCACCTCGGTCGGTGTTGGCCGAACAACACTTTGTACCAAATAGTTAGTTTCACACATACCCCAACCATTACATCCTCATTCTAACCCGGCTCACAGCCTCACTCAGACTGGCCTACCCAGTGTTAGAGAAGCAGTTCCACAGGCCCTGACCATGACTCCACAGCAGCCGGTTGAAGACGCGGTTAAAGAGCCGGTAGAGGTGGAGACTCTCCACGTCCGGCTCCCTCCAGATCCGCTGCAGCGCTGAGCGTACATTGGTACGTACAATGTCTAACACCTGAGCGAGCGAGAAAGCGAGAAGGAGATGGGGAGAAAAGAGACAGCGACAAAGGTTTTAATCAAGCATATGATAATGAAAGAAATTAATGATGCAAGACAAAAGGTGGCAGCATTTCTAATTGATATGCGTGAGTTGGCATTTGTTCCAACTGTAATATTTCTTTCTTTTTTTTTTCATCTTACCATTAAATTAGCAATCACAGAGGCTGATGCATTCACAGTAACCAAGGGCAAGCTTGAATAAACAGACAGGAACACACAAGAATAACACATACAAAAAACCCATTTAATCAGCCTCTAACACACACACACACACACACACACACACATATAGTGAAGATTTGAGCATGTTTATCTCTGCGTTCATGTTAAAGCATGCACACATACTGCCTATGTGTAGTTTGTGTGTGTGTGTGTGTGCAGTAGAGGCAGGACAAAAGTGCTGGGGCAGACAGTGGAGAGCATCGGAGAGGACTAATTGCTGCACCGACGTCAGTCTTGGAGAGAAGGTGTCAGAAGTTCCCAGTCTGGTCTGAGGACACCTGCGCCAGCCTTCCATCTTCCCCTCTTTGTTTTCCCACCTCACTGCCTTCTCTTCCTCCCCTTTTCTCTTTCTTTTCACCCCGCTCAGAGTGCAGCGCTGTGGCCCTTTTGACTTTGATTCCTTGCTCCTCATTACTGACGTGCCTGTCTGACTGTGTGTGTGTGTGTGTGTGTGTGTGTGTGTGTGTGTGTTTGCAAAGCGAAGAGTGCAACATTTCCCTACAGCACCATGAGGCGAGCAAGACACGCATGCACACTCAGACAAACTGATAGATGAGTAAACACACACACACAGATGTTTTGGTATGGTAATCAGATGGCAGAGCGGTGGGCGCTACATTCCTGACCTCTGCCTGCTGCTCATTAGGCTGCTCCACTCCAAATAAAACATCAGCTTGCACAGCCACAGCCCACAACACAGCCGAGCACAGTTGTGCAGAAAGCAGCGGCTGAGAGATCACATCATTACTGACACGCCTACTGGATGCCATTTCACGTCTTGTCCCCTCTTCTGTTTTGTTTACATCCTATTTGGTGTCTCTACCTCTCACTGTCTGACATGATAATGATCTTCATGCCTGTCTTATTTTTTTTTTCCCCCTCTGATGTTTGATGTGGGGATTATTTTCATTTTTTAAAAGTTGTGCAAAAGCATTCAAAGGAATAGGTAGGAGCGGTGACATTTTGTCTTATCCACCTGTTTTAACAACGTCCATTCTATACAGGGTGACTGTAAGGCAAGGCAATTTATACAGCTGTCAAAAGATAAATGTGGCCCATTTTTAAGACTTTCAGAATGTACATATCCAAATATCAACAGTTAACTCCAACAAGTGTCAGAGAACTGCTATTAATTGTTATTAAGTTAATAAAGCATTGAGATCTTTTTTATTTCGGTTGAGGTCATCTGCATTTTCCCAACAGCTAGCCTTCAAACCAATAGGCCGCGACTTCACATATTCTATTTTAAAAGTCCTCAAATTTTTCTCTCCTTTGTTGAACTGTCTCTCATTGTCTGTTGGGGTTATAATCTAGTCCGCTTGGCTAGCCCCAAAATACATCTTGAAGCAGATCAGGATGTTAACATTTTAGACAGATATTCCGCTCAACAGACCTGGAGTCAAACTGTCATTCAATTCTCTGGAGGGGCAAGTCAGAGGCATACTTGCGATCTGATCCCAGACTCACCTTCCGCTGTTTGGTAGAGTCCAGCTTCACTAGCCAATAGGAAGCCACCTTTGATTTATGGTATTTCCAGTTGTCGAGGATCTGTAGAAGAAAAATATGGGTTAAAACGGGGAAAAATAATCATTTGAACATGCACAAAACTGGTCTTAATACAGACCACTCTTCCTTAGAAAGTATAATTACACTCAAGCAAAACATTTCAAAACACTCTCTGAGCATTTTATTAGTATCATTTTGAACACAAAAAAACACTGCAAGTCTACTCCACTGTTTTCATTACACCATTCCACCATTTCATTACATCTGCTGTTCTTTATTAAAGTGCTGTTCAATCACTGCCAAAAACAACAACAGTACAATCAGCAGATTTGGCTAGAAAGATGCCTGCAAGAGGAAATGAATAAACCTTTTAAACATGAGGAGATGCCTTGGTGATAGGTATTCTAATCATCATCATCATCATCATCATCATCATCATCATCATCATCATACTACTCTAAAGCAACTTGTCACTTAATATAAGCTAGAGCACAGTTAAAATATGAAGTCCTTTCTTTTGGTCGTTTTAAAACTATAACAACGTGTCAGAAAAATAAGACCATACGGACAAAGTCTAGAGCTCATTCCCACCGTCACACACTCACCCTGGCAAGACTTTCTTTTGCACCTCAGCTCAGACATGGAAAACCTGTAACATAGCTTGGTTCCATATGCCTGTTGACGTAATGTGTTTTTGGCTTCTGCACATGCGTAGGACTCCATTATGGAAAAGTTCCATGAACAGGACAGGATCATTACAGATTGAGCTGCTATGCGTGTGCGATATTTGGCATGTGGCACATGATACTAGGCAACACATGAAATATAATGTAAGAGGGAAGGGATTGTTTACTGCAGCACATCACTACACTGTCTTGTTATTTTATCCTCAGAGACTAGTTCTGACATTTTGGCATCAGACCGATTTTCAGCCAATTTGACACACAACTACATACACCACAACTACTGAAGGTTTCATCTAGCAAAGGTCTGTCAGTCTTCAGAGTCAGTTCTCCCACCCTAACCCGAGAATATGAAGCGTCACTTAACTAACTTAATATCTCACGCAAACCATTTCTTGTACTTGTAATGGAGCATGACTACTTTTTTTGCCATGTAAAACATTTTATAGAAATGATAATTAGCTAAGTAGGTGGACTGCCAAATTGCCCTCTATGGAAAAATCTCAAACATGATATCAATATGTGGGTAACAAGCATTAGTGTGGTATCTTTCCTTAGGTGAATTTAAATGCAAGCACAGAAAAATAGAGTCGGGATCTTTGGTTCTATGTTTAGCGGGTGTGTCAAAAATCCTTGGGGCATGTGTCGTTATGCTCAAAAGCTGTGCTGGATATTCCCATGCACTTGCTCCTAGTGCCAACATCACTGTGTACCTACAGGCACTGTTATTGTTGCTCTGTTGACTTAGTCTACATCGCCCCACTGGTGCACATAAACCTCTCACGTAGCATGCTAGATCCCCTGCAAACAGTGCTCCCATTGGGAATCTCCAGAGTAAACTTAATGTTTACTCACACGTGCACACACACACACAAAAAAAAAACAATCCACAAGGATTCACAGATACAGAGCTAAGGTATACAGTGAGGACACTTTCTTTTGCTTTCCAGAAAGTTGCATGTTTGCTTGTTTAGTATTCTCTCTCAATAAGAACCTTATGAACCCTGTCTGGTAAGATGCACACTCATTTGTCACATTTGTGTCATACAAACACAGATTACCCTCAATTTAAGCACAACACAACGCACTCGGTACGTTTCACCTTTCAACAGTTCCAACTGTGACACAAAAAGCAACTTTTTGAGTGAAACATAAAGAAGGCAATTAACACTGATACAAACACATCATTAGCCCAATTAGCCCTCAACTTTATATCATAGAAAACATAAATTGCCAAAGATTGTTTTCATGCCAAGCGAACACACTTTCTCTCTTGAGGCAAAGCGTGAACAGTACAGGTGCAGTTGCTCATCTGCGTTTCCATGGTGCTCCCATTAGGGTTTGTTAACAGTACAGATGTGGAGGTAATTGTCTCTCACGACCCAGACACACCTAGGTGTCAAGCGCACACACAAACTGTTTTTGCGCTTGTTGTGAGGCCAGTAAGCAAGGATGAACATGTCACTAACTGAATCTGAAGATCCACCTGTTATCAGCTCTGTAAACTTCTACAAGCCTGATAGATGATAGATGATAAAACGTGAGTCTTACTGACAAATTAAAATAACGATGTCAACCCGTCTTCTACGGGTTTGTCGGATCACCATGACCACCTTTATTTAGCAGCTCGAATCTGGTGATTCAATAGTCGCCTCATGCTCCAAACTGCTCATGGAAGACTGTACCTATGCTGGCCATCAAGTTGTCGGGATTAGATGTTGCACTGTCAACCCCGCAAGGCTTTTTGAAGTTAAGTAGCCATGTGAGAGAGGGACCAAGGACAAGGTTGCACTTTGGCCCAAATATGACATAAATAAACTGAAAGAACTAACTGCTATTTTTTTCCTGGATACTTCTACTGGTACAGCTCAAGAAAACTTTTTTTGTCCATTGAACATGTTTTGGTAGTATTTCTGTCATTAGTCACCCTGATAAGGACAGTCTATCCGGCTGCTGTCCTTTCAGCACCGCAGGAGCTGTGGTGCTGAACAGACAGCTGCTTCTGAGGACAGCGACGTCTGAGGTCAGAGTGACTGTGGATCGGACGGATGGACGCTTTCATAGTACTTTTGTACCGTTGATGTGTTGCTTCTGGAGTGAATTCAAGGTGAGCCTCTGCCTCTCTCTATTCTAATTTCTATTGTAATTTGTAATTTAAACATTTTCAAAACTTACACTTAAACTGCCATGTTTCTGTAAGACCAGCAATACAGCAGCACATAGTTGTGGTTCCTTAACTTGGTGCCATGGCTACTAATAGCAGCTAGTTTAGTAATAACTGAATGTTTAATTTTTAGGCAGCCAATTCTTAGGCAACAGTACATGCATGATAAACGTTATTTACATCCATAGGCTCCAGGATATTACTGTTAGCTACTATTAGCCAATTCTGCTAAATCAAGCATCAAAGAATTAACTTTAGCAATGACACAAACACACATACACGCACAAAATGCAAGGACACAGAGATCTAACCAGAAATAGTGGAGGCACTGATTAATACAAAGGAGCAGTGGGGAATAGAGCAGGGCTGCAAACTGACCGACAAGTTGTCACTGGGGTCATTTGAAAGACAATGGGAGCCAAGCCAGAGTGAACAGGCTATTGTAGAGGGAGGCGAGGAGGTCTCTTTTAGTTAGGCTGCAGAGTGACCGCACCTGGCCACAGAGGGGGCTCTGGGAATACAGTGGGTCTGGCTTTCACTTACTCACTCACTCCCACTTCCTCCTCCTTGTTTGTTTGTCTCTGTTACTTTTATACACTGAATCTTTTACACTGAAACCATTTTGACCCACAAAAATACAAAAATGTTTTATTGTAATTGGCAAAACATACACAAATACAATAGAAATAGTGCACCCACCTCGTCCAGCACGGCCTCAGCCTCTTCCTCTGTTTTTCCTGGAAACCTGATCCTCATGGCGGTAAGCGCGGCCAGAGTCTGACACACCAGCTCGGCCTCCTGCTCTTTACTCCTCAGGTTTATCAGTGGATCACCCTAAACGCACACACAATTGGAAAGAAACCAATTGGGAACACAGATGTGTATTAAATTTAAGCAAAAGGTTTCATTAAACACTATAGTATCATATCATGTTCAACACATACAGCATGTCATTATCTGTCATGGAAGAGAAATGTATATAATTCTGATTAAAGGCCGCAAGAGTCTGATTTATTCATTTTGGAGCAAAGTACACTAAGTAAATGTAATCATTTAAAGAATCGCAGTTCAATATTATTTTCATTATTAATTACTTATAAATTAATAGTATTCTCCCCTGACAAAAAAAGGCAAATAAATTTTTTTGTGTCTGCAAACATTTAATCAATCTTATTTTATGTAGGAGTAGGGCTGCACTCAATCACGATGTCGTCATGTGCAATTACATAAAACAGAAAAGGTGTGTGTGACGCTCTCTTCTCTGTGTGCACTGCAGTCTGCTCATCATCTCCGCCCACATCAGGCTCTCCTATGTATCTGTAACATTATGTTCAATCAGAAAAAAGATTTTTGAGCAGTGTGCAAGTAATGTTTAAGCATAGTGTTTAAGACAACAACCTACAGTAACCCCCCTACCCGCCTCGCTGCAAATCGTTCAACAAACAAACATAGTCGGACTCGCCACCGGAGCACCGAGATAAATGCCAGTGCTCCAGTCACTCTGTGACAGAGAGACGTCTTCGGCAGTTGAATCGGTAAGCTACTATTAACTGAACATTATACTCTTTATTTAATGTTAATATCTATGTAATAATATGTTATATACTAATACACTAATGTATATTAGTTCCTCCTCCAGTTTGTGGATAGTGTCTCTGCAGTGGACAGATGTAGATTTACCATGCACCATTTGTTCCATTATAATCGAATTGCAATCACAAATCGCAATATTATCCACAATAATCGCAATATGACTTTTTCTCCAAATCATGCAGGCCTATGTAGGAGGCTCCTCCAAACCACTTCAGTACAAGAAAGTATAAAGTTGTATTCAGACATGAGTATTTGTTAACATGTCAAAACAATGTGAGCAGGGTGTAATGTGTTATTACTGCATAATGTATATTAGTCTTTGTTATTTCAAAGTATTGGGGGCACTTTAAATTTCACAGGCATTTTATGAGCAGGCATTTTTGCCATGAGTGCTCATTAATGTATAATCCTGTTGCCACCTTTAACAGGTCATTTTTTTATTTACTTAGTAGTCAGCACAGAGCAGTATCAGTGACATGCATCATGTTTTGTATAAGAATAACCTCAAAAGTCCATGTTATTATTGCTACAGCAATGCACTCACTGGTGAACCTATATCCAAGCTGAGATTTCCTGCACCAGCATGTACTTATTCCAACAGGGAAGTCAAGTGTGCAAGAAGGTAACAAATGAAACGGTAAAAAATAAGGAAATTCTCATGTCATTTTGCACTCTGTGGCCTTTTCAGTACAAAGGTTTACCACTTAGTTTTTTTTAGTATTCTGCTCCATTTCATTTCGTTCCACTATATCCAAAGGTTACCAGCGTACTTGTTAAGAAAAGGAAGGGGAATGGAGGAGGCAGGCAGAAAGCAACAGATGGCAACATAATAGAAGTTCATTGTGGTGGACTACATTAGGCCTATACAGAATTGAAAGAGCTGCTTAAGTGATTCCTTTTGGGCCAGAATACAATATAATCCACATGAAGAGAAAAGCAAAGAGGAGAGGTAAAAACAACAAATACATGTGTGCATCAGACTTTGGTGATATATAATTGTATAATTATTGATTGCTTGCTTTAAACATACTTGGAGTAGTAGATCAGCAGAGGATTGCCACAATGAGCAATATGACAGCTTGACTATTTAAAAATGAATTTAGCAGACTCTTCTGTGAATGACAGATTATGTGGCACATTCTGAATTGTGAAGAGGTAAGCCCTACTTGGTAAGCCACTACTGTGTGTGTCGAATAACTTACTATGTTGGAGTGGATGGTCCCCAGGCTGTTGCTGTGAGGCACACGGTGGGCGGAGCCACTACGGCTCAGCGAGTGAGAACGCAGCGTGGCAGAGCTTGGCCTGATGAGGGGAGTGGCCATTGGAAGTGTGGGAGAAGGCCTGGTGGACAACGACCGCACCTCATTGGGCGATGAGAGGGAGGCGATTGAGCGAGGGCAGGAGATGGAGCGCCTGATTGGACCAGAAAGTGTTGGGGAAGCAGAGGGGGCGGGGCTGGTTTTGAGCGACTTGATTGGAGGTTTCCAGTGCATGCGTCCTGTAGAGAAACAAAAGAGAGGGAGGGGGGCGGATGAATACTGACTCACTGTCACATTTGAATTTCTTTTCTTCCCTTGTCCTGTCTCAGAGTCCCAGTCACTGTCAAGCTCTCCTCTCTGCTTTCCATCCTCTGCCGGGTGGCTTTGGAAATGAAGTGCAGCATTAAAACTCCCTTTGCCGCACAGTGGCCCGGCGGCCCAGTGTGTGTATGTTATTAACGACCGCAGCATGTGTACTTGAAACCAGAAACTAAACAGTAGTCCTGTCTGGTTTGGAGATGGATTAAAGAGCAGCTCTCTCTCTCTTTCTGAGACACACATGTACACTCACGCTAGACAAACATACGGAAAACACACGCAAATACACCGAAAATTAAGCTGAAAACCCACACTGACATTCTCCATCACCCTTGAAACTTGTCCAGCTTGTCTGCCAGCCAGTGTATTAGAGTGTGTTTTCTATTTGTGCAGGGTGTGTGTGTGTGTGTGTGTGTGTGTGTGTGTCTGACATTAAGTGTGCACTCTAGTGATTATATGTGTCTGTCTGTCTGTGTGTGTTTGTGCATGTGGCTGCCAAATGAGAGCATTATGGGGCTTAGTCCTAGCAGCTCTTTGGTGGCTTGGTATGGAGTAGGGCTTGGCAGGGTTGCTGTCTCTCTCTGCACACACGCATACACACGCACACAGATACGGAGTCCAAAAGTTGTGCTTTTTCATGGGATTGTTCCTTAGTTTGTGACAAACAGAATGAGCTCATGCAAGGGTCCTGTCTATTGAGTAGTAAAACCAGCAGCCCATAGAGTTTTTTTCTTTCCAAGGTCGCCACATAGATTGCTGTGAAACGTACCCTCCTTCTCACTTCAGAGAGCTGAAAGTAAATAGATTTCTGGGAATTTCTGGGAATACATGACTTGGGAATGTCTTATCACTCTCACTTTAAAACAGAGAATAGTTCAGCATTAAACCCAAGGTGTTTTCAAGATAAGCAACAAGGTCTTTTTTTCTCTCTTTCAATAAAAATCCCTTCTTCTCTTCACCCTCCGTTCACTTGAACTGTACTGCTCAGGATGCTTTTCTTTCTTGCTTGCTTGCTTGCTTTTCAGTGCTTTGACGTTTGTGTGTGTGTCCACCTAGTGTGTGAAGCTAGGACAATCCTTTACTTAGGTACCCAGCAACAAATCTACATCCCATGAGTCACAAGCTCTAATCGGCATGCTAACACTTTAATTAAAATCCTAAAGATCTACTACCATTTTATCACATCACTTAGGCACATAAATACTGCCGGATTAACGAACATCTGTAATGCAGCCCCTGCTTGCTCACGCCATAACAACCTGCCCCAAGCTGCTGCTGGAGAGTGCGTACGTGCATGCACTGTAGGTACTGATCAAAGCAAAACTCTCAGCATTTGTAATAAAAAGTGTGTGTGCATGTATATGGAAATGTGTTCTGTATAACTATGAATATTTTCCAAACTGTTTAAATGTGGAAAGTGTACCAGGCCGGAGTGTATGCCATATGCTTGTAGCATCACAGGATCAATTTCAATTGCGTTATTGCATTCTTACATACATTCATGCTCGCTATCTGTCTTCACTTTCTCTGTGACAGTCAGGTAATGCAAAAAATGAAGACTCAAATGCTAAAACAAATCTTAAAAATGTGCATATATGTAGGTGTCTGACAGTGAACATTTACACATCTGGAAAAACAACTTTGTTGTAACAATGAAGCTAACCACTGTTATCAGACGGAAGGTTTCAGCAGAAAAAGAAAGACACCAACAAAGATGGCAGGAGGAAGAGAGAATGAGCAAAATGAGGAGGAAGCGAACAAGCCACATACAAAGAAAACAAGAAAAATTGCAGGAAACAAGGTCCCTGTCAAACCCCCACATGCTCTGGCTTCATAATAAAGAAATTTTTAGACACTTTTATACATCCTGCTGCTTTACCTGAGCGCTCAGCCAAGTTCTTCTCCTTGCTATCCCCAAGGTCATAGGAAACTTTCTTCTCCCTCTTCTCTCTGCCTCTTCCTACTCCTGCTTTCGTCCTCTCCTCCTCTTCTTCGTCTGAGGAGGAGCAGGAGTTGTCAGCGCTGCTGCCGCTGGTGAAGTCAGCCAGGTAGTCTGGTCGTTGACGTCTTGGTGTCTGACTGCATTCTGGCATGGCGGTCAAAGGCTGGTCGGGACAAACAGATACAGACACTAAAGGCAAATACATGTGTGCAGAAGACATACACAAACCATAATTAGGAGGAGAATGTGCGCATGTAGATTGACATAGCAGATGGATTTTTGCACATATATACAGACCAAACAGACATTATAATTATAATACACATGTGATCTTTCTCTCTTATATACACATATAAACATCCTTCTACCTCTATCCTCAAGGGACCTTCCTCTGACTGCATTCACTTCCTAACCCTAAACCTTCCAAAACTCCTTCTCACAAGGACATAAGTACAAAGACATTGACATGTCATCAACCTCCCTCAGCCCATTACCATCTGTCACTGGGAGACGTGCCCACGGTGTGTATGTTTGCTTGCAGGCTCATTATGCACATGCGCTCCTTTATAAGCCTGGCTGTAGCTACGAATAGGAACAAGAGTGGCTTCTTAACTTGAACACATTTGACCTGAGTGGGTATGTAAAGGTTAAATTCAAAGTAAAAGTTTCAGAGTTTCTTTAGATACTAAATGTTTTACATATCTGATGGTCTGCGTAAATGATATGAGATAATGACTGTGTGTGTGCAAGAGCAGTTGGAGCTTCTGAGGACTTCTGTGATGTTCCCTCTTTGACATAAACCAGTGAAATATTTATTTCATGTTGGTGCAACTGTGAAGATTGAATTTTGAAACTCAAACCTTTTTTTTCAAATCAAAAGTTTGTCAGATGATAATCAAACCTTTAAATCTCAGCTAAGTACCGCGGCTGACTTGAGCACATATGAAATCATGATCTACTTCAGCAGTAAAACACAAACACATTTTTTAAGGTAAGAGTTCATTAAGTTGAGTGTCTGTATCACATCCTGGAAGGGGACACACTGATAGCATTAATAAAGCACTTATTCATCTGTTATTCAACTGTTAGCGCGGGCAGTGCTGTCAGGCCATGCAAATTAATGGGCAGGAAGTGATGACAGGGCTTACACAGTCACCGCTAGGTAGCTGTGGGTGAGTGATAGAGGAGGATAGAGAGGAAAATAAAAGGGAAGATGGGAACATCAGATTGATGGGGAGAGAAATAAAGAGGAGGACAAGGTGAATCGGAGTACGGCAGCGGGGAGAAACAGAGGAGCCGCTGAAAAGACGGGGAGAACGGAAATGAGCACAGAGGGAGAAAAGGACACAAGAAGACAGCGCAAAGACAGAAGGCCAGATACTGAATATATGTGTGAAGAATGTAAATTTACACTAAATGGTGAGCTGAGGAGAAAGGTGGGGGAAGAGGCCATTATAAAGAGGAACAAATATGATAAAGTGTATATCAAAAAGACAGAGGAAGACAATAAAAGAAACAACAAAATAAGAAGGGAAAAAAGAAAGAAAACTTGAAGGCACTTGCTAGCTCTCCCTCCTTTCACTTCCTGCCTTCCTTGCTTTCTACCTCTCGTCCTTTCCGTCTGAATTTCCTCAACGACGATAAACCATAGCGGCCGTTCCTTCCCTCAAAATCCTGTCTCTAATCCCTTTGCCTCACTCCTCTCTTCTAGCCTTCGTACACTCGTTGGTTCAATTTCACCAGATGGCTTGCGAGCACTACACCCCAAGGAGTGAATCTATCCGTCACAGCTCTTTCTTTCCCCCTGCTCTCAATGTCTCTCTCCGCGCACTCAGCAACATCGAAACTGACGGGGTCCAAATTAATTTGGACAACAGTGATTGTGTCTGAACAAGTCCTCATTCCAGCTAAGGCCTCTCTAATGCAGCGCTGAACTGCCCTGTCGAGTCCCTAACATACTCTTTGAGTGTTCCAGCCAATTTAGCCCTCGAGTGAGGGATGGATGTAGATGTGCAGGGAGAGAACAGGAATGGAGAGGTGAAGGGAGGGGAGTGAAGCAAGGTGATGGAGGGAGTAATGTGCTGTTGTGGGAAATGGAAGGGGCGTATAGATGTATGTGACAGAGAGAGAGAAAGAAAGAGAGGGAGATAGACAGAAAGAAAGATAGCACAGAGAGAACGAGAGAGACAGCATGACAGCTGTCCCCTTGGGGAGTTGGGTCTTTTCTTTGGGCCTCTTTCTGATTCTTTTCTTTCCTGCCTAACCCGCTACCCCCCTGCTTTTATTTTTCTGAATCACGTCCTATGTGCTTTCTGTGGGCGTTAGCGGCATCTGCCTACCTGCCTACCCCCTCCCTCCCTCCTTCCCACTCTCTCTGACACTTTTCTTTGCACTTTTTCTCAGGTCCCTTGAGGCACGTGGCCTTTATTCTCCCTCCTCTCTCTTGGTTGCCGTGTCTCTCTACCTCTCTCTCATTTTCACCCACCTTTGGGCCTCGTTGCCTGGAGGATTTGCCCATCAACTTCTCGTCGTCCAGTTCACATTGCTCTAGCAGATCCAAGATGTCCTCCTCCTACACACCAACACATACCGAAAACACAAGGTAGTTGAGATTATGCCAAAGCTTGTTACATAAGGAGCATACAGTATCAGCAAAGACTAACAGGGTAGTGAATCTAGATGATACTCTGATAAGGAATAATTACAATTATTTGATGTTTTAAACCTTTTAATTACTTTGAAGTCAAAATGACGTGTGAAAAAGTTTGACTTCAAAGTCATATGCCTTATCTGGGTGTCAGAAAAATGCCCCTGGCAATAGCATTGCTATTTGGCAGCACTCATAGAGGGTGCAAAAGGCAGCTCCACGGCCATCGCCAATATGCTGGAGCCTTGGCCATTTGGCTGTACCTGAAATGCAGGCAAAGGTGATTAATGTTGCTTCACATCTGGGACATAAAAAGCTCCCACTTGCCGCTCAAATACAGATGAAAAGTGATTGTTTTCTCACAGATTAGCCATCAAGCTGCTTTCGGGGTCCATGAAAAGGTCACCGTGCCCCTGGCTCTGTGCGGTGGTGTGTGTGCCTGTGTCTTTGTGTGTACACATATGTGTACAGTGGCTTATTTCCATGTCTGGAAGTTTTGGTTCTTCTGTCTTACATTATGCATCCATGGGCACAGACACACTTTTTGTGAGCTTTTGCATTTTTCCAAATGATACGTATCACTAAAAATGTATTTTTAGTTTACATATTATTATATGTTATAAACTTCGTGCTCATGTGACTGTGCAGGCATTTATGTGTGTGGTGTGAACTTGTAAATGTGCCTGAACTGAGTTGGGATGAACTTTGCCTTGTTGCTGCCTGACCAGACAGTTGAGCTAGTGGCAGATGTAAAAGTAAACTTGTAAATTCTCCATCAAGGCCTCATATTTTAAAAATATCAGTGAAAGAAATAAATTAAATAAAAAATCAGGACAGGTCACTCAGTGGGTTAGTTGGGTTTATCAATTTAAACCCCACATTATCTATGTGGAAATTTAAGTGTTTCACAATTGCAGGATTAAGTAATGTGGACTATGTGTTGAAAGTAGTACGCCAGCTGTCTGCTGCAGTATTTGTCCCTAAGATTGCAGCTGCTTACGTCTCCTTTTGAAATCCGTGCAGTAGATGGTGACAGCCGGCAGCCGCAACATATTACTTTGGGGCAATTGCAGCCGTCAAAAGTACGTCCAAAAAAGGTGCTTTTTTTGCCACCAACAGGCTCAGATTGTTATACAAGGTGTCATTAACAACATCATTGAAAGAAAGCATCCCTACGTGTAACACCTGGTGACAATCCTTGTTTAATTTCATGTACATAGAGGTATTGCTAGCAATACTTTATTTCCTGTACATAGAGGAACTGCTAGCAAAACTTTATCTGCTGTATATAGAGGAACTGCGAGCAAGATTGTTTTTCCTAACATTAACCGAACACAACAAACTGCAGTCTTTAATGCGGACTCACATTTCCAACTCGCATCGCACACGATTTCAGAGCAAGAACTGTCCTTGAGCGAGACTTCTGTTTCTGCTTAAAAACAAAGGGTGTGAGCGGGTGTTACTCAAAGGGATCTTTTCCATTATGTTGTCAAACACCTTGTACACTTTTTGTGGACATAATATGGACAGGCGTGATTGCCCTGAAGGAATACATTGCAGCCACTGGCTAAAGCCATCTACTACACCGTACAGATTCCAAAAGTTTTGTACCTACTAGTCATTTCGAGTCCAAAATATATAAAAATGGGGCCCAGGTTTAAAAATACCAAAATTACCCTTTAAGGTGGGATAGGATGCTGTAGCATATTAGGCCTATGCATGGATTGTATATGGATTGTATAAGTGGTCTTGAGGAGCTAACAACCAAACTTTGAAATGTTTATTTATTTAAAAAAACGTTAAGAATACAGTACTTTGCTTTAAAGAACTTATGTAGAAATTAAAGGCATTTTAACTCCTGTAAAAGTCTGCCAACTCAATAACACTTCATGAGGCAAAACCTTCCCCACCCACTGTGGTTTAAAAACCACTGGAGGCCCATTACCTTGATAAATTGTACCAAAGTAGATTACATGGATGTTTTGACATGTTTTACAGTATGGGAGAAACTTATACAAATACAGAAATTACAGATAAACTGAAAGCAATTTAATTTATAACACCGGCAGTCTACTTCAAATGATGCACCTCCATAGATTGGAGACAGCCCTGATTTACCAATCACTGGCTATGCTCTCACTAATAAGTATTTTCCAATGTGCTAAGATGAAGTTTTTTAAGGATCACAAATTATTCAAATGAAACATTTTACACCCTCTGTATGTATCAGTCTGCATACAGTACCTTGCTATCACCAATGATCTCTGTTCATGTCCGCTCATAAACTACATTGTCCAAAGGGCTTTTTTGCACCAGGGGACCATATGTGTAGTCCTGTCCAGGGGTTTTCAGAACAAGCTTTTGTTGTATTTTTATCCATTTTTGGTGAAAAAGCAGTATTTTTTTCTATTGCTGGCAGCTTCAACTCTGACTCCATATTTCTTGGCTGTTTGACAGATGACCCTGTCTTGTCCATTTCTGTGGTAATGTAGTCAGAAGACGCTTTCCACTGGTTAGGAATTTATGTCCTCCAAGGTAAAAAAAAATAAAACCACATAACCCTGAGCCAGCAGAAAACTTCTGTGAGTAAAACTGGGTTTATTCCTTTAGATAAAACCTGGTCAGTGCTGTTGTTACTTTCTTTGTCTGTAGTTGGCGATGTTTGAACTGGAACTGGAGGTTCAAATGCAGAGCAGATGATACTGGCTACTGTCCTCACCAAGAGTACTATGTGAACCGTACACTAGTGAACAGTGTCTTCTTACAGCAGGAGACACGACTTCAAGATTAATGAGAACATGAAATCCATCTGAAAATCAAATGAAAAATATGTACTCTTTTTAAACCAGACTATTCCTCTTAAAAGAGCATTTTAGGTGAAAATAGTTAACAAAACAAAAACAAATGACCGTTACAGATTTTTAATATTCCTCTGCTTAATGTGCATTTGCAGGGTTTGCAGACCACTTTGATCTGCACTAACTGGAGTGCTCCCAGACAACACAGTTTGTGTACTAGTACAGTTTTATTATACTGGCAGAGCACTACAGGCCAGCTGAGCATGCACCTGCTCAACAACATTTTTCTTTTTTCTTTTCTGTATTTATGTGAGGAAAATGGTAGAAATGTGAAGACAACAAACTGAGCATGCAGGAAAACATAGATAGCTAACAACAACAGAACTAACAATCTGATGCATACCTGTCAACTTAACTGTAACGGAAATGGGGAGACGGGTGATGCAAACCCTGTAGAAACCAGTGCAACCCACGGCTACGTTGTCTGTAGCACAGCAATGAAGCCAGGAAGGGAGCTCTGCAGTGCATCAGCATGTTATCACTGGGATTACAACACACATTTTATTTCCTTTGAAGTGTGACAATTCCTGACATTTTTCAATTTATGACCCTGAGAAGCCCACAAATGCAACAAACACGAGTCCTGCGGGTACACTGTCTGTCAGACCTGACAGATACGTTGATAGCACACTGGCAAATGACCTCTGGCCCCTTGCAACAGGAAAAAGCCAAACAGACAATGCATGTCAGATGAAGAATTATTGATCCCACCGGGGTGATAGGCCAAAGCACAAGACTGGTGAACAAAATTAGAGAGTCTGGCTTTTCATAAGATCATTAATTATGTTTAAGTCTTGGTCAGACTTCCGTTTCTGCCCATATATCTATAATCTTTTGCAGGCTCGCAATCCCATCTGACACTCGCCGAGAGGTAAGCTACACCCTGGACAGGTCAGAAGTTCATCACATGGCGGAGAAACAACAATTTGCGTTCACATTTACACCATACGGGCAATTTAATGTCACCAGTGAACCTGCAAGTTTTTTGACTGTGGGAGGAAGCCAGAGCACCCGGAGCAAGGAGAACATGCAAACTCCACACAGAAAGGCCCCAGCCAGCCAGCACTTGGGGCCACACTGGAATCCATTGGTTTGCTAATATCCTTGCTAATTGTAGATACAATTTGTGCGGTTTATGCTTTCACATAGGATAGCTACGTAGCAAAGGCTGACTGCTGGACTGCTAATGCTAACATTTGCTAGCTAATTTCCCAATAAGTCAACGGAAGCTGTGCTTTATGAGTAAAGGCAAACTGGTACTTGAACAGGCAACTTGAACAACTTGAATAGGCAACAATAGCGCTCGGACTAATTCCACTATTTAAATACAGTAATAGTGCAAATCATGCAGGCTATATGTAAGCTAAACTGTGTCTCCAGCGTCAATGTGTGCAGGCAAAGTCAAAAGCAAAGCTGAAGTGCACAAACAAACCATAGCATACTGAAAATCAGAAACATCCTTTCTATACCATAAATTGCCAAGATCAGTATCTCACACATTGTCGCTTATTAAGATCATTCCTGTTGTCACTCATGATCATGTTATTAGATAGCAAACTGTAGAGCGTCCTCTCTTATTATTATCTCTCTCCCTTCCTACTTTGAACGAGAGCCACATCTCCGTGTGTTGACTAAATTAAACTTACGTTGGCCTGGTGTTTCGACTCTGCCTGATCTTTGATTGACATCTCTATAAAAATTATCTGCAGAGATTCCACTCTTGAAAGGACACATAATAACTTTGTGGCTATTGATGTAAGTTTGTTTCTACAAAAGCTGCAATAGTTGCATATGACATCTCCTCCCAGTGCTTTGATATGAATTTGTAATGCAAATACTACTGTCTAAAATATCCATATTCAGTATTCACGATTACTATTCACTTTACACAAAAATGGTTAAGGTTTTTTGTTTCATCTGCATCTTTCCTACTCATCAATGCTTCTCCCCTCCATGTATTTTAATATACCACAATGCCTTTCTCTGTCTTTTTGTTTCATTGATTTCTTCTTTCTGAATACATAAACAGACTTGAAAAAAGAAAATTGCCTCTTTCTGTTGCTTATTATTTTGTACTCTACTCAATTCAGCCTGATTCATAAAGTGTGTTCATAATAGGAGTCTGTCACAATACTTCAAAAAATATTTTACAAAAAACAAAAGTGACTAAACAACTTTTTACGTCTTTTTTACTTTGTGATTATTTTTCTCAACCTTCTCTTGTCACCATTTAAACACTTCACATTCATCTCTATTCTCTGCTCTCTCCTGTAAAGTTGTGTGGAATGGAAATCACCCTCTCTCCTTTGCAAGGTCTCTTCATACCTTTACCTTCAAAGTTTAGCTGAAGCTACATTCCTCCCGGTAACAGAGAGTCTTTTGCATTTACATGCATACAATGACTTCTACTGCTACAAACATGTACATATCTTACATATGTTAGAGCATGGCCACAGACATTTGTGTGTGCATGAGTGCGTGCATTCAAATGTAAATGTTCAAATGTGTATCCCTGAACTTTTGTCATAACATAAATCATTGACCTGTAGCAAAGTACTGTACATAAAAAGATGAAGGCAGCAACTGTAATCAACTGTGAAGCCTCTTCGCAACTAACTTTGACAGAAAGAATTTTTTAAAAAAAGGACAGAAAGACACAGAAACTGAAGAGTGTCTAACTGTAAAGAAACAAAAATGACATTGTTGTGTGGGATTTGATTTGCTTTTAAAAGCTCATGTACACACAGCACAATAAATATTTGTGGAGAGACAGAGTGAATGACAGTGGGAAAGCGAGGCAGATAGAGAAGAAGAAGGACATTCTGTCAGACGTTTTAACAAATACGAATGACTGCGGCACACTTTCAGCATTATTTGCGCATCCCTTTTTGTCTCTGTGGGCAGAATCTTAATAGAAATGCGTGTGTTTCTTTTCTTTGGCATGTGCTTGTCCAAAAAGTGTCTGTATATTGTGTGTATATGTTTGTGTGTGGGTCTCTGTAGGTTTCTATGATGTGTGTGTGTGTGTGTGTGTGTGCGCGTGACAGTCTGCCACTGACGTACGTGCCTTCATTCGTTTCAGAGGATTATTCATTTCCTTTTGAAGTGAGGCAGCTCGCCCGGCAAGGAAGGTCTGAAAGGCGGCAGAGAGCAGGCTTTCATACTTCTCCAGCAGCAGCTTGTCGTCTGGGGGGTAAATACGTCTGTAGGCCGCAGAGACACAGAGAGAAAAGCAAGGAGAGTGAGAAAGGAGTGGTGAAAGAGGGAGAAAGAAAAGGCAAAGAAGGAGGGTCATCAATGCAGGGAGAAAGGGGATGTGAAGGGAAATAGAAGAAATGATGAAATATAGAGAAAAAGAAGAGAGAAAACAGTTGGGGTACACAAGGGAGAGGGCGGGAGGGATGGGGTGGAAGGAAAGAAAGAAAGAGAAGAGGAGGATTGGGGTTCAGCAAAAGAGGGATATGAGTTGAGAGGAGGAGCGGTGACAGATAAAAGAAGAAGGGTTAAGAAAAAGAGTGGAGAAAGAGAGTTAGCAAAGAGATAGAAAGATGAAGAAAATGAGCAAGAAAGAAATAGAAAGGGAATACACAGATGGAGAGAGGGAGGAGTGGATGGAGCGGGGCACAGAGAGGTCGAGGCACAGCAGGAGAGAGTATAAGAGCAGGCAGGAGGAGAAACACACAGACGGAGAGAATTATATACGTTTTTCAATGAGATGTGTGAAATTATGGAGAGACAAAGGGAAGGTGAGTGGCAGGATCAGGGGAGAGGAATTGAACGAGGGGGCAGCAAAGAGAAAAGACAGTAAGAAATAAGTATTAATGGAGACCTGAGACTTGAGTTAAGAAACTGTACAAATGTCAGTCACATGGCATAATGCATAAACCGCTTTCCACACACACACACACACACACACACAGTGAGATGTGCACTTAAACGTTTGTCAAAGTCTTATTACAGCGCCTATTCACACATTTTGCATAGTTCTGCTTAGTTTTACCAGTGCTCAGTGTTTATCTTATATCTGAGGGGATTAGGAAAATGTATAAACCTCTGCCTGGTTATCCTCATAATACATCTCCAAAGTTCCCCCCGAGTCATCGCTTTAGCCATCAAATCAAAACAATGACAGTGTTTTAATCAAAATAAGCATTGGCCAGTGTGGAGTGTAAAAGTGGGAAAATAGCTTGGCGGCTAGACAGACATATATAGCGCCAGACGTCTCCTGAGCTGGCCTTTTGAATCAACAGAGAGTTAAAGTTAAAGGGAGTTAAAGTACAGACCTCCATTTTACAAACACAAATATATAAAGTTGGATGTAATGTTTATGCAGCAGCAGGACATTTTCTGCCATGAGGTCCAAGACGACAGGCAGAGTTTTGTAAATATTGATTGGAAAGCTATTACTACTAAGCTATTCACACATATTAGCAAGTGCAATGCCAAGTAAAGTTTAACACTGCACAGTTTCACCATTAAAACTTTTACTGCATCCCATCTGCCATTAAACAATTTTATACAAAGATGCTGTTCTGGGTACATGATTTCCATATTGTTGAGAAGTTGACCCAATTCTATGCATTACTTTAGTTACTGCAGTTCAAATCAAGCCACTGAGTGAACTGAATGTTGCGAGACTTCAACCAATGAACCAATCACTTTATTTCCTGCCTGTGGCACTATCCTATATGAGGGGTTTTTTTGTAACTGCCATACTTTTTAATCCACCTTTAAGGTACATTGACCAGCTAACATTCCTACTATTGGGAGATGTGGAAAATGTCTCTTAACAGCCATAAAAACTGAATTCAAATGATAATATATGAAAAGAGCCAGAACTAGTCAATCCTCAAAGAGCAACATAAATCATTTCAGTGAATAAAAAGGTCAATACTTTAATAGTGAGTGTTAACTGCTCCCTCCTTTTTGGCACCCTCCATCTCTGAACATATGGCCATTTTATGTGTGTGACCCTACAATATTGTTTTAATAAAATGTTCGCGCTGAGGCTTTTTTTTCCCTCTCGCATGTTCCCAATTGGGCTAGAGACACAACTAATATTCATATTGCTTTTACATCACTTTAAAACTATCCTTGTTTGGTCAACAGTGTCTCTTAAGTCTGCTGATTCCAACTGCTTAAATGATGAGGAATCAACAATGGCATCAGCCGGGTTTCCCTCTGATGCCACAGGGTCCTGGCTTGTCTGTACCTGATGCAAGTTTCATCTAATAGCCGAATGTAAGTAAGTTCATTACCCAAACTCATCTAATGAGAAGCACTGTTAATCAGACTCCAGTGCTGCGCTGGGACACGATTTGAATGCTAAGAGGTCTTTATTAGGGGTGCTCCAGACAGACCTCAGCCGGTCTGATTGACTGTCTGGCTGCGTGTCGGAGAAGAGGAAGGAGGTGACAGCCCTTCATGCAGGCAGGGATCAGCATTCTGACTAGCCATTCAGTCAAGTGATGAGTCAAGAAGTCACTTAAACTTGGAGAGACAGCAAGAAGTGTGTGAGCCAATTGTGTGGGCGTGTGTGTGTCTGCCTGTGTGCGCAAGAAATGGAGAGAGAGAAATAGAAAGAAAGATAATCAAGACCTGGAAATGTGTATGAGTGTACATGTTGGATAAAGAGAGGAATATGCGGCAAATCAGAACAGGTGTTGCTGAGTCATGCTCTAAGGTGGACTATTAAAAATTGACATGCTCAATGTCTTCTAAAGTCCTAGCTGGATTTGAAGGAGAAAAGGGTAGAGTTGTTTGGCAAAGAGAAGATTGAAAATGGTTTGCAGTAGGCAGGCAAAGTGTACATGCTAATTTGAATTTCTGCCATGCAAAAAAGGTAAATGTGTGCATAGAGCAGTAACAATTTCAACCTTGCCATTACACACTACCTCTGATTTCCATTCTTGCTTTCTATTTTACATATTCTCTCAGTCTTAATTCTTCTGCTCACGCTCTCAAAACATTGGGTGTTCTATTTTGTTTGTTCTCTCTGCAGCGGCATTATTTATTCTCCTGAGAGCTTGGCGCTCTGCAGATGACCCCATAAATGTAAGTCGAGCAGGAGTCGGTATAGTGGGTGGAGGGAGAGCCCCCTCTCCCTCCGTTAGTTTGCGCCTTCCTTACCTGTAGTTCCCCAGATGTTGCTTTTCATGCTCCTCCCTGGAGATCTGCTTGCGGACCTGTGCCAGTCGCTCTTTCTAGAAATGGGAGAAAACCAAAGAAAAAAGGAATAAATCTCTCAGGTTAAGGTCACTCCCAGCCCTACTTTATCTTCTATCAGAAATGATAAGATAAGAATAATGTCTTAAAAGCGAGCAGGCAAGAGAAGAGAAATATAAGAAAAATGTTGTCTCACCCAACAATGACTCATAATTATAGAGGCATTTTTCCATGTTCTCTCATATTAATATGTTTCAAAGATAAAATTGTGGAGCTCAGTTTGGCCTATTTGGCATAAAGCAGAGAGGAGGGGTTCACTCCACAACTGGCACTGCAGTATCATTGAGCTCTGAGCGATATGTACCTTCAATAGACCTGATCCTGGTCTCGCACTTCAGCCATAACAGCATTTACAGATGATGTAGTGCCCTTTTTAAAATAGTGCCTCTGCGCCATCTTTCCTTATTCCCACTGATTACTGCCATGGCTGATCAAAAGGCTAATCAAAGAGGGTGGGAGGCATAAAGTACTAGTAACTACCACTTTTCCACATATAGATGAGAAAAGCTCCCCCAACTCCTTCATTTCAAAGGGAAAATAATTAAATGGTATGCTTGTCTCAGAGAACTTTTTTCTCTTTTGACGTAGAGTAAGAGGTACGTTTCTGCCCAGGCTTTTCTTCTCATTTCAACTTTTCTTGTTAACACAAACACACTGGTGTATTGTTTGGTTGTTTACCAAAGTGAACATGTCCTATAAAATGTCTAATTTTCTTTCTATTTTTTCTTATTGATGCGTTTACAAAATGTCTCTGATAATATATCTCATACCTGTCCCTGAAAAGTCAAGCCAACTTTTGTGCTCATTTCAGTGTGGCCTAGAAGGCTCATGACTCATCAGGGCTTTTGACTCTACAGGCATTGTTTTAGTCCCCAGGCTGCTTTTAAAAGTCTGGGTGGGGAAATGAATGGGTTTGACGCTTAACTCCCTTCGCCATAGTCAATGCGCACCACCTTGTACAAGTAAGTGCTCAGTATCCCAGATGCTCCGCTGCAGTTGGTCAGTTGCCAGCAGAGACAAATGTGCTTTTACAAGGCAGATCAGGGAATATGTGTATAAATGTGAAGCAACGTCTTGCTCAGCAAAACCTTTCGTAGTGAATAATAAGGTTGAAACAAAATGCAATAGTTTAATCAATTGTTTGTCCCTTACCAGCTCCTCTCTCCTTCTCTCCAGTGTGTGACGTTGTTTCTCCCAGTCTGAGGAAGCAGCCGAGAGTTTCTTCATGGAGCCGTGTCCATAGAGCCGTCTTTGAGCCTCTGCCTTTTGCTGGGCCAGGTTGCGTTTCTTATCACTGGCTCTGGATCAACAAAAGTACAAGTCAAGAGAATGCACATTTAAAACATCAGCACCATTCAAGTACATTATCTAAGAATACAAATGTTATGTTGTTTCAGATGTTTTCCCACTGTACCTCTCACAACTTCCAACTACCAAGGGGGGATAGAATTTGGTAGGGACGGTTACTAAATTGTCCCCTGAAATAAATTTCTGTTGTACTTGTTAACAGCTATCATTCTCTACTACAAGTGTAATGCATTTTCGTCATGGACAAGCAACAAATCTAGTGAGTTATTCAGACCATCAGGGGGAAAGTGAGAATCTATGGTTACAGGGGCGCGCTCTGAAACTTCACAATAACACAAAGGTTGAACAATGTGGGGTGGTAGATAAGCAGCAGTCCTTGTAGTGATTGTTTCATTCGTCGTCTGTCTTCTATTTCTCGACCACAATAGTTCTTTCAGGATACACAAGAGTTACTTTTGTAGTTTGACAGCATGCAGGTCTCACCCCTAACTGATGGACTGACCTGAATTTGCCTTTTTATCACAAAACATTCAACAATACAGAGATAAAGACCGAGCCGAGACACAAACAAACCAACAACGCTGGGATGAACGGGACCAGACAGCTAAATCTGAACAAGTGGGCCGTTGCGGTCTGGAGAAAGGGCAATTCATTTTAGTCAATCGCTGGCCCTTTAAATTGGATATTGAGTGCTGTTGGGGGGCTGAGGTTTATCAATGTCCATGCCCGGCCGGGTCTGAATTGATCCCACGTTGATACAGTTGGTGTTGTGAGCAGAGTTGAGTGCACTACCTCTACGCACCACCAACCCATCCCTTTTGGGAAGCAAAGCCATTACTATATAAGGAAAAAGTGAGCGAGGTAGAACAAAGCCCTCATTCACTCCAGCATGAACATAAGCAGTTTGTCCAGTGGAAAGAGCTCCCCGCCGCCTTTCAAGGCCTCCTACGATTTATTTGTCATGAAATAATCAAATCCCCCCTTTTAATCTGTGGGAACGCAGCAAACATCAGCCATGGAACAAATCATTTTGATAAGAGATTTGTTTGTGCCAACTGAAGCTGGGCGGGAGAATGGAGCGAGTTTTTATGTAGGATGGCTGCACCACGCTCCACACTTGGCCAAACTAGATCTATGGTGCTGCATGTAATTGATCCATTGTGTGTGAGTTGTGTGTGTATGTGTGTGACTAGTAGAGTTGAGACTATATTTAGAGTAGCAAGAGGAGGACAAGTACAGAGAGAGAAAGAGAAAAAGAGAGCAGAGATCCAGAGGTCTGGTGTACGATGATCAATCAGTGGACAGGCTCACTATAGCCAGGGGACAGAAAAGCATGCCAGCAAACACACACACACACTACGTAACACACACACACTACAAAAAGTGCATTACACAACAAGAATGGCAGTTTGTGTAACCTAAACAGGAAAACAAATACACCCACAAAGTAAAGTAAAAGAGCAAAACAGGACGTTTTTATGCAGAGCAGGGTAAACAATGTAGACTCTGAAATACAGGTAACTTTAAAAGGTGCACAAAGCGCACAACAGAGGCGTAGCTTTGCACCTTGGCCAGTATTTGTAGCAGCACTAACACACACAAATACAAACGTTCTTTTGTCCATAGCTTAAACTTCCTGTTAGTTCCAGACTAATGTCACTGTATCATTAGTTTGAAACCATGCCAAGAGAAAGGCTGAATTGTGCCGTGAATCAAAGCAATACTGAAGTTTTCAGGGTTGCCAAATAAAGAAAACTGAAAGAATCGATTGAAATCCTTAAACATTCAGAGCCCTGAAAAATAAAGTTTGACGGGAACTTTGAATGCCTCTGCACATGAAACTTAATGGGCCCCTAGATGCAATTCATGTGTGTCAAGCTGCAAGCGCGTCCATGTGTGTGTATGAATGACCGTGGTGGAGAACATTACCGAATGTTGAGGAGTTTGAGAGCATTGAGCAGAACCCCTTTCTTCACGTCGTAATCAATCTTCTGATCGGTCCCAAAGCTCGGAGCTCGATTGATCTGCCGGAGAGGAGAAGAGAGAAACATTCAAAGAATATTTTAGTTTTTTTTCTTTCTACTTCATCTCATTTTTTCCCTTTCTTCTCAATTCAGCAGGCAGAAATGCTGTGCAATTACAGGAGTGGATTTAGGGCATCTTTAGAAAAAAGAGATCTGTTCCCACAAGGAGAGGAAAGAGGAGAGAAGAGGGGAGAAAGAGACTCTTTCAAGGACATTTTGGAAATCTTAGTCTTTGCCTGGGCATAAATCCTGTCTAACACTGATGTGTCTATGCTTGTGCATGAAGAAGTGTCTGTGTGTGAATGAGTGCACGCATACCAACAGATTGTGTAGGTTAAACTGTCACCAGATTAGTGGCCCTGCTCCTTTCAGCGAACCACCTAAGTATGCCAGGCAGTGCAACATCTATCCATACCACTGCCACCAATCATTTTTGAGCATCAGTGAATTACCACCGTTGAGCTCAATGCCATCATATACAATCAAGAGCGCTCAGAGAGAGTCAACTGAGCGAGAACAGAATAAGCCACCTGTGATTTGAGGTACAAAAGCCAGTATCACCCAGGGAAAAATTGGAGAGCGGCTTACCTTTCTTAACAGAACAATTTCCAGCACCGGTGCAAGATATCACTTATTATACCTGACACAACAAATCAATTCTTCCCTTTTACTCTTTGTTATGTCCCCTCTGTCTCTCTACCAAGGTGAGAAAGAGATTGTTTGAGACAACAAAAGGACCAACAAATGGAGAGAAGTGCGGAGGGAGGGTGAATGAACTGGCAACCATCACTGGAATGGCGTCTTCCTATGAGGTGACTTCAAATGACAATGCAACAGATGCCCACCGAAAGGCTGGCTCGGGTTGATTGTTGAGATAAGTCAGGTTGTTCAAATGTTCAAACCGCCTTTTTCCTTTTTTATGCAGGAACAAGAGCATAGTTGGCACCTTTTGATGTCATTAGATTTGTAATAGCTTTAATAAAAGCGTATTTGTTGAGGAGGGATATCTAGCTTAAAAGGTATACAATGAATCATTAGACAGAACCTCACTCGCTAGCAAAATGCAGACAATGGCCTGTTAAATTGGAAAAAAATAAAAACTTTTTATGCATGTATGGACCTGTGTAGGGCAGTATATGGGATTTTCTTTCACTTAGCTGCTATAAGTTCTCATTAATAACAATTTAAACATATTGTATGTCATTACTGTTAAAAAGTTACTCTGAAAAAGATTTAGATGAAAATATATACAGTATAAAAAGACATAGAGGTTATTATCAAATGAAAATTAGCTAACTACTGCCTTACTATGACCACACCTAGCAATGATCATTTTCAATCAAATCAAAATCCCTGCTAATAGGTAGCTGGAAATTCATCCTTCCCAGTAGCCTTAATCTGCAGTCAGAGTGCGTATTTGTGTCAGAAACATGACTCCTCTTGTTCCTATCTTCCTTTAGAAAAAAGCAGTTGGATACAGTTGAACTCATTAAAGCCGCATGACAGCCAATCACAAATCATGATTTCAATGACAGAGCAACACTTAGCCAATCAGAGCGCATTATAGATCCATTCTATCTACCAATCAGGAACTTGGGTAAAGAACAGTGAAAGAGGCCAATGAGAAAACAGATTGGTGTGCGACATCAGGCTATTTGGAACCATAAAGATTTTTGGCTGAGAACGAGAAACAAAACCTCGAAAGTGCCTTTACAGAGATGTGCAAAGCGTCTCGAGGGTTGCAGGGGTAGCACTCAGAAACTCCATCCCTCTTTCTCTTCCCTTCTTCTGAACTAGCCATTACTAATTCTGGCACAAAGGTGCTTACTTCTGTGTGGCAGATTTGGGAACAGTGTTGTAAGATAATATTTACATCAGAACCAGGCTCTCAGCTACTGAGAGAGCCAGAGCGCCGAATATGTTGCCAACCATGGGGCAGGTAGTTACTGAAACACTGTCCAGTTGGATCATGAGCCAACTGTAAAAGAAAAAAAAAATATCTGGCCAGTAAATCAGTAAAGCTGCCCCCTACATTAACGCTTGCCCCTAAATTGTCCTTCAGTCAGACACATATACCCCAAACTCTAATGACGTATATGATTATGGTTGTACAAGGTAGCTTACATGTTGAAATGCATATAGCTGTGAAGCTGGGCATAGGTGAATAAGCACACAAGGACAAGAAAAAGTATCCTGAGCTGTCTACGTTAACCAGAATCAACTGTGTACCTTCTCTGAGCCTGGTGGACCATGACTGCCCGAGTCTCTCTGACTTGTTCCGAGGATAGATCCACAAGTGAGCTACTAAATCTACACCAACATGCTGTGGGTTTGTATGGACGTGCCTTCGCAAGTGTGTGTGCGCACCCACATGTGCGTTTTTCTACACAGCATCCATTTATCAGAATGGGTGGGGGAGGGGGGTGGGTAGGTGATGAATGTCTTCCAGAGCAAAGAGGAAAAAAGGAACAGAGACCCTATCCAACTCTTTCACTCAATAGAATGAAGTCTACAATACATCCCTCTGTGTACTGAGAAGGACAGAGTTCCACTTCAACCTACAGTACCTTATGTGAGGAAAAAAAAAACTCTACAAAAGAAAAAGAGGGAAGAGGTCTGTTTTCGTTTAGAGCACTCCCCGATATGACAGCCACAATGGAAAGAGTATGGCTTTAGAGCGCCGTAGCCTATAGGTAACAGCCAGACTGGCAGTGATCCTGGCGACGGTTGTCTCGTTACTTGTCTTCATTTTTTAGTTTGATTTGTGGTGTCAAGCTGTCACAGAGCAGACTGGCATCGCAGCACTCGCTGTCTCTCTTTGCTCTCCTCAATCTTTTTTTCTCTCTCTTTCCACTCTCTGCCTGTCGCACGCTTCTTCTGGATAGTGTCTCTTCCTACTCTGTTTCTTGCTGTCTCTCGCCCCATTTTCTGTCTGGTCACTCATTCCCCCCCTCCGCTTGCTAGCCCCTTACTCTCTGGCTACCTTTTCTCTCCCTGTGTTTCTGTTCTCATTTTCCTCTCTGGCAGAGGAAGTTGGACCAGTCTGGTCCTAATGAACCCCTGCAGGCTCCCAAAACCCCCCACTCTGATTTCCTTAAGTGACTCTGGCAGGGTCTTAAAGGAGCCCACGGTTGCTCCAAGACGCATTCAATAAAAATGTCAGATGAAAAGATTAGAAACTCTTTTTTACTTATGATTTGATACGGTTCAGCATCGCATCAATGTAGCCCAGATATCACTTGGTCAGACAGCAGAATGAGCCTGTAGGAAAATAACATATCAATCTGTAATTTTTCACAGGACAGATTTATCCTGATCTGATCCTCCAATTAAACATACAAAGATCAGAGGGTTAGCTGCACACCTTAAATATACTCTATACAGGACACGTAACTCTTTTATTCTCTGCACCTGGAGGTGTGTGACTGAGACACATAAGTAACTCACTGGCAGGTTACTTACTGGCAGGTGTTTATGAAGGCAGTTGAAATAAGCTTGTGGTGGTGGTGGTGGCGGCTTATAAAAAAGTTTTTCAGCTAGCCATTTGGTTTGAATAGTCTGTGAACTGCAACCCTGTCTATTGATCTTTATAGCAGGTCCTAAAGTACAAACAGAGAGGCAGAAGTGCAACTAGGAGATTTTACATGCCTTAATCGATTTGATATAGTTTATCCTTTCCAAGTGGGAAACTGAATTTACCCTCCTTTGTACGCAGGTTCAGTCTCATAATGTTTGGCCCCTCTGGAAGTCTATTGTTAGTCTATTAACACTTTTATTAACGTAGCCATAGGACATACTGCACACCTAGAGAGAATAAACTCAATCTCAGTTCATACTATGACATTCAAACTCTGTCTAACAATTCATTGATATCATTTTAATTATGAATAAACCCAGCAAGAAAACAAATCCTTACAATGATTATATGACTCAGTCATTGTTGAAAATGTAGTGGGCATCAAACTGTGCACCCTTAGCCTCCGCTGTGTCACACCGACCCTAATAACATAGCAATAGCAACGGATCAACAACAATCAGCTGCTTTCTTTCCACAACAAATTGCTTCCCCCCATCGACATCTATTCTGTGTCTGGAATACTCGTCAAACAAGCGCACGAGCTGCTTGTGATTAATCGGTTCAGAAAAACGACCCCCTCTTATTATTCCTGGCAGAGTGTAAACAACCACTGCTTTGACAAGCCTCCCGTTCTGCCCCGCACACTCGAGGGTATCGGCACAGTTCAACCGCTGTCAGAATGGAGTGTTTGTTGCTGCACAATGGTGGAATGAGAAAGGGAGGCAAAGAGGGAGAGCATGAGTAGCAGAGCGACAGAAAGACAGACAGCTGGCCGCCATGTTAAGTCGCTCTCTTGTTTCAGCCGTCTTATCAATCACTGTTTTGTTCTTTTTGTGGCGTTTTTAGTGGTCCTGTCGGACACAGGAAACTCTAGCTGAGCATGCTGAGCTGCTGGTAAAGGTCCTGGGAGTGAGTGGGCCAATGCTTAGCTTAGCCACCAGTCAGCCTGACCTGCCTGACTGGCTGGCAGTGTGCAGGGAGAGGTTTTTTGTTTTCTCTGGGGATTTTTTTAAGAGGCAGAGATACAATCAGACAAAAGGGGCATCGAAGGTGCACAAGAAAATTAAGAGGGACGTAGTTATGCAGCCACACACACAATCCTGATTCCCACCAAGGTACTAACAAACATGCATGAATATATCAACAAAATACACCTAAGGTCATAAATATGCAAGAAGACATTAATTTACAGTCTCTTCCACACTCAATCACACACTCTACAGTTCCATATGTCACTCATAAGCGTGCAATATATATCTCCCCTCTTGATCACATGTATGCACACAAACACAGAGACACACACACAGTCACTTGTGTTGTCATACGTGCCTTATGATGAATGACTAAATGTTGGGGTGTATATTCAACTGTCCCACATATGAGGCCTGTGCGCTCCTAATTTGATACTTATTCCATGAAATAGTCATGTTGGGGGAAAATGGATGTGGATACAGACAGACAGTCCCATACATCATTCTAATTATTCTTTAATAAACCTCTTATAAGCCAAAGAGCAGCTCATAGGTAACTACTGCCACCTAGGGTTCACAGGGAAAAAGACGCCCCCTCAGAGCCAAGGACGATATCCATGCACATTTAAATAAGAATTAATCCCGCTAAGTGACAAAGATTAATCAAAGGCAAAAGGAAAATGAATGGTGGAAGGGTGCAAGAGAGACTCTGGATGATAACTGAGTATATCAAACTGTATGTATTCTTATCTATCATTTTTCACCCTAGAAAATTCAATCATGAAGGGATGAAAATTATTTGGAGAGCACAGGTAGCAAGTAAATCCGTCCATAATGACCATGAATACACAATAATGTTCGACCTGGCTGTTGTACCGGCTAGAAAACACAAATTTCCTGAGGAAATAGCTGAAAGGCAGCCTAACCTCTAAATCCTTCTTCTAAAACTATGAAAACAGCTACGTTGTAAATGGCTACACTTTAGACTTTTACAAAAAGCTATAAGTACAACACATTTTCATCTCATTTTGCACAGATGAAATAGTAAAAAGTTTGAGGCACTATTTATTCAGCAGTTTTTTGCAATATACGTTTATGTGTACTGGGGGTGTGGAAGAGTAAATACTTTGTATGTGGCATTCAAACACACATCCCAACACAAACATACACACACACATATATATATATATATATATATATATATATATATACACTTGCACTCAAAACAAAAGGATTTCTGGATTATGTTGGCTCTGAGGGGTGGACAGGCAAACCAAACTCATCTTGAAACAATCGGTGACAGAGCACAGAAAGAGAGGAAAGTTGCAGGAAAGGGTGAAGGGAGGGCCGAAGAATCACCGCCCTTAGGGGAGCAGTCCAGCTGCAGTCTGTTGATCTGTTGTCGTAATTCCCATTCACACAAACAGTGAGACACAAACAAACCCATGCCACAGTTGACCTAAACATGCCCGCCTCATTAGCTGCCAATCACTCTGCACAAGCCGTCCGACAGGAGGGCAGGAGGGGTAAAGAGATGGCTGAGGGGATGGTAGTTAAGTTGCAGCCATCAATAATCTAGCTGCCTGAGTTCCTGTGTGCGCTGGCATTTTAATGTTGAACAGTTACACATAAAACACAGTGAAATTTGGCAAACACAGTTTCCTCCTCCATTCTTTATCCTGTTATTTACTGAACTGGTCTGTGTGTTTTAAACAGGATTCCTCACTGCCTCTCCGACTGGATAAAAAGACAGGCTCTGGACTTGAGTTGGTTTGGTGGGCAGATCAGAATGGCCAGCCACACACACACACACACACACATATTACAGAGGACTATTCCCAGAGGAACAGAAACCACACATCCAGACACACACACAGGGAGTAGACACATTCACAAGAAACAAGGAAACATCCTCATTGCATGGAGTGGCTTTCATAGTAAATATGTGTGTTTATAGTGCAGGCAAACACACATACGGTACCCTAACCCTACAGTATGCACCCATTCAAATGCCACACACATCACAAACCAAATTCAGAATCACACACCACTGACACATTAATTTACACACACACACACACACACACACACACACACACACACCCACCCACCCTCACACACTGATTGTGGCCCTAACAAGCAGGCTGACCAGCCTTTGAGCTGCCTGGAGCCTTACACTCGAGAGCCAGCTTCGCACGGACCAGGCAGGTTCTAATTATTCATGCTCACTACAAACACTTGTTTCTTTTTATGTAAAACTGACCAGCTGGAGCTTCTTTTTTTTTAAGGCAAAGCCTGTAATGAGGCTAGGCCTCTATCCACCCGTCCTTGTTGTGGGGTCCATGGACAGCAATCAGGACCTCGTGAGAACAATTGTGCCCTTTTTTGGGTTCTGTTTCAGAGATAAGGGTTCAGTGTTTAAAGGAATATTTTTTTTATTGTCCTCTTGTCCTCATCCATCACCCACCAAATCTCTGGTAATATTTTTTCCATTTTCCTCACTCCGTTTGACATTATTTGTCATGCTGGCTTAAAGCACGTGGACCCTAGATAAACGTGAGCGAGAAGGGGGTGCATGGGTGATAATGCTGTCCCACTGCTATATTTTGCCATTGAGTAAATGCACTCCTAATGACTCAGTGGATTTGCAGATATCTGCGGTTCCCTTTGACCTATGCACCCCAACTCTAAGACACAACCTGCTAGCAGAATTTACGAGTAGAGCCTGTGTCATGCGGCGATTCCTGAGCTAAAGTGCATGTATGTGCATTTTTGCATCAACCATGTTTTCCTTTGTTTTTTTCTTTTGCTTTCAAAAGACAAAGAAAACAGTCAAAGCCTTGACTGTGGTTTGTATTGCCTTGGCAATGACAATACCAACCACAGTCTAAGCAGACTGTGCATGCGTGTGTGTGTGTAGAAGATCACAGCTCAATGAAACGCCTTTTCTCTACGAGACATAGATGCGGTCTGGGCTGGTTTAATGAAAGTGAACGTCTCGTGTTACGCCATTTGAGCAAATGTGTGTGTATGTGTGTGCGCCTATGTAGTGCTGATGTTTTGAATGTCAATAGGAGGTAAAACTTGTGTAGAAAACCCTGTTGAATTAAGATAAGGATCACACAAAAGCCTGTCTCTCTCGTTTTACCTTCTCTTCTCCCCTTTCTATGCTTGCTATGAGCACAATGCCCTAGTTGATGCCTGGTCTTGGTTTGAGAGGCATCCCTCTAGATTTTATACTCCTGTGGCAAGCTATTTACCAGGTGTGCGGTGGTCTGTGGTTTGTTCCTCTTGAGTATCTGCATTAGTTATCAGTATATATGCAATGATTTCTCTTTGTGCTTGTCGGCTTACAAAGAGCTGGTGTGTTGTATCTTGGAAAGAGGTTTTCTTGCAAGATAAAGGCGAACATGTCCTCTAATCACAGGAGTTTGGAGTTGCACTATTTTGAATACCTTTTCCAAAAAAAAAAAAAACAAAACAGAGAGAAACAGTGGCTATTTTCTGGAGGTGTAATTGGAGGATGTGAGGGGCAATCTTGTTCCTTTTCCCTCCCCAGCATCCTACACACACTCTGAAAACGGCAGACAAAAATACAAATAGAAAGGGCAGGACTAATGTCATTTGACAGTTGCTTATATATGATACCATCCAGCTTTCAGGTATCCGACTGGCTTTTAGTTTACACAGGTTGAACTTTCATTTCCTGGCTATGAGTTTGCTTGTCCAACAACCAACTTTGACGTTTAAAGAGTAAGAAAGGAAGACATTGTCAGAACAGCAGTCTGGGTAAAGCCCCAATGAGGCGTGGCACGTGTAATTCACAGTGACACCAATGAAGAAACCCGAGAGGCAAAGTCCACATATTCAAAACAAACCTGTAAGACCTAGATTGTGTTTCAATTCCTGATACAATTTTTACTGTTTTGGAACTCAGGTGGGTGACAAAAATATAAAATGGTGAAATGGGGTGAAATAGATTTAATTTAGCACAAAATGTAGCAAAGAGATCTGCTGAAAAATTTAATTTGGACCTGAGGGCTTGCTGTAGGGTACCGTTTGTGGCAACCAGCCTATGGGCCCCGCTGCGTGTTGTATCCCTGCTGAATAGGAATGAACGTCGACAGGCTAAAAAGTGGTAATAAAGTTATTTTCAGGCTTGACATCGTACGCAGTGAGGATTTGAAAAAGGGTCTCCATGCTTGCAACTATCCCCTGACTAATCAGTTGAATTTTGGAAATAAATGATTGTTGCCGTAAATGTTAAGTGAAAGAGAAGCAGGGTTGTGTGTGTGTGTGTGTGTGTGTGTGTGTGCATGTGTGCCTGTGTGTGCGTGTGATGTTAATTGATGAAAGTTATAGAGAGCTGCTAGTAGCACAGGGGGGATCATTACTGCTGGAGTGGAACAACTGCATTCACGGCTGTTTGCCATGTTTTATACACATTTACACACACATACACACACACACACACACGCATACACACACAATGCACACACAATGCACACACAATGCACACACACTGTCACAGTGCACCAGCAGTCAAAAGGAACACCTCTTGCTCTCTCTTCTACATCCTTTTGTCACATAGTACAACTCCTCAACCACACAAAAAGAGTCAGGTAGGGTAATTATAACACCCTAATTCCACAATGACTCTTCTTAAAACACCAACCATCAAATGTCCCTCTTTTTACATTTTTTTTATCCAAATCACAGGCTTTTGGAAATCGCAAGATTTATTTTTGGGTTGGCATGATGGAGGAGAAACAAACAATTATCCCAGAGGCATTTCCCATCCTTGAGTCAATTTGTGGGAAGGGGGGGTGCGTAGCCACTTTGGGTTAAAGGATTTAGGTCACGCTTTAACTGACTGGCTGACATCAGAATGGTGAGAGAGAAATCCTGGAATGGAATCTGAACTCGAATCCATCTCTCGAATGACTGACACAGAGAGAATGAGGGGCGGGTGTCTTACTAGTCAGCCTGCCATCCTGACGTATATTTTCATACCCCTTGTGTGTGTGTGAAGATGAAGCGTCTTTGTCTTCTCTTGTATGCTGCTGTGTATGCAGGCATTTCTTTTTGTATGCGTGGGTGTGAATGAACGCACGCATGCATATAATTGTGTGTGCATGTCTGTGGTTGTGTACGTTCCTTTCATTTTACATCTCCTTGTGTTTGGAGGTGAATGAATACATACTTGAGACTGTGTGTGCACCAGGGACGAGAGTGTGTAAGCAAAATCAGTGTGTGCTTATGCTTTCTGTCAGTGTGGGGCAACGTCTCCCTTTCTCCCGCTGATGCCACATTACTTCATTTCAGGAGCCGCTGTCACTTTAGTAGCAGCATAGACAGGAGAGACTCCACAGACTGCAGCTCTCCTCTTTCTGACTGACAAACACACACATACACACTCTCAAATAAAATTTCATAAATCACAAAAGTAAATCTATTAGTGCACTTTCATATTTTTTTTCATGTTTTGAACATTATTGTGATTTACACAATATACTGCGTAAAAATAAAATTGAAAATGAATAAGAACTGAAAAATACTAATTAAATAAATGAGACAGTCCTTTAAAATTCACACACACTACCTCCAGTAGCCAGGGTTTAAGTTTGCGGTCCAGGATGATGTCAAAGCCCAGGACCTCAAAGCAGACGCTGTCGCTCCCTGGTGGCTGGCCGGGGCGACACATGCGATAGGCGTGCAGCACATGGGGCTCAGCCACTATTAACGTCTTTACCACCAGCTCCTGGCAGAACACACACACAGTAACAAAGATAGAGAGAGAAAGAGAGAATCACCAAACACAAAAATCTTATTCAGTTTAATTCATCCTAAAAAAATTTTTTATAGTAGCTGATTAAAGGTCTAAGAAAACTGAAAATGGTGCAATTAGTAGTACCTCTTTAATGGCAGGTTGCAACTGCAGACAAATTCTTGATTTAGGTTTATACTAAACTCTGACAAATGAGTACTTATGACACATGCTAGACCTGTAACCTACAGACCTGCTTTAAAGAGGTAGCATTACAATCCAGACTGATCCTTAGTTCTCCTGTGTCTCCAGATACTCTGTCAGTTTAAAATCTGAGGAGAAAGTGTTACTGGCACAGAACCTTTTGAATCCCACTCACACACAGACCTTCGCCAGTGTTGGTGGTGGTCCATCTGTGTGGGTAGTGGCCCCCACCCTGTGATATGTGTGTGTTTGCACGTATGTTTGCTGGCTGCTACCTGCCTGCTTACTCCCACTGTGTAAGTGGGGTAAACAAAGCTTCCCCTCACCAGTCAAGCCCCACGCTGGCCTGCCGTTTGCCCAGTCCAGTCTGACTGCTGGGTACAGGAGAGGGGTATGGTGGTCTGGCTCTGGACTGATAAGGCAGCAGACCCCCTCCCTTTTCTATCTGTCTGTCGCTCACACACCTGCATCCATCTGTCTATCCATCCACGCGCCTGACCCACAGGCTGCCCAGCACAAACACCTGCTCCCACTACCACTGTTTATGCCCGAAGTCCCCAGTACTGGCTGGTGTGTCTTTGTCCCTGCCCTGATCACCTCCCTTCTTATTCGAAGCCCCCAGCAATGGCCACTGCCTAGCACTGTGCATGTGTGCCTGTGTTTCGTTAGTTTTGGACTTAAATGGTTTTATAAGCCTCTTTGATTTTTTATTTTTTTTTTAATCTTACCTGCGTAAATGTGTATGTTATTTTAACTATTTTATGTGTGCATGTATAATTCATTTCATATCTGTTTGAATAGTCACGTCTCTTTCTACAGTAGACAGTAGGAGGTCTAGCTGGTTAAAAGATTTTCTCCTAACCATATGTTCCTTGTTTCACAGTATTGACAGTATGGTAAAACTGAAAAAGATATTTAAACTACAAAATTAAGTGAAATTTATCCTCAATTTAAATTTAACTTGTTGAAATATTAATTTATGTCATTCACTTATATATAGTGATATATTATTCTGTCAATATAAATGCACAAGAACTCACATTTTAAATCTATGTCTACTGTAGTGCAAAGATTATTTTTTTTACTGCACAAAGCTTCCCCTCACCAGTAAAGCCACACACAGTGCTGCTGGTCTGCAGTTTGCCCAGTACAGTCTGACTGTTGGTGCAGGAGAGGGTTATGGTGGTCTAACTCAGACTTCAAAACTAGCCCATTTGTAGTCAGACAGTGCT
Organism: Micropterus salmoides; assembly: GCF_014851395.1. Lineage (NCBI taxonomy): Eukaryota > Metazoa > Chordata > Actinopteri > Centrarchiformes > Centrarchidae > Micropterus > Micropterus salmoides. The sequence goes on from NW_024040374.1 coordinate 16,047,519, forward strand.
CTCAAAATCACACCTACATAAAAAAGCTATAGCTTTGCTGGTCAAACCTTGGACACTCAGCGCCATACAGCACATCAATAATACCTCAATATGAAAGACATATCACATAAAAAACTACATGATATTCTTAAACCCCACAGACAAACTCTAACTCTCTGACCGTGACTTGGCGGGAAGAGTCAGGGCAGCCTGCTAGGTCTGTATGGGAACAAAATGTAAAAGCAGAGAGAAGTAGAGAGGAGAGTGAGCGGACAGCATAAATACAGAGTTGAAACAAAACACAGTGTGAGTGCGAACAGACAGCACTAACACCAAAGTGGTGCAACTTCTGAAGAAAGAGCAGAGAAAAAAATGGCGAGAGAGCAAGAGAAGAGGACAACGGTCTGGCTGAGTCAGAGGGTGATACACAGAGGTGTGTTACTGAGGGACAGGAACAATTAGATAAAAAGAAACAAGTGAAGAAGAGAGGACTTGAACGCCTTGACAAAATGGAGCACATGGAGAGATTACACAAAATGGATAAGAGAGGACTACAAAGAAAAGGAAGAAATTATCTAAACACTAGAGATGGCAACTACCTCTTTGAAGGGAGCCAGTTCTTATGGCTCATGTTCCTTTCCGAGAGCCGGCTCTTTTGGCTTCCAAACAGCTTTTCATTTAGTACAACTTCTGCTGGTCACTTCCTAAGCTAGATTCTTATTTGTTGCAACAAATAAATATGTAAATAATAAATATATAAAAGATTCCTCTGCTGCTACAATAGTCTCAAAGGCCACTTTGTTTAAAATGAACAAAGAAAAGTGAAAGAACAAATAAAAGACTGCCTTGAGGAAAGTACAATAACCAATGGGATTTGATTGTGAGGTTGAATGCTGGTAGCATGAGAACAGACAGTAAAGGTACTCAGGGACCATACAACCCAAATGACTACGGACAGAAGGACAAAAAGCCAAGGTAAAGAAGAAATAGAGGTATAGAATGAAATAGAGAAGAGCATAAACAGAACCAGAGCTAAGAAATGGGTAGAAAAGAAAGGAGTAACTATGATTGGGCATATAATGGGATGGATGAAAATTAATCAGATACAGGAGGTAAAAGAATCTTCCTAACAGACTCTGATGAAAGAAAAGGAACAAGGTAAAGGTGTTTGGATGAGCTGAGAGGAGTGCCAGATAGAGCTCACCCTCCAGGAATGATGTTTTCACTGAGCTCTTCCTGGAGTTAAACAAAGCTCTGAAGCTCACTGAATTACTGTCATTGCAAATCATGTCAAGCCTTTGCTGGTATGTTTGTGTTTTGTGTGCAGCGTGTGTTGGTTGGTAGTAAGAGAATGTGTATATATGAGAGTACATTAATAGATTACATTTAACGGATGTATATCTGTGTTGTTTGCATTTGTGGAGCGTTTTGTTATCATCCTTGCTTTTGTGGAAGCATACATCTGCCCCAATATATCTGCATGTAACTGTGTTTGTGTCCGTTTGGGTGGGCAACCCACGTACAGAGACGTCTCCCCAGAACTTGGCCACATCGTAGTCGTTGGTGCGGAGGAACTCGGTGAACCAGCTGATTGACCTCTTGCTCCCTTTGTCCACTGTCTCGTCTCGCTCAAAGTTCTCATTGTGTTTGTTGACAGAGTAGTTGGTCAGATGCATGTAGAGCTGGCTCTGTGGAAGTAAAAGAGTTCATATGCATCAGACATTAACATATGCATGTTCATGACTATTTCTAGCTTTATTTGCAACAACTACTCAAACTACAACTGCCATGAATTCCCTTATTTACTGAGCTGATGAAGAAATTAAGTAGTTTTTTTTACCTGCTTTCTTCTCCAGTTAGATGCATTCATACCTGCCCAGTACAACCACAATCCTAATGGCTACAAAAAACTCAGCTGAAACAAAAGGGATGACCACCATTACCATGTAATGTTATTTTAATACATGGTATACATAATGTGTATTGTACAGTATTGCTATACTGTGCTCTTTAATTATACCTTTGTCAGTGTATGATAATCATCACAGCAAAGAACATCCTCAAGGGTGTTCACAGCGCATGTTCCCACATTGTAATGTAAAACATTTTCTCAACAGTAATATAGACTAAAGAGGAATAAAGAAAACTGGTCCCCTGGTAACAGCTAAAGATGGTAAAAATGGTGCAGTAAAACAAGTTAAGAACATCTCACTGCGCTATATGGGATTATCAATGTTACATTTTTGAAATGGTTCTATGCTCTTTTGGGAACGATTGATAATGAGTAGCAGCAGAACAAGCTTACAATCACCATCTCACCAAAATCTCAACCATTCAGTGAAAAGAGGAGTCAGAGCCATAGTGCCCGCAGTGCATGGCTAAAATGGATCATTGAGTGGTGGATTACAACTAACCATTGTGTTACCCTTGTTGTATCTCTCTCTTTAAACACTATCCCTCACAGTTGAAGACAATACATCCTTGTCTTTAACCTACATGGTAATAACACTGTGGCTGCAGGCCGCTCCAGCCCCTGATGGCTGTCTGGGAGCCACTCTCTGTGGGATTGAACATCCATCTCCATGGCATGACTCACTCCATCATGTGTCACAGACCCGGTAAGACAATACACATTTGTGTCACAGGAGGGGTCCGGCGTGTCTATGTGTGCGAGTGTTCATATTGTAGATAAGCATCGCAGTTGATAGGAAGCTGTGTGTGTGTGTGTGTGTGTGTGTGTGTCTGTGCACATCCCATCATCAGCAACAGACTGTGCTTCAGCAGGTGTAGAACCTCAAGGCAAATATGAGCGGCTTGATATTACAGGAGACATCTGGCATGTGGACATTTATGCTCAGCTGTGTGCATACAGTATGCACATTCTTATTTGTGTGTGTGTGTGTGTGTGTGTGTGTGTGTGTGTGTGTATGAGTATGTGCATGTTTGTGGGGTCCTACTGTGTGTCCAATTTGATTATGCTGAATTGCACACGCCCATGGCAAATACATTCTGTGAATCTACTTCTACTATATCTGACTCAAGTGATTGGCCACACACTAGGTAATGTATGTACTTATGTACATAAATCCATGAACAACTCATCATGCATGTACTGTTACAAGTTCTACAAGTCTACAATCATGTGTGCGTTTCCACATCTATGTTCAGCTTTTGAGAAGCACTTTGTAACATTGCTTTGAAAAATGCTATACTAATAAAGGCTATCAAAATCATTATTATTTGTAGTATTATTATCTGTGACTCACCAGGTTGGCTTCACTGGGTGCATGGTACTTCTCTGTGCCCATGCGAACCAGGCCGTCCTTGTAGAGAAAAATGCGAAGTGGGTCGCAGGAAGTAACAAGGATGTAGATGCGCAGGTCAAACTTGTAGCCCTCCATCAGGAAGGGCTTGTCCAGGTACTCCTGAACAATAAAGTGCTCCTGAGCTGGCAGCTTCTCACAGTTGCGGATAAGCGAGATCCTGGATAGACAGAAACTTTATTAATCCTCGGGGGGGAAATTGGGATGTCGTCACCAGCATAATAAAATATGGCATAGTAAAGACAAAAAAGATAATTAAAAAATGATAGATGAAAGCATAGGAAGGACCGTGAACATGACTGATGACATTGGCACTGTTTTATATATGTGTTGAGACAAAAAACATTTAGTCAAACAGTACACATATTTTATAATACAATATTTAATTTCATAGTCATCGGGAAAAATTTCTGGGTGCCACATCTGCCCATTATGGTGATACTTCACAATCTTCAAATCCCGACTTCTGTTTCTCAAAGCAATGGATAATAAGTATAATGTTCTACGAGAGCAATAGATGCAATCATGGTGCCCTGATGGCATTTGTATAACCTTCCACTGCTACAGAACCTTCAGTGAAAACATATGTAAATGCTCAGCATGAGCAGGACACGCTGTTTGGCTCTGTGGGGCATCAAGCGTTCCAAAGTGTAGGTACTCCGTTAAATACCTGGCCATCTAAATAATTGAAAAATAAATGTACACAAAACAGACAGGTACAACATAAATGCTAGTTTGTCTGAGCAAAATACTCTGCGAGCATCTGGAGAACATTGTGATTTTCTGAAGCCAAACTCCAAACTCTGTCTGAATGGCACAGTACATCAATTGCTATAGCAGGGTCATTTAGTTGTGGGCTGGTTAATAGAAGCAGACATTGTGCTCCGTTTCAACCTCCACTCTAATTCATTTGCTTTGGTCTCATGTCACTGGCACTCAGACCTTACAGTATGCAGGCCATTGCAAGCTGGACTCAAGAATGACTTGTGTTAGTTTTTGTGCATCCATGGTGCTGTGCACATGCAAAACTTTGTGAATGTGAAAGAGTTTATGTCTGTCGTTGTGTGTGTGGGTGTATGTATGTATTCAGGGAGGGTGTGGGGTTATTTTAAAACAATCTCCCACTATATACAAGAATTGCGACTGACCTATATCACCATCACTCATGGTTAAAGCTGACTTGGCCTTAATTGCTTACATGCACAGCCTGGAAGATTCCATTATCCACATGCAAGCAGGCACGCCACACACACAAACACAATATTTGGCCACGATGTAAAGACTTGATTGTTCAAAAAGTACAGTTGAGTGAGATGTTGTGGCACCGAGATACCAGAGGGCACACATTGTTTTGCTCTGTGGCCACCAACATACCGTATCTTGGGAACAGCGCAGTGTATGTTGTTTTAATTTAACCAAAGAATTCACCTGCTTGGTTTACTCTAATGAAGCAAAAACACTGGAGCATAGTTGATGAGCTTCTGAGTGTGAATCTCGACTGTGATGCATTTATTGCCTTTCAGGTCATGATGAAATAAGGTCTTAGTTCAGCAGTCCTCCCCTCAGAGGTTTAATTAAATCTTCCCAGCTTGTAAATCTGCCTTAGTATAATGTTGTTGTTTATCAATCATTCCTCATCACCATGTGCTCCCACCAACTACAATACGGCTGTATTATAGACAAGCACTTCATTGGCCTGCTTATCACAGTACTTGAACAGAAAAGAACAAGGAGAAGTTGATGGGAGTCTGACTGACGATGTGAGGGGGCCTCATAACAGGCAGACAGCAAGCTGAATGATGAGGACAGGGTTAACGGTGTTAGTTAGTCGAGGAGGAGTAGCTGAGGAGAAGACGACATGATTGATGAGCTGGGGTGTCAGATAATCACGGCCCACTCTCCCCTGCCTATTTAATTTGGCACCGGAGGGGATCTTGCCTTTTTAAGCCCTGCACGCGCTTTTATTTTGTTTCCCTTATAACAAGCTGCGCTTTAGACACAAACAATAACTTCATTTGGTTGGCCGACGGAAAAATAAATTACAGGGGGTAGATATAACTTAATTTCCTGCCGCGTCACACCATGCACAAAAAATAGGGAAAAATCTAATCTTGTGAGCCGCCCGCCGTTGAGTGGACGAGCTAAACTCATCATCTTTCATATTCTAAATGTATTGCAATAATTCAGCCTTTGCTGCCTTTTATTCTTTAATAAATAAGGGCTTAGTGCAGCATGGAGTTATAAGTAATGCTCACATTATACCAGAAAGGACAAATTCAAAGAGAATTAGAGGGAGAGGTGATGCACACTGATCTATTCATACTTCAATATCCCCACCTATTGGTGCCAGTGATGAATGCACTTGAAAGAATTTCTTCATACATGCACTTCAGGTATCACATTTTCAAAGAATAAGTAGTCAAAAAGAATAATTAATAAATATTTCGCAATATGAGCTGTTTCAAAGTATACTGAAGTGCTCAAGAGAGCAATGTGCAAAGCAAAAACAAATTCTTTTGAGGGGGCCCTGTATGTTAGCCAAATCATAATATTCACAGTTTGGCCTGTCTTTTAGTTTATATTTTATCTTATGAAACTGAATTATTTGTAAATCCAACCACACTTGAATCTGAACTTGATACCACTTGGCATTTCCATGTTATTTTAGTCTTGTCCTTGACCTCACAGGCCAGATAATAACTGAATAGAATTCTGTTTTGAGTACCAAATGAGTTGGTTGGGCTCATAGAACAACAGAATCAGTTACTGGGATTATTTTTAATTGACAAATTAGGATACACGTGTTGATGACCACTTCTTAAACATTAACTAATTAACTAATTATTCCATTTTTTGTCACTTATCCTGGTCAGTGTTGTGATGGCAAATGATTGAGCAGAGAACCCCAAATGTCCTTTTCCCCAGCTTCCTAATTTTAATCAACTCCTCCTGGGAAGGAGATGTAATCCCTCCAGGGTGTTGAGGCTCTGCTCCAAGATCCCCTCCCACTCTGTGGTACCTGGAACTCCTCCAACAGCCAAGGAGCTTTCCTACTAGATGACCAAACCAGCTCAGCAGGCTCTTCTCAAAGCAAAAGAGCGTTTTAAAATCAATACCACCCCCACGCTCACCCAGGCTTATAATGTTCAGGGGGTGTTTTGATACTGTGTAAGAAGGGAGTCAGTTCAACTCTTTGGTAAATTTAAGCTGCATTTCCACCAAACGTACCTGGGACATTTAGTACCAGGATCTACTTTTCAAGGAACAAAAAGTTTCCTTCAGCTGTGTTTCCTCCGCGGTTTAAAGATCTGCAAATATTAGGCAAATTAACCAGCTGACATACGCCATTGAAAGCGACGGACAGGCATCCACTATCCATGAGCAAAACATGTATATATATGAACATAAGATTTGATTGGAATATAAGGAAAAACTATGCTTGACCACTAAAAATAGCTTTTTTTTGTGTGTGGAAGTATAATGAAGAGACACATGATTAAAGTTTGTTACAAACTGGATAAAGCAATCAAGTTCTTAAAGAACTCCAGCCCAGAGAAACACAAACATAAAATCGCAACACTTTGAAAAGACATTAAAACATTTCCAGCCAACAAGATTTGCAGATCAGCTGGCAGCAATCACGTCTGTGTCTGCCTAAGCATCGGACGGAACATGATTTTTAAGGAGCTTTATTATCTGTTGTAATCAGCTGGTCTGATTGTTTTGGAGAGGAGGAGACCAACTTTGGCTCTGTGTAGAAACCTCCCGAACGATGAAAACTTAAAACAATATCTCCAAACCCAGTATTTAGCTTAACTCCATCAGCTGTTAGCTGTAAACACACCACAGGGCTAGCTGCACACCGGCTGCTATTTCTGAGCTATAAATTTAATGCCGACGTACGATCTCAGGCAGACACTGGTAAGACCCGTGTGTTCTATACGACTGAGGATTGTGATTAATTGGTTTGACGGTGGAAAAGAGACAAGCAGTAGGAGCAAATCACCTGAAATGCTCGACTTAAAGCCAGTAGCCCCATTCACAAATTCACTGCAAGGTGAAAACGCGGCTTTAGTTGTGTCTACCCCTCTTTACACACATTAGGGGATGGAATATTAATATAATATAATATGGCAACAAAACAAAACTTCACCAAAGGTGTCTTGGTCAGTATACTGTAAAGAAATACCATGTCACCATGCTTGCATTTCAGAAAGAAAACTGTTGCTTGGTGCTGATTCTCTAAATACTTTATGATTTCAACTGTCAGGATAGTGAAAGCATACCATGGAAATGTGACATCACAACCTGAGATAGGCTCTCACCCCCTGGGACTGCACATTTGAAATCTGCACTCAGGTACCACAGCCTGCTCCATCTCGTGATAAACAGATGCTATTGGGAGACAGAGTCCCCTGCAGCAGCCATCTTGGTCCATTTTCTAGTCTGCTGATGGTGCCTCATAAAGGAATCCAATAATCACATGCAGAGACCTTCAGGGAAGCAACTACAGTAACTGCCAGGGACTGTGTGTGTGTGTGTGTGCGTGTGTGTGTGTGTGTGTGTGTGTGTGTGGGGTGGGGTGGGGGGGGTGTCCTCCACTGGCAGTGATAACCTCTGATTTATGGAGAGTGTGACCATCGAGGACAATGAGGCCAACAATGAGATTCACCACACCCTCTCAACTCAAATACTCAATTTGGTCCCAGACAAATTGCTATTTCCATAGACACCCATGTCAGGGTCACAAACCTCTTATTGTCTTTTGTTGTGCTTGTCCTCTATTTCCTCTGCTGCTAATTTCCTCCTTCACTCACTCACTCTCTTGCTTTAAATCCTCTGCTTGACTCCCTCCCTCGGTCAGACTTACAGTCGGTGTGTTAGATTGCTCTCGTGGACTTGCTAGACCTACCCATGACCCATGGCTCCATTGGCGGGTTTGACAATAAAGGTCTTCTGCTTGCGTTTCCTGCGTAGCTCCTTGACGTAGTTCTGGAACTGAGTGTACTCAGCGGGGAAGATCCAGGTTTTGGGTATGAAGCTGTACTCTTGAGGCTGGCACTTGATCATTCTGGAGAAACAAAGACAGGGTTTGTGTCAGAGTAAAGTTAGAGTAAAAATTAATTTTGTGCTTTTACAGTGTAGTACAGTACTTTTTTATTCCTTGTAATGGATGGACTTCTACAAGTACCCAGCTGAACTGTGCTTTGAAATGCTCTTCTATTGTACATCTGCAACTGAACCAAAGTACTCTCGTTTTATGTGTTAAGAGAGACAGAATACTTACTTGGACATGTTCCTTGCAAGGTAGTCTTTCCGGCAGATTTCGCCCATGCCAGGGAAATGGTTAATTCTCTGCAGAGGGACATGCAGACATAATAATGTTGTTAGGGCCATTACGCCACTCAATTCCACCCCCCCCCCCTTCATAAAAATGAGCACATTAAAGGCAGCAACCTGAAGTGAGCTTACAATGTTCTGACATTTATGCCCAATTACGGACTCAAAACAAAAAGGTGACGCTGAGACCTTTCTCAACCCTTATTTAGTTTACCATGTTTTTTTATACTATTTAAAGGTTGGGGGGGGGGAACAAGAAAAAAAAAGATCAATCTCAACTCCAAGGGGCTGAGGTAATTGGTTCTGCATCGCAAGCTCCTGCAGTGACAGTTGAATGAATTGCTTTGAATGCGCCGAAAGGGGGGTGGAGGGTAAAGGAAAAACTCTGGGTTTTCTGTATTCTTTGACCAAATGAGCCTGAACAGGGGCGTTAATTAGGCTCATATGAACTGAAACTTGACAGCAAACTCTCACAGTACATCACTAAATGGAAAAAAGGAAAAAATTAGAAGAGGGAGAGAGAGAGAGGAGAGGGGGGAAAAAGAACGCAGACTGTAAAAGGATCCCGTGATTATTATCCAAACGAGACAGACGTAATTAGGGATTCGGAAGAGATTGCACAATTATGCCAATGCCGCGAGACGACGTGGCTTGTGAGGGGAAATCAAGACCAATTGTTGAGGGACTTCTACTTTTCTACTGAGAAATTATCTCAGAGCAAGTGAAAACAATTGACATTAAATCACCAGTTCTATGTGAAACATTAGCTACATCGCTACACGTTAAACTGTTAAGTATTTGTAAAATTCTATCTGCTTAGCTGAACTCTTGCTGCCCCTGTCATAACAAGCTATACTCTTTCTAGCTTGTGATTTAATCAATCATTAGTGCCCAGTCTAGTCAAATAAGCACTCGGAAAGACAGATGGCTTAAGGCTCGGAGCAGCAGCGGCAAGTTCACTCAGTAGGACAGGGAGGTTAGACAGAGGTAAGATTACTTGCAGACTAGTACACAGAACTCACAGCAACCCTTGTTGTTCAGGCCCGCCTCGTCAACATCACTAGTGACATCTGAAACCTGACCCCCATCCCCTGCTGCTCACAACTTGTCAGTCTACCTGTCAATCTTCCCATCTGTCTCTGTGTAAGCGCTGTTGTTCCCTCTCACTCTGTCCATCCCTCTCTCCTATTTGCTGTCTCTCTCGTATCTCCCAGGGTCTGAGGAAAAGCAGATGGGCAGATTCAGTGGCTTCCGTCCATCTTTTTTCCTTTCTTTCTATTCTATTTTATGTCATTCTGACATTTACTGTATTTAAACTGAATCTTCACTCACTTTCCATTTCTTGCCCTAACTCCATCTGTCCAAAATGTGTCTATATACTATACCCTTTCCACCTGCTCTAATCTCTTTTTCTGCATACGCCTTTTTACCTATTCTACCTCTGGAGACAGGTAGAGGAACATATTGTAAGCCACAATAGACCCCAAATGGGGAGGTAGATTTGAAGTCAGAGATCCCACATTATACAGAAACTGATTAGGTTCAGCAACCTGAGCCATGGTCTTGATGGAAACTGTATTTCTGTAAACTGTGTGCGCATAAGATACTCTCACACAGTTTTCATTTATTCTATTAAAGACTAACCGTGAGTAAGGATTATACAAATTACCTTCACTACTTCTTAATCTGACTCCTGAATACTGCTAGACAACACAACATGCAACATGGTATTTTGCACATTCAAGTGAAGGTTTTGTTTCCCACTTAGTCTTCTAAAGCGCTTTGAGATTTGTGATTTTGGCAATACAAATGAAAATTACTTAAGTACAACTCAGAAACTGCTTCTTCCCCTCCTAGCTTCCTCAATATGAGTTGTATTTTTGTACATATAAATATAATAAACACACATAAATATTGCATACCATGTGTTTTTTACAGCTTGAAGAGGTTATGTTGTATGTTTATGTTCACACAGTTTATATATGCTAGAAGTGTTGTTGTTACAATAACCCAATGTCCACAGATGGATTTTCTTTATTGCAAAAGTAATTTAACTCTTGTGTTGTTTTAATGTTTCATATTTCAACTGAAACTTCACAAGGACAGTTATTTGGTGAGAGTTTTATGTTTTGCGCGCCACAGAAATAGGCTTTTTTCATTTTTACTAACAAGCGTCAATTACAAAGACAATTTAATTTTAATTATCGACAAACCTCTTTGCTGGGGCATGTTGCTCCCTGTTGAGGTTAGCCAGCAGTATGAGGCCTTGCAGTTCTCACATGTAATATATATGCATATATATCAGCAAAGCAAGCACTAGCAAATAAAATGACTGTGATATCTGGTCACAGGGATTCATTTAAGGTGTAATTGTTAATCAGATTTAATCACATTTTAGTGCAAGGGAGAAGGTACTGTATGAGTGGTTTAGTGGTTAGTTCTATCTATAAGAGTGTAAAAACTGTATGTAGGAATGGTTTGTGCTGTAATAAGGTTGAAGAATCTGGTCATGTTTATCCAACTCTAACCAAAGAAGTATTTGACGGAAGGGATTTGGTTAACTTTATATGAAAATCTTTCAGATAAAAATGATTCAAGCACAAGAGGGTTAAAGTAACTGTCATGTTTGTTTCATTTTTTAACTCCCTTCCTTTTGGTGTACTCCGTTTCTTTCAAGAAATCCTTAAGGGGAAATCCTTTCTCATCTTACCAAATACTGATATACACTATTAGAGACACGTTATTTTGTTTTTAACATTTGGTTTACCTGACTTCCTCTAAACACACATGCTGTTTTTCAGATCGGCTGCTCAAGACTTTTAATCTCCAAAGTTACATACATCCACTGGGAGCTGATCAGCATCAGGGTCTTTGGCTGTTGGCCACTGAGCAGCTTTTTTTGCAGCATAGAGTAAAGGTTAGGATTCAGATTTTCCTGTTCAGTGCATTAATTGGATCTGACACCGTTATTCTTAAGCTCTCTTCTCTAACCCCTAGGCTAAGGGGTTAGAGAAGACGTGCTGACATGACATGGTAGCCATGCAGTGTACCTGATAATTCCTGAGCTCAGCAATTTTCTCATGCTGCACGGCCGAGTCATTCCAGATGAGGTTGGCGGTCTCGTCATCATCCCGGGTCTTGATGAAGTCCATCTCGTTGATGACTATACGAACTGGGGAAAAACACTCATTTTAGATTATATTCCATTAATAGATTTAGCTTTGCAGTCATTTAAATAAACTTTATACATTGAAAAATATCCCAAGATGATTGAACAACCACATTCATGACAACAAAGCAACCCACAGATGATGAGGTTGTGACTTGAACCCACAAGTCAAAAAAATCTACTTTACAGATCAATGTTTTACTCAAACATATCGCTAGGCTTACGTTCTGTTTTTGCATACATTAAGAGAGAAATGAGTCCAGGAGGGTATAGATCAAAAAGCTCACAGCAGTATTTACCATTCATGGAATGGTTGCAGAGCAGCCAATCGTAATACCTCTCTTCAAAAAGATAAATGAATTGTCTGTAATGCATTCAAATCCCACTGGAAACCCCATAGTATGAGAGATACGTGGCAAGCCCATTTGGACATTAATCCGATGACTATTCATTATTCAGTGAGTAATGAAAAATTCATATGCCCTAACGAAACGAGGTATTAATTAATTTCTTGAAAGCCTTCACAAACCTGGAGAAGGTTTGCCTAATGTTGCATGATGGCGCTTGAATGGGAAAAAGGTGTTTCCGATGTAACTTCATCCATCTGTTAACGTCGGTAGAGGCTAATAGTGTTTTGCTAACTGGAACAGGAAGGGTTTACATCACAGCGGGCCTATGCTTACAGTTAGAGGTAGATTCTTCGAGTACAAAGCTATAATCAATCATTTCTTGCACATTTCACCACACACACGGCATCCTTAGGCCCTTCTCAGTGGGTGTAAAGCAAATTTCCAACACCACATTCTTTGACCTTTAACCTTTATCTGTACTACTATCAGTTAGGAAACAAAAAAAGACAGCTGCAGAAAAGGTAACAGCAGAAATTAGCCATCCATCTGGCCCTTAGTGTTAATTTTCCTTCAAAATAGCCCTGCGCTACCCTCAGAATGGCCACTGTGAGGGTCTCGTCACAGCTAGCGAACTGACTCACAGCTAGACTCCCATCTACCTACAGGATCCCAGCAGCCCCCAACTTCTACTTGCTGCTGCTGACTCCTTAGTTTCATAGGTTGTAGTTCACCCCTGAGAGCTGTGCTGCCACACAATATACTGAACATGTGAGGAATGCTTACTATGCTCTTTTGACCCTTCTCAAAAAAACCTCACTGCCAAGTTAAATTACCTCAATAAAGATTTATGTATGTAAGGCCGAGCTGTGGACTGCAACTCTATTAGGTTTAATTTAAGACCTTAAATAACAACAGCCTCCTTCAAACAATCCACCACACCAAATTAGATTTTATTGTTGAGACAACATTGTGATTGGATTTGCTGTGTTTTGAGGGACCAACGAGTCATAAGCTGCGGTTACATGGACAATATTTCTTCAACCAGATTAAAATTATTCTGATTAGAGATTCCAACTTAACTGTTTACATGGACACTAAATAAAGCGATCCAATAAGATGCGTCTTACATGCCCCAAAGCATTTAATCAGAATATAACTTTTTGACATAGCCTGCTGTTAAGGATCTAATCTGCTGGAAATATAACCGAAGAAGAAGAATTGCCAACGCCTGTTAATGCAATTTTCAAGGTACAATTTTAAAGATACAATTTTCAAGATTGTCTCCTGGGAACAATATTTGCGTTTCTGCTGTTTTGTTTCTGGCATTTAACAATACTTAAATCTTTTAAGGTCTCCAACAAAGAAACCTGTATTAGCCACAGACCAGTTTTGTTTTTATACCCCCATGTCTCTGCCCCTCATGGAAACTCCTTCACCTCACCTAATGTTACTCCCAGGTGGGTCAAACATGCGCAGAAATTTATTGCAACTAGAGAGAAACAATCAGATTAAGCATTTACATGGTTATTAGGCGGGTCAGTCTCTTCCAAGTGAGGTGGTTACATGAGGCATTTTTATTCTGATTGGGCTATTATTCCAATTATTGATGGAATATTAGGGTCTAAGTAAACACAGCTATACTGAGGGTTGTTTCCAAAATCAATATAAAATTCAGATTAATCTTACCTGCAGGACCACCCAAAATCTTGCTCACTTGCTCAAATTTCATGAAGAAATCTAAATTCATTGTATAATGTAGTCAGATCTGACATAAATTAGCTTACCAGACAAGACTGATAATCACTTACTGTGTTTTCATAAATGTTAATAGCACATCCAACATGTCTACGTAAGTAATATCCTGAGAAAAAAAAAAAACTAAAGTCATGCTGATACTACAACTGAAACTCCTACAACCCCTTTACACTTCTGTTAACCCATTTCAGGCAACTCTCTTATTTTCCAACAGAAAGTATCAATAGTAGGATAATGTACATCAATGAAAGGATTTTATCACCCATATCAGAGCATGACATTTCTGTAGTGTGTATACCTGTTAAGCTCCTTTTCAAGTCTGTTTTAATCATGTCTAAAATCTTTATTCAACATTGTTATGTATTGTTGTTACTGTAATTTCAAAAGTGTTTTAATATCATTTGTAATAGGTTACCAATCTCATATTTGGTGCCGGCGACATTGGCGGTGATAGTGCCTTTCTTCTTTTTGGTCCGCACCTTCCTCTTCCCACTGCTGTGGTAGGAGCCCACAGATGGCCCGTTCATGGGGGACGCTCCTTGATCCTCTGGGGGAGGAGACAGCATACAACAAAACTAGATACAGTCACAGCTTGTGCTCCAGACTGGGAGGGGAACTGCTGGAGTATTCTAATATATTTTCCTCATTTCTTAGTTGGGGTTGTTTTTGGAGCTGGGATGTAAATGAATTAGGCATCTAGTTTTGTTATAGCCGCCGTGTGTCTGTGTCTGTGTGTGTGTGTGTGTGTGTGTGTGTGTGTGTGTGCGTGTGCGATGAGCCGATTGACATTACTGAATAACCCTGTCAGTCCTGAGAAAGTTTCTCTTACTCACCTCCTTCATTGGGAGGGGAGGGCATCTCAGGGGCTGGAGGAGTGGAGGGGCAAGCCAAGCTTTCTGCCAGGCTTGGCAGGCGGGTGGGCCTCGCAGGGTACTCCCAGCACCCTCCAAGGGCTCTCTCACGCTTGCACTAGTTAGTCTTCCCTGTCTTGGGCTGTATGGACGATGTGTTTCAAGATGACCCAATGGATCATCTGAGCATCTCGGTGGCGCCCTTCAGCAGCATAAAGAGCAGCAGCAGAGTCTGAGTGGGCAGGGGGGTGGGGGGGTGGGGGGGGTGTAGCAGTGGTGGGGAGGAGTGGAGGAGTGGAAGGAGGGGGGAGGGCCTCTCGAGGGTCTGCACAGCCACAGCTTATTTACAGAGGGAGGGAGGGGGATGGACAGAGGGATGGATAGGAATGCCTGTAGAGGAGAAGACAACAGATATTTTACAGCTGCAGAACAGCAGTAGTAGGCCGACTGCTCAGGAAATGACTACAGTGCAGAATATGGATCTGTGTGTATGTATGCTGGACTGGAGTACATTGAACATGCTTTTGATGTAAAACAGTAGCAACAGCAATGCTTATCACAGGCTACATCGGTCAAACTGACACTGAGCAAAACAGTTCAGTGAGATCTCTATACTGCTGACACTGCAGTACTTCTAATGAAATAATCACTGAAATAATAAAGCTGTGTGATGTCCAATGGACTAATTGGTATTCCATGGAACCATTGTGAAATATTAATGTGGTTGTCAAGTAAAGAGTTTGAAGCATCTCATGCTTGTGCCAATTGGGTTTCATTGTATGGCTGAGGGGTCACTTCATTCAAACAGATGGCATCTTTACAGAGGGCTGTTAAAAGGGTGCTTCAGGCTATGAACAGTGTGGGAAATTAACACCAGTCATCCGCCAAATCCTGTTTGTTGGCTGTGGTCTGAGAGTGTGTCTTCAAACCACTTTTGGGGATAATAAACCATTGTTGAGAAGTCCTGTCACATTTATTGTTTTGCTGGCTGGGGCAGCATAGTGACTCAGTGGTTAGCACTGTTGCCGCACAGAAACAAGGGACGACGTTTGAGTCTGTCTTCTTTGTGTAGGGTTTGCGTGCTCTCCTGTTGTCACTGTGAGTTCTCGTGTCCGGGTACTCCAGATTGCTCCCGTTTTCAAAGACAAAGCAACATTCAGGTGGACTGGGGAGTCCAAAGTTCCAACAGGTATGAGCATGTGTGACTCCCACCAGTGATGGACTGGCAAACCATAAATTGATTGCCCAACTTACAGCATGCTTGGAACGATTCCAGCTACTTGTCCTCGCAAGTCAAATAGTGCATGTAGCTGCTTGATTCTGAGTCGACAGTGATCCATACTAATGGATTGAGTGGTTGGAAACCCATAAACATATGCAACCGGCGAGAAGCTGTTGCAAAAAAGCAATTCACAAGCTAAAAAGTAAACCACTGCCTGTACATCATCCTCTTTACAATTATAATAACGTTTTCAGTGCTAACTGTTGAGTGTAGGGGATACTTGATATCACATGTATGCAAGATATTTTTGATACTCTGCAGAGGAAAAATTTACCACAATCAGAAATGTGGATGCAGGGTATCAGTCCATGAGGTACAATAATATATATATAACCATCCATCCATCCATCGTCAAACGCTTATCCTGCGTACAGGGTCGCAGGGTCGCAGGGTATCCTGCGTACACCGGGCCGCCATTATATATATAAAACCACATAAACTTAATTATACGTAGCTAATACACACAAGTTAGGCTACATATACAGTAACCACCTCTGCATTCCATACAAAGATCAACAGTAGCCTCTAGTGGTGAGAATAAACAGAAAAACCCACTCCTCTACCAATGCTTACTGTCCACACACAGATTTGCCTGAAGGTGTATATGTACACATATACACATCAGAAAACACATGCTGACTTGAAAAGCAACCCTATTGATCCGATCAGCATCCTCGGGACAAATTAGAATGGGGCAACAATCCAATTAATTTCTCGATCTCGCAGTTGTCTTCACTGTCAGCCTCCTGGTCTGCCTGTGGTAAGCACAAGACATTGATCCTGGACAGGACAGAGGCTGGAATCAGCACAGAGGGGGAGAGCAACAACAAAGAGGCAGAGTGATAAAGTGAGGCAAGCTGCGCTGATGACAACCTGCCCCACCTCCCAGGGGTATACTGGCTGTGTATACAGGAGGCAGGGAACGCTGTCTCCATAGGATCTCTGGACTTTGGTGTCATGTAAACCCTCAGGAACAAAAGGGGATCTGCAACTAAACACCTACAAACATACACATATGTGGCTAGAATGCACATGCATACTTTAATGCAGTGGTTTCAAGTCTGACACTGCAGGCCTCCCCTCAGACCAAGCTTGGGAAATGGCGCCCCCCATCACATCTTTAGTTTACTTGGTATGTTTCACTCAATTCCTGGATGCCAATGGGATCATGATTATATTATTTGTTTTAGGAATGGGTTTTGTGTTCAATTTTTTTTCTGTTTTAGCCTGTTTTCATGGGTTTGGTTTTGGGTTCTGTGTTTCTGTAAGTTTTATTTGATCTTGTCACATTTAGGGTTTTGTGTTTTGTAGCTTAGTTTAGTCTTTTGTTAATTTGCATGTTCAAGTTTACTTAGTATCTGTCTTGTCTCTTATCTTAGTTCTTAGTCCTGCGTTTTAGTTCTTTGCCTCAATTCTTAGTCCTGTGCCTTAGTTCTTAGTCCTGTGTCTTAGTTCATGTCCTAGTGTTACTCCTGGTATGTTTACTACTGTGTTTGTTATTATTTTGGTCTTGTCTACCGTTTCATCCTAGTCCCTCTCCGTTTCTCTGTTTGGTTGTTGTTAGTTTCTGTCTGCTCCACCTGTGTTCATGGTGCCCTGTCTTTTCTCTCCTTGTGTCTGTGTCTTAGTCCTTAATCCTATGTCTCCATGTTAGTGTAGTCCTGTTTCCTTTTTGGTCCTGTCTCTGTTCCCTGGCCTAGTTTTGTTCTATGTAATTGTTCCCCGTTTTCTGTTTTACTTTGATAACTCTGTCCTTGTGTGTTCCCATATGCTTTACTTCCTGTTTTATTTTGTAGTGTTCAGTTCTCATGTGTGCTTATCTAGCTTTGTTTCCTGTTGTTTGATTGCTCATGTGTTTCACCTGTGTTTAATTGCCCTGCCTGCTTGTGTGTGTGTGGTGTGCCCCTGTATATATTAGCCTCAGTTCTGTTCAGTCTTTGTGGCATCCTTAGTCTATGTTGAGTGTTTAGCTGTGCTTTGTTCCTTGTGGAGTTCTTTGTTTTTGGCTCACCCTGTTACCTTGGATTAACTTTTTTGTTGTATTTATTTCTGATTCAGCATTGTTTGGACTCTTTGCCTTGTGCTGTATGGAAGCCCGTGCAGTTAAGTTTTTGTTTAAAAAAATATTTTGTTGAACTGAATCCTCCTGCCTGTGTCTGCGTTTGGGTCCACACCTAAGATTGCATTCAGCCATTCCCATGACAATTTGATCCTATAGATGTTTGAGCCAAAATAGCCTAATACTGCTGTTTGACATTACTTCTGACTACACCAAATAGTTTTAAAAAAAGGTCTGTCCTAAGGCATTTATTAGTTTCTTACTCTGATGGGGGGCAAACAGTTCCCAACAACTTGTGTATCTCTGAACTCTCACGCACGTAGGCTATTCTATGTGATCTCCTTTTGATAATTAATGCAATAAGTAATGTAATATTGTTTCACTTCCATTCACTGAGCCTCCCCTGAAACTGTTTGGAGCCCCCCTAGGGAGGCCCAATTCACACTTTGAAAACCCCTGTTCTAATGCAAGTGATCTCTAAAAAATGTACACAATCCCAAGACAAGTGCTGTGATGTTAATTAATCTAATTATTCTACATAATTTGCAGATTATTAATCTTCATAATTTAAATAACAGTTATTTTATTGCTCTTTTGTATTTGATCAACTTTAAATATCAGCACCAAAATTGTTTTCAGCTACAGTAAACATTCTAAATTAAACTTTTCATGCTACCTTGATAACTGAAAGATAAGCACATTCACAAATAGAAATTTAGTTATCAGTGATTACATTTTCCTTGGGCCTCTTAAAGGGAGAGTAAGTGATTCTGCGGAAGCATTGTCTATATTTGAACTCAACTGTCAAACAAATACACTCCTCAATTCAGTGCTCCCTCCGAAGTTCCGCCCCTTCAAGGTTCCTCCAGTGTCAAAACGTTCGCCCTTGCCTGGTCATATAACTTTCTCCTCTGTTTATACTCTTCAGACCTTTTCCTCTTTGGCTGTTTCTCTGCCATCTCTCCTTCTTAACACTGTCTGGAATCCAGTATGTTCGAATGTGCCAGTGTACAGAACTCTCTCTGTTACTGCCCCTGTGTACGAGCACTAACGCCACCTTTTTCCTGATTGGCTGGAACAATGTTATGTGGCAAGGTCCCCACCACTTTCTTTGTTTTCCATTTGACAGAGCCAGGACTGTGTTTGAAAACCAGATTTTTTTTTCAGAGCACACACAAAACAGAAAGCTAGCGAACTGAGGCTGAATTTAACAAAAAGTGTATTGGCTTAAAATCACTAACTATCCCTTTAAGAGTAAATGGTCAACACAGCTTTCTATTTAGGCTTGTTTGCCTGACTACCATAAAAGGTAGTAGATAATTTTGTTTCGCATTAGTGGATGACCCAGCAAAAAGAGGCTCTGTCATGTTTTGCTTATTTGTCTTAGTGGTAGAGCCACATGACAGAAGTGGGATTTCAATGTAAACTGACCCCAGATCAGAGTAACTGTTATCACAGACTTATAGTGGGACTCCAGATGGACATCCTGTTGTAACCTCACACATGAATTCAGCTCAGTGACCATAATCACGTTATACCCTTCCTACTTGTAAGTTTTCCTGTCCAATAAAATAGAAAGGATACAATATTTAAATTGCAATAGGACAAAAATGTGAGTAGAAAATAATTACATTTACAACTGCTATACCATATTTATCTACACTGTCCTATATAGCATACCATATTATATGCTGAAGCATCTTTGAGCTGCTGTCCTGGGATATTTCATTTTACTTTTCTAAGATTCTGGGGAATACAACATGAGAACATCCACTAAATGGGGTTCAGACCTTCTAAGCATTACTTGCCAATATATTCTACTGCTAGCATCATCACAATTAATCCTTAAGTGCAGTATTAACAGCAAGGTCTTAACTGAATCCCTTCCACTAAGCACTGTTTGTACCTACTGTTAATCCTCTGATGCAATGACACTTTCTCTCCAACAGAGTGAGCCAGAGGGCCGCCACAGCAGAGCAGAGCTGAATGGGCAGAACTCCTATGGATGCTGAGCTCATGCACTTTGCCACAGACAACACAGAAAGGCTTCATTGTAGAGAGTCAGCTCTTCCTGCTGCTCAGCTGCAACCCCTGTCTCTCTCACAGGCCCTAAATGCATGACAAACGCATGTCTGTCTTTCAGGGCATTGTTGTTAATGTGACTATCACGTTACTGTGTGTCATGAATATATATTTTAAGTCTGCAGCATTTTGTCTACATTGCAATCATTTACTGAAACAATATCAGCAAGAAGCAAAGTGGTTCCAGTTCAAAACTCTATCAAGAAATTCATCTTCACACAGATATTATCCCCCTATCATAAGGCAATGGCACTTCAAAAATACTGTGCGCCTTTTTATATCAAAAGCAAATGCATCAGTGGCTTTACAAAAAGCGTGCCAAAGGAGAAGCTGAACCAAAGCGGTAGACTGTCTATTCATGACAAGCAGTGTCACACCTATTACACAAGTCCCTTCAACAACCAGCAGTACATCCCTGAGGGGTTTGTTTTATGTCCTTTTGCCTGTGTTGCATGAAACTACATCTTGAAAGCAGTAGTCAAATACAGGATCAATAGAGAGGGTTGGGGAATCACCACTTAGCCTCATGTTATGCTGAAAAAGGATTTTCTGTACATGCAGCATGCCTCGGTCTTGCCATTACAGCAATGCTGGGACCTCGGGGTATGTATAGCCATTTAAAAGGGCAGAGACACTGGCTAAGAATCGAGACACATGAGTACTATTACACATCCTTAACTGAAGAAAAGCAAATGCAAACAAAATACTTTTCCAGTAGAAAATTGACCTTTTGTCATATAAATAGCAAACCCTTTTCACTGGACATTTTCTTACCCTTAAGGGTAGAATGCCAAAGTGATTCTGTTCAAGGTCTAAAACATACAGTATCCTTGAAAGATTCCTTTTTGTAAAAACTAGGCCTATTTCTACTTTCTATTATTATCTATTTGACCAAAACCACAACATCCTCTGTCCTCTCAGGAAAAATGATAGCTGAGTTTACGGACTACTCTTACAGGAAAGTAGTTGGTTTAGGATTGCCAGTGGATCTAAAATTATCTCAAACAAGTGACCCAACTCTGGCTTCGTGCCTTCTTCCAGATATGAGGAGGAATAAGTGTGGGAGCAAGCAGCCCACGGGGTACTGAAATACACCAACAAACACCAGCTGACTGTTGAGCTTAACTTTATCAGAGAGAATAGACAGAAATGCAGGCAAAATGGTTCAATGTAAAAATCGGCCACTGCATTAGAAACACTTTTAAACATTTAAAATAATTACAATCTTGCCTGAGCTTTTTTTTTTGTACGACAAAGTGGAGCTAATAACTTACGGTTGCTACAATGTGCACATAAGTGTTTGTTCAAAAGCACTGCACCATTCTAGCAAAATAAGCTTTACACATACAGAGCCGTATTATCAACACCTATGAATATGGGTTCAACTGTTAATCAAACACTTTGCTCTAAATTCTTACTTAATCCTGATGGTTACCAGATAACACCGGGTTTCAGTAAGTGATCTAAAGTCGAAAAAAAACAAGCAAGAATGTGTAGATATGAGAGAACCAGTGTCCACAGACTATTCACTTAACCTTTAATTCACTGAAAATAAAAACACATTAAAAAGGGAAGGCCACTGCCAAGCAAAATCTACCAGGTAAATTAATCAACTGGCTGCTGACACAGACAATATGTGAATTTATATGACAAGCAGGACTACTCTCCTAACTGGGTTTACAATCAGAGGTTAATTTTCCTGTATAGTATTTTGTCAAAAACTGCTGGGAATATTGCATTTCTGATTGGCAGTTACCTATTTTGTTAACATTAGTTCAGTCAAAACAAAAACAGAACAAATCATGAACATTTCTAACTCATACTGAGACATCAATGAATGGCTAATGCCTCTCATCAAAAAGATTCACCTAATAGGTGTTTTTCCATGTCCTCAAACCCACCAGTAAAACTGCATGTGGTCAAAGGTCTGCATGTCTTCTTGCAAATACACTTGACTTTGAAGGATAGCATCACTCCCCTGCATGTCAATTTAAAAATCCCAGTCCAAAGAGTGAACAAATAGGCCAAACCTACCTATATTTATGGTGTTCTCTCACATCAGAGGTGTCAAATGGCAACCAAGTTGAATTGCTTAGATAATATAGGTGCAATACTGCAACGAATATCCCGTATTAATCCAAAATCTTCAGCATGCCAACTGTAGCCTCAATGAAAATGAAAGATTATACATATCATATCCGTCTTAATAGCCTTATCTCTGGGATATGTCCAGGAGGCAGGATACCATACAGAACTCATATGTTATGCTGTTATTATTATGTAATCCATCTGTTCTGTTGGGAATGATTCAACTCCAGGGTGCTCTATCAGCATGTGGTCCGTTAAGTGGCACACTGGACTACAAACAGAACAGACTAAATCAAATGGCTTTTCAAATACAGCATCCCTCGTGTAATTATCCAGGGTCTGAGCCTCCCAAGCTAAACCTCAGCAATAGTATTGCATGCCAAGACAGACTTCTTAAGGATACTTGCAAAGCTAACCTGAGCTAAGAAGCTATGCTACTAAGAGCAGCGAGGGCACCTATGCCTGTCACAGCATAGCGGTCAATATGGTATCTTCCGGACCAGTGGAAGAATAGTAGGCCACCCCTTTTTGCAGATTTTGTCTTTGACAGATCTAATTTTGCATGTAAAACCTTGGATATAAGGGTTGTTGTTGTTTGTTTTCAGGAAATTTTATCACAATGTCACAATGTCTAAGCAGCTGTATTAACGTTAGTGCTATGAATTAGTTGCTAGCAATCAGTAGCTAACGTTAGGTTGCTAGCCACTTGTATAGGTCAGGTGGAGGATCAAACAGGGAAACAATGTGGCTATGTTGCTATTAACTTGCTACCATCAACTGTAGCAGCGGTGAGGTTAACGTTTAACTGCCCTACGAATGAGGGCCTTCACATTTCACGTTGCTTCCAAATGAAATAACAAATCCCTGAATGAGATACCGTCTATTAATTCACAGTAAACACAAATGACCCTGGGCTACTCTGCAGTTAGCTTAGCCGCACGTCCTAGCAAAGGATGGAGAGGCGAAAGCGAAGTAGCCCGTTAACGTTACCTTATTTGTTCCAGGCACTGGCAGTGCAGCAGCTCTTTTGCTGGTCTCATCCGACACAGCCGCCGTTATTACGGGAGATACCGGGATCTCTTTAGAGAAACCGACAAGTCCCGACAGTATTTTCAAGACTATAACAATGTTATGGTGTGTAACGGCGTTACTACTAAAGATTGGCGTTGGTGGACAGACATAAACACAAAAAAATCTGTAGAGATCTTGTAGACCTCTGTGTGCTGTGAGTGCTGGAGCGAGTCCATGGGCAAAACCATTCGCTCTGTGAGAAGGGGGGGGGGGTGGGGGGGGTCGACCTGGAAGAAGTGCTGAAGTTTGCATTCCCAATCTGGTACTAACGTGATGTTTACTGTACCGTAGGACTTATATGTTAAGTCAACGCGCGTTATTTTCAACTGACAATTAGTTGCGAGTGAAAACAAAGGTCTTACCACAGCTGCAAGATATATTTCCTTTAAGTCATTATTTAAGGTAGTTTTTCCGGTGCAGCTCTTCCTGCACAACGCGCTGATACAAACACAGGGAAGCTACCTAGCAACTGTGTCGCTGACCATGGTGCTAAAAAAAAAACAACCCTGCCAAATATGGGTGCGACTGTGCGACCCTCTCAGAGGTCATTAACGTGCCACTCACTTCTCATTACCTTTATTTTATCTTATTTGGTTGCTTTGTGGAAAACAAAGATGGTGAGTTCTTGTGTATTAATGTTTTCATTATAGCAAAATTTTATATTCACAAGTGTAGTTTCTTTTTAAAGCTGCCCCAAGTTTTATAGCATTTATTAATAAATTGATGGGTTTTTTCGATTTTTTGATTGTATCCCTTTAAATATTATTATTATTCTTTATTTTATTTTTTTGTTTGCTGCTTAGATTTAATTTAATGTTAGGTTTATGTGACATTACCAAAGATGCCTGTTATTTAAAGATGTCTATAAAATGGAAAAAAATACTTCTTATTGCTTATTTATGGTTTTAATAATTTGGTAATATTCCTCAAAATGTGTCATATAATCGTTCTCTCTTATGCTACTCATATTTTGTGAAGTAGGCTACATATATGTTCTAAAGAAAGAAGTTTTTTGTCACCTGAGAACTAAAGTTAAGGTTTGGTTTAGATTATTTTATATACTTTAATCATGTTCAATTGAATACTTTTTTTTTCCTTCCATGGCATTTGTTCCCACTTTTTGACTGGTCCTTTTGACAAAAAGTAATCAAATGCATTCCCCCGCAAGGCAAGTTGAAGTATTTCAATGCCTCAAAGTCAAGTGTGAAGTCCTTTTATATGACAACCACCTTGGATAACAGGCAGGTCTGAACAACTGGCTTTTGATGCAAAGTGTTAATCACACCAAAGGTGGCACAAAATCCCTCAGATGTAGCCTGATGTCTTTGGTAAAAGTCATTATGTAACATTTTGCTCACAGGCAGCTACAACAAGAGTAGGAGTTAAACATTAGGCCTAGCACTTTCCCTACAAAGAAAGTAGCCTAAATATGTTTGACATAACGCAAAATCTTTAGAAGAAAGAAGCAGTGCAAAAAGGTTACAAGTGGTGGGCCCATACTGTAGCCTGCCTCACCTCTCATTTATGTGTTATGTTAAATAATAGATTCGGCCCTACGTTATTTTAAAAACGATTACCTTGGGGTTTGTGGCTGTAAGTCATTCGCTAACTTGTGCAAACATTTTTTTGACATTTTACAGTGCATGTGTACACTAATAATTAACAGTCACGCGTTGTGAGCAACTCTAGCACCTGCAAGACTTGCAGATTTAACTTAAATCACAATTAATGCTCAAAAGGTAAATCAAGATTAAGAATTAGGTATTTTGTTTTTCATTTGCATTTTAAATTTACCCAAGGATTGGCAATTACCTATTCAGTTAACAGTTTTCATATAATAAAAAGAAAAATTATTTTAGGGAAAAGGAGATTAAGACACACACTCCTGTCTACATCAATGGAGCTGAAGTGGAGCAGGTCAGCAGTTTCAGGTGTCATCTCACATCTCTACGCTAGTGAAGAAAGCCCCAAAAGGACTGTTTTCTCTAGGAAGCTTAATTCCCATGCCAAATTATTGTCAGCTTTTACAGAAGAGCAATAGAAAGCATCCTGGCCGAAAACATCACAAACCAGCATCCGATGTGCATGGCCCACGACAGGAAGGCTCCACAGCCGGTGATTAAAACAACTCAGAAAATCATTAGTAGGCCTACCCATCTCCTGAGCATCAGTGATATCAGTGAGGTGAGGTTCCTATGCAGAGCCCAAATGATACTAAAGGACAGTCCCCACCCTAGCCGACATGCTGCCTTCTAGGAAGAGCTATAGAAGCAGGCCATCTGCTGTGTACCACCAGACTGCAGAGCATCTTTCCCCCCAAGCTATCAGACTTTTAAACTCAAATTCATCCTCAGCACTGCTCCATTGAATAGGTAATAGTTTATTTATTTTTATGATTGCTTTTGTATTACTGTATACATGTACTGCTACTTAGCAGAAGGTAGTGATAAACCTAATTTCACTTTACAACCTGTTGTAATGTGACAAATAAACCTACTTTGTAGCCTACCTTGAACATTTCCTCAAACCCAGACGTCTACTAACGGGTAATGCCTCTCTTCACAAGGATTCACCCAACAGGTGTTTTCATGTCCTCAAATCCACCGGCAAAAATGCGTTAGGTCAAACGTCTGCATGTTTTCTTGCAAATACACTTGACTTTGAAGGATATAATGTCCTGTGTCCGCAACGTTGTTTGTAACTGTTCTCTCTAAAATGCTGCATTTATGTTCTATTGGAAATACAGATAGCCTCTGCTCAGAAACATAAGTCACGCTTGCAAAATTAAGGATTTTCATCACTTCATTTTGAGATTTGAATTCTCGACTGTTACAAGTGACCAGTGTTGGGCCGTAAAAATATTATTTTTTCCAGTAACTAGTAGTGTAAGGGATTAGGCTCCTATTTCCAAAACAGTAATAACATTAGGCCTACAGTTAGGTCTACGAATCCAAGTAACGCTGCGTTACTGCGTTACCAGAACGCACCATCCTTGACGTGACTGCGCGACTGCTCGGCAAGTTCAAGTCGAGAAGCCGGTTGTTCAAGTCGGGTGCCAAAAAGTGAAAGGAAGAATGGAGAACGAGGGAGATGGGCGTTTTTCTGACATCTGTAAGTAGGCTACTGCCATTATTGTGTCACAGTCAAAGATACAAAGAACACTGTCCTGTGTTGTAAACTTTGTGCGACCAGCAACAAGCTTTCAACCGCGAACAATTATACATCCAATTTATTGAGGCATTTGCTAAAGCAGCACAGCAACGTGAAACTCATAGAGAGGAACTTCGGTGTCGTGCCCGCAGAGATTTGGCCCCTCGCGGGAGCGCGCACAGCTAAAGCGGAAACTGCTAGATGCTGTAGCCTGGTGATTTTGTACGGCAAAGTAGGCCTACTGTTTAAAAACGATATAGGCTAATATTCTTTGTGGGTTTTATCAATGGTGATAAATGATTCGAAGTCTACCCTATATTTTATGAACGTTTAAAATCATAAATAGCCTATTTATTAGCTAGGCTAAATTTAGTTGAAGTCACATGCCTTTGCACTGATAGGCCGATACGAGGCTATCTTTTGATTAATCTCTCGATAATTCTGACAGCAAAGTATTTGGTGTTCTTGATTGATGTGTTGTTAAGGATTTCTGACCGTTATAAACAGTTATCCCAAAATTAGGTTTTTAAATGAGGGGAAATTAATTAATTAAGGGGAAAAAATAAATGTCGGATCGGTTCTCAAATGAACTCTTGTCAGTGCTGAGAACGCCATTAGATTCCTAATGGCCAAATGGTTAGGCTAAAGCATTATTCGGTAGGACTGATTGTGGCTAAATTAGGCCTACATCACCTGGCATTTCAGCTTAGGTCGTTATTAAATGTAGGCTATATGAAACTCACACTGTCCAACAGCCAGCCAAACCAGCAAAAATATGTGGGATCAGTGTGCACAGCATGTGTCTGAAAGCAGGTAAGAGGTGGATGCATTAGGGTTCTCAACAGAACAGTTGGAGGCTACCTACCGAGATTAGTATCCACCTGTCTAAACCGCCCAAAATATGAGCTGGTAACAGTGTTTGGCCCTCAAGTGTCTGAAAACAAACTTATCAGGTGGATGCATTATTTGGCAAAACTGGTTTCTACTTGCAGAGATTTGCATCCAGCTCTTTTTTCAGCCAAGAAGATTATTATATATATGCAATTATCAATGTCAAGTCTAAACAGCCCAAAATGTGAGCTGGTAACAGTGTTTGGCCCTCAAGTGTCTGAAAATAAACGTAAGAGGTGGATGCATTATTTGTCAGAACTGGTTCTCTATACCTGCCGAGATTTGCATCCAGCTCTTTTTATAGCCAGGAAGACTATCATATATATGACATTTTTGGTGTCAAGTCTAAACAGCCCAAAATATGAGCTGGTAATAGTGTTTGACCCGAAGGTGTCTGTAAATTAACTTGGAATCAAATCTCGACAATCAGCTGTTCCTCCCGTCCTGCGCCTCTTCTTCTGTTGCTGCTGGTAGAGAGAGGAGTGGCTGGTTTGTCTCAGCCAACAGCTGAGTTTATATGTGCCAAATTTGTACATGGCACTAAGATGAACAGTTAGACTACAGACTGACAGCTTTTGTAACAATTCACTACTAGCCGAGCTAGCAATGTGCTAGCAATGACTCGCGCTAAAGTAAATTTAGTGCGAGTTTACTTTTATAAATATTCTTGCCAACAAACATAAGGACTACCCATAGCTTTTGTCTGAATATTCAGAATCGCTGGGTCACTGTGGCACAAATAATAATAATTTTGATTTTTAGATACCGAGGGATCACTGGTCAAAGTGACAGAGTCTGTTAAGTAAAGATTTGCTAAATATGTCTCCGATGGATACAACAAATAACTCTCGTGTTGTATGACCGATGTGGGGTATGAGTGTAGACGATTTCGACCGGCACCTGAATGCAGCCTTTCACCCGTCAAGTCTTTTTTGTGGGTATTCCCATATGACTTGAACGCAGCACAAAACGACAGCAGGCAGAGGTGAAAAGTCTGGATCATGTTTTCATTCCAGTGGAGGCATACTTGATCGACAAAGGACACTGTTAATAAAGATCAACAGGGCTGTTGACGTCGAGGTAACTGTCCACAGAGGGAAGACATTGATGTTGTTGTTAGCCAACCAGCCAGCACAAGCTGAAATTTGTTAGCTAGCTAACGGAGGACCCTGTTAGCTAACCGCCACCATCATCGCTCCGAGCCAGCTGTGCATCGCCCTGTCTTCCTACGATGGGAAATACAGCAACTGCCAAGAAAGGCAATGAGCAAGAAAGCGGTGAGCACCTGAAAACCACCAAGCTGGCCTGTTAGCCATCTAATGTTAGCTATTGTACAGCGTGAGCTAGCTTATTATGAAGTCAGTGGAGAGCAGCCTTTAGCAGTTCTTGTCCAGTGTTAACAGACAGTACAGGAATATGGGCTGCAGAGAAGAACCATCTTTGGTAGAGAAATGTGCAAGGTGTGTTAGCTGCCTCATAATGTTTGTTTATCTTACTTGGAAACAGTGCCACAGACGATGCAGCTAATCAATGAAAGTGACACATGAGCTAATAACAGTGAGGTCCTCACCATCCTGTTTTCCACAGCAGTGAATGTAAAGGCAGACCCTTGACTCCACGAAATGCAATCTTTTCTAATTGCTTAACACTGTAATCTTTAACTAAAGTTATCAAGGTACCATGTTTAATTTACAAAGAGCTAATATCACTTGCCTGCAGCCAGATAACATCTGCAAACACTGGTTTCTACTAAATCTGCAGTTCAAGGCCTAGTCACTGCTAACAACAGGTACATAATAATGACTAACAGACAAGTTGAACAGAAGGGTGGATTCTAGCATTGTTTTCCAAACAAGGCCTGCAAAATGGCTTGAGTCAGTTTCCATCCAACCTGGTTAACGCTCAGCTGTCAACAAGTTTACTGTAAGTCAAAATGTTGTGCCTTGATCACTGCTTTATAACAGTGACATTAACCTGTTGTGTTTTTGCTATAACATCAAGGAAAGGAAGCTTCCTTCCGGCTCAAATTGCACCTGTTGAATAGCAGTTTTGCAATATTAAGTGCCCCACCAATAGCTTGAAAACAGTCGCCAGAGGGCACTCTGTTCTGTTTAGTGTGCATTTGTCAGTAATGATCAAAGTAATCCACTAAACTGAACCATGCGTAGTGGTCTGTCTGGGCTGATCTTGACCTGCTTTCTGATTGGCAGCAGTCCATACAGTCTCGCAGCCTTATGACTCAAGCCACCTGTAGTTTCTGCAGGGAGGGGCCGAGAGTTGTGTACAAAAACTCTGTGATGCGAATGGCAAACTACAGAAAGACATTGCTGACATGTCATTTTGGTCATTTATATTTCCAGAGCAGCCCCAACACTGGTGTAACAATAAGACAAACCCACATTTCTAGTACAGCAAAAAAGAAGAATGCAGCAAGAGGGTTTGGAAGGGCGACTTTAAGCATCGGAAAGCTCTTTGAGGAACTGTATGAATAAACTTGACCACTAGAGAGCATGATAACCGGAGATAACTACTTTCCTGACTGTCAGTCAGTGGGTGTTACAGGCGTACCGTTTCCTTATCAGCACTCTGAATACACCACAGCTGTGCAATGTTTTATGACATAACGTTAAGAGGATTGCCTTTTTGGGTGCTTTGCTTACTTAGTATACCTATGTCAAAACAATGTCAGAATTTGCATGGGAGACCAATGTGTGTTTTCAAATGACACCTCACAGTAGTAGTAGACGTGCAGTTGGCCGCTGAAACTGAAACAGAGGACTTGAACAGGAAGCTTAACTTCATGTGGTTAGCCAAGCATTGCAATGCATACAGGAAGCCATAATCACTCATTGGTCTTCAGTCTGAAAACAGTTGCTTTGCAAGTGAGCCTTTTCTCTCACGCATCAAGAAATTATTCTGAAAATGGCCCAGGGAAAGGATCATTCCTTTGTGAGCCGTATTTTCAAACATCGTAAGAGTACCCAAGACCAAAGAGGACAGGAGAGTGAGGTGCCTCGTATCTCTGAGTTCACCATCATGTGGGATAAGTTGAGTAAGTGCAGTGTTATGCTTTTACACTTAAAAATATGTGTCCGCCACCATCTGCAGCTCTGAGCAGGACGAGTCTCAACTTGCGTTTGTAGTTCTTGTTTGCAGGAAAACTGATATACAGTGAGCTTATGAAATAAACCAAATATACATATGGTTTTTTTGTTCATATAGATGATTGTTCAGCTAGTGATCAATTGTTTGTCAGGTCTTTTCGAGCAGCAGCCCAAACCTTTTATTGTTACCTTCATCGCCAGGTTCATGATTGCTGCATATGTTCACACATTCTTGATCTACCAGAGACATCCGTAAAAGCAGCTTAGGCATAACACATTGTATAACAGGCCATTTGCGGCACAGCAGTGGCTTGCATCATCTTAATATCTCTCTCCTGTCATATTTTTGTACTGTTTTGCAAGTATAAAATGTGTGTTTTTATGTATGCTTTTTACAATGTCTTTTCAATCACTGTTTTATATTCTGTTGAATGAATGTTTTTAGTTTATTTTACCCAGTGTAGGATAGTCAAAGCTGCCACCAA
Organism: Micropterus salmoides; assembly: GCF_014851395.1. NCBI lineage: Eukaryota > Metazoa > Chordata > Actinopteri > Centrarchiformes > Centrarchidae > Micropterus > Micropterus salmoides. The sequence goes on from NW_024040374.1 coordinate 16,078,498, forward strand.
TACTGGTAAGAATGAAAGAGAAAGTTGGATTTGAATATTGAAGACCACCTACTGTGCAGAATCAAACCCATCCATCACATCTATCGTCAACCGCTTATCCTGCGTACAGGGTCACGGGGAGAATCAAACCCCTTGTGCAGAAATATTCACTTATTACCTAATTGTAAAGAACTTAGAAAATTATGTTTTTGATGAAATTCAGCAGTATAGAACTTACCCTTGACTATTGGTTTTAGCTCATTTTCAGAGACAATGGGAGAAATTAGTCTTCCAACTAAAATAAATCTTGTTTCAATGTAGAATAATTTAATCTGTAACATCTGTCAGGTGGTAGAGATGCCTTACGTTGTCTTCTTCAGTGTCATTGTTGTCTGTTGCATTTAATCCACTTGAATCTCAAATGTTCTTGTTTTAAGCACTTCATAAATGTTTCTTCCTCTCTTTCTCTTCTCCATCATTTCCATCCATGAATGTTCCTGCAAAACCCTTGGTGAACTGTAGAGACTTTTGGTATGCTCGTTTTTCCATGAGCCATCCTAAGTCACAGAGAGAAGGCTTATTCTGCAGTTTAGGCCTGCCAGGCATGTAATAGCCGATATATTTCTGAGATTGAGGTTAATTAGGATAGACTGTTAGCATTCCGCTTCCACATATATGGCGTTCTATCAATGCCTAGGTATGCATTTAAATCAGCAACCGCATATCAAGTGCACCACCAGCTAGACATTAGATACTTGCCACGACTCTGTGACTTTGGACATCTCATGTCTGCTGTGACTTTCACAATGTCTGTCTAATGCCTGCACTGTAGTCTCAGTTGTGTTCTGCATTTTGTCTTTTTTTCTCTGCCCTTTATTACTGCCTCCCCACTCCCTGTTACTCCCACCTACTCCTGAAAGGGATGCAGAATAGCTTATCTCTGAATTGGCCAATTCTGTAAAGTCCATAAGAGCTCTTTGCATCACTTTAATAATTAAAATTTCCTGCTTAGACGTGTGGTTTTGAGTTTTGTTTAGGAGGTATTTTTTTGCTGTTTTGTAAAGGATAGTCTTGCATCCCCAGTACTTGACATTTGCCTGACCTTAAAATGCATTTCCTTTTCTGAACATGTGAACTGCCTTTGTTTATTTTCCTGAACATGTTAAAGTGCCCCACTTTGTTATTTCCCTCAACAAGTTACCTGACCATGAGTATGTAAGTGCCAAAACTGGTAAATCACGCTTCTTTCTCTTTTTGTAGTGAAAGAGTTCTTAGCTAAAGCCAAAGAAGATTTTTTAAGAAAATGGGAGTGTCCACCACACGTAAGTTGTGCGCTGTTCAAACTTTCATTTCCCCAAAACACTGTTTTTCAGAAGGCAAATGTATTTATACATTTCGTATGATAGCACTTAGCCACTTCCTGGCTCAGATCTTGTTGACTTGAATGCTAGCTGATTGCGTAATTGTACTTGTAATGTGTTTTTTACTGTTTCTTCAGAGCACAACGGGCCTGGATGACTTTGATAGGTTCAAGACTCTGGGCACTGGCTCATTCGGACGAGTTATGCTTGTGAAACATAAAGAAACAAACCAGTTCTACGCAATGAAAATCTTGGACAAACAAAAAGTAAGTGTATGGCTTTAAAGAAAACAGTTTACCCGTCTCATAAGAACTAGTGTCGTAAATCAGGTTAGTGTGTGAAAATCAAACTGCTGCATGCTTGACAAATGCTGTAACTACATAAATGCGGTGCATCTCATAAAAGGAAATGGAGCGTTTCCTCTCATGCACAGCCAGCCTGTAGTCATCTAACACCTCAGAGGCGCTTCATATGAGAGTTTCAATCTTTAAATACTGATGTGAGAGTCGTAGGAGAAGGTTGCCGTCTCCTCCGTGCATTGCTCATGTAGCAGCACTCTGTTCCCTTGAATTTAAAAATTAACACAGAGGTAAACATGTCTGGCTTTCTGTTTTAGCTGTAGTGCTGAAAGACTTTCCTTGTTATGGTGTATGGCCACCCACATGACTTCTTTTTTTGTTTCTTAACACTTTGTATGCTGGGGGGGGTTATTATGCTAGTAATCCTGTACATTTCACGTTGTTTTTACTGCCTTACAGGCAGCCCTTGTTTGCATTTAAATAGTTCAGTACAGTATGCAAATAAATTTGCAGAATCTTGAAACTTGTGTGAGATGCAGTATGTAATAATTTATTACAGTAACTGTCATAGCTAGGTGGTATTATCATTGTGTGATAAACTGTGGATGGAGTTCATGTTTGACAGTCTGCTGTGCTGACAATCTTGTTTGAATCTCTGATGTGTCAGACTTGAGAATCAGCCTGTGCATGGCAGCATTTTTTAAACCAAGGATCTAGCAAATTAGGTAATAATTTGATAATATGGCTTGTGGATATGAACACCTGACTCTAAAGTCTTGTATGTCAGAGCTTCCCACCAACTCATGAATGCACCAGAATGGCTGGCTTTTCAAATGTATTGCACTTTCTGAGAAAAAATCAAGCCGACTTTGTAGTTCACTCTTGAGCAAGTTTTAAGTTTGTGCAAGTTGACTCCTTACTGCAATGAAAAGAAGCTAGTAGCTGACTGGAGAGTTGGACTGACACAACCGGGGCTATAACATGCAAAAATCCTTTTGTGTACGTTCACTTTTTAATTAGGCATACCGAGCTCTCAGAAATCATGAAAAACCTTTTGGGTACTTTTATGTTGTCTTTTGGAAATTATGCAACACACACATACTCAGTTATCAAGAACACACTATACTTAATTTAGCTAATGTACTTATATTATTGTGTATTTTTTGTTTAGGTGGTGAAGTTGAAGCAGATAGAACACACACTAAACGAAAAGAGAATACTACAAGCTGTCTCCTTCCCTTTCCTCGTCAGATTGGAGTACTCTTTCAAGGTACATGCTGGCACCCACCTCACCAACTACATGGTTTTCACATACCAGCGTTTTTATACCAAGGAATCCTAATGCTAACCTAGCAGACCTTTTGTGTTCCCCTTCCACTTGGCTACAGTTGGTACTGTCCATCTCAAAATATCCAGGAAGCATCAGTTTTATTTCCCAACCTGAAGAGCGCTTATCATTTAACATGTGATCAGTCGTTATTGCCCCTGCTTAAAAGTTTCTTGCTTTGATTAACAGGACAACTCAAACCTCTACATGGTGATGGAGTATGTGCCCGGTGGAGAGATGTTCTCCCACCTCAGACGTATTGGAAGGTTCAGGTATAGTGTACATAGTATAGTATTTTATTTTTTATTCGGAGGGTTGTGTCAGCCACTAATAGCTGGACAAAGACTCACTGCTCACTGTGGTCTGACAAGGTCATGCATGAAATAGCTGGAGACAGGCATCAGTTTTAAGGTGGCTGTACAATGAATGATTTGAGTTTGCTCCTTCACTCAGAGGAGATTTGTGTTCACATATTGTGTCTATGGTGTCTGACTGTCCACACTCCCATCTTTCAGTGAAAACCATGCAAAATTTTATGCAGCTCAGATAATACTCACCTTTGAGTACCTACACTCCTTGGACCTCATCTACAGAGACCTGAAGCCTGAAAACCTGCTCATAGATCAACATGGGTATATCCAGGTACACAATCTTATGTAAAGTTTATAATAGAAAAGTGAACTGAATAGAATGGTAACACAAGGTAGCGCAAATTAACATATTTAGTCAGTTTGACCCAAGTTAGGTATTAAAAAAAAAAAACCTTACAAACACACATAGGCTTCTGTTAATAGCCATGGTTCTTAATCGCAGTAAATGTACACTTTGCCCTTAAGTACTTACTTTTCTTATCACGCTCCTGTTGTTCTTTCTTCAGGTCACAGACTTCGGCTTTGCCAAAAGAGTAAAAGGCAGGACCTGGACATTGTGTGGAACTCCTGAGTACCTGGCTCCAGAGATCATCCTCAGCAAGGTGAAACCTTTAAACCCAGCACAACCCGAATACATGTTGTTACAATAACAGTAACCAGTTGTTCATCATTTTGGCTCTGTACTCAAGCACACTGGATTTCAGATGAAAAAATGACAACGAGGTGTTAGTGCCAACCTTCAGTTTTTTGGGTCTTCACATTCCTATCTAGAAATATGCAGAGAGCGAAATAGAACGGGCTGACCGGAGCAGGACCATAACAAGAGGCGCATGGCGCTTGTGATTGGTGACAACGGAATGAATTTGTAACTGCATGACTGTTTAAAACGGATCAGATACGCTGTATAATTAATAGGGCTGACCCTCAATAGTCGAAGATTCGATGCTTCAATGGGCAGAGCCTGATACAACTGTCAATCTCACAGTTGAAGCTTCGCAGCGAAACAAGGATCATGCCATTTTGGCGATTTGGGGGTGCTCAACGTCTGATTTTACGTAGAACTACCAGTTTTCTCCCAGAAAGTTAATATACAGCCTATTAATATACATTTCAACGTTTAATGCTGTAAATAAACATGTAAAAAGAATAAAACTTTCAATAAATAATTTTAAAAGTGCATAACAAAATCCAAAATTCGTAACTCTAACCCTAGGTCACCGTTGATGAACCACACAAAGAATATTTTATCGTTTTTTAAATACCCAGCAACATGAAATAGACCCTCGAGGAACCGCGACATGCATGTAATTGTCGGCAGCACGACATGCACGCACTCTCACAAGACCGGTGAATATGAGAGAGAGAGAGTGAGAGTGAGTGAGAGTGAGTGAGAGTGAGTGAGAGTGAGTGAGAGTGAGTGAGAGTGAGTGAGAGTGAGAGAGAGTGAGAGAGAGTGTGAGAGTGTGAGAGTCTCAGCTTAGCTGGAAATTTACAGTGTAAGTTGAATGAACAGAGACTGCAGCTCTGCAGCTTCTCAACATTAAAGCGGAGCTACCGTGTGTAACCCCCACCCCCCCGTTCACAATCGCCAGTGCACAAAAACACACATGATTCGACTTGCTGCAGCATAGGCCCAGTAGATCATCACCAGAGATGATATGTGTCTGCTGCTATATCTAGGGGCGGCTGTGGCTCAGGATATGGAGAGCGGGTTGGACGTTAATCGGAAGGTCGGCAGTTCAATCCCGGCTCCCCCAGGCTGCATGTTGAAGTGTCCTTGGGCAAGATACTGAACCCCGAATTACCCCATGGCGGTCGAAAAAACTAGAAAGGCGCTATACAAATACGGCGCATTCATTCATACATCAGAGGATCTGCAACCAAATATTACAAAAACATAAATACTTTATGATAAGTTGTGTCCTGTCTGTGTCAGAAAATTAGGGGACTGTTTCTACACCAGCCATATGATGTGAATGTAAAAACAGAGTCAACACACGAAGAAATGTGTCATTCGTATATATTTCTGACTGCTCTGTATGTCTCATTTATGCCAAGAAACCAACCTACCGCCTTTGGAAAATGGAGTTCTTTTCTGTTTGTGACTCTTCCAGGGCTACAACAAAGCTGTGGACTGGTGGGCACTTGGAGTCCTCATCTATGAAATGGCTGCTGGTTACCCTCCTTTTTTTGCTGATCAGCCTATCCAGATCTACGAAAAGATTGTGTCTGGCAAGGTAGGAAGAGACAACCTTAGTCTTAGAGTTTCTTGTTGTTACACTCTGTCATTTCTCTGCTTGCCTTTTGACAACAAGCATCCACTTGGTATGGTTTCTCCAGCATATAAAATTAAATGGGTGAAAAACACACCGGTCTTTGTGTTGATCTTGCTTAGTAATCCATTGTTCGCTCTTGTAGGTACGATTCCCCTCTCACTTCAGCTCCGATCTGAAGGATCTGCTGAGAAACCTGCTCCAGGTGGACCTGACAAAGAGATTTGGCAACCTGAAGAATGGTGTAAATGACATAAAAAATCACAAGTGGTTCTCCACAACAGACTGGATTGCCATATACGAGAGAAAGGTAGGAATCTATTGTGTCATAACGTGTTTCTGAATCCAGAACCATGCTATGAGACATCTATTACTGTCCGTCTTTTTGTTTTTAAAAAAAGTTTAAAAGCGATCCAGTAAGATCCACACTAGCCTCATATCAAAGTTAGATTCACTACTCCAAAATATGAATATATTTGATTCATCTTTTTATATTCTTTATATGTAACATCTGTATTGATACCTTTTAATATTCTGGACAGGTCACCTTCCTCTGCATGTCTCTCTGAAAAACTAAAGCGCAGAGCGAGTTGGATGATAAATAGCTGTACTCCAAACCCAGTAAAAATACTAACTAAAAGAAAAATAATGTGTCTCAGTTACCACTTAATCTTCTGGCTTTATGACAGAAATGCAGTCCCACACCATTTACATCTGAAGCAGTTTTTATGGCTGCGGAACACTATGAGGTGGCTGCTTAGATCTTACAAGGCGGTTTAGTCTATAGACGCGAAAAAACTCAAACACTTAACTACTGAGATATAATCCTCTGAAGGCTTGATTTAATCTAGAAAGAACTTTATCAGTACTCCAATGAGGCTTTACGTCAAAATGTGTCAGTACATCATGTTAGCATATTAGTTATAAGACAAACACAAAAATAATCAAGAAATGAGGTGACCTTTTCTACTTTTGTAACTAATATCATGTGCCACCACCAACAACCTTAATCTATTTTCTGATGAGTGAATTTTAAGACCACCAATTAAGGTAAAGAATATCAACCAATGCCAATCTGCAGCCCATCAGAGCATCCCGAGTTCTAGATAATTGCCGTACTGTAAGAGCACTGACGTCCAAAGTTGGACCAAATGATTGAATGATTAACACAGCTTTAACAGAACATAATTTACATTTACTAATTAATACTTTTTTTTAAATCCCTATTTTCCACTCATTTTTAGGTTGAAGCCCCCTTCTTGCCAAAGTGCAGAGGACCAGGAGACACAAGCAACTTCGACGACTATGAAGAGGAAGACATCCGTGTCTCACAAACAGAAAAGTGTGCAAAAGAGTTTGCTGAGTTCTAGTGAGCGGGCAAGAGTCCCATCAGGGCTCACGAGTTTTGGGATATTTGCACTCACCTGAAGGTTAAGGTGGAACTGAGGCCGTCACGTGTTCTAAACAAAATGCCTCGTTCCTTCATTCCACACAGCTGAATGAGGTCTTTCTTGCCATGATCCTGCGTGCAGGTAGCACTAACCTATACACAGGCACATTATGCAGACACATCCCTCGTGCTGCAACACAAAAATACTAGATCACGATTTCATCTTTTGTCTTTTTTCTTTTGGTGTTTATGTTTTGCCATGTTTGAATAGCCTCCCTCCTCCTTATTTTAATTCAAATAATGATTTGAAAAGGAACATGAAAACTAATATTATGCCAATTTTCAAGTGGTTGATTGTATTAGCTGGTATTGCACATATTGTGATTTAAGCTTTGGGAAAATAGTAGGGATTTTTTCATTTTGGTTTGAATTTCTAAAAATGTTTGTCAGTTATCTGTCATCTGTTACATGCCTGAGTGTGTTTTAGGGTTCAGTTTGTTATTCATTAATCACAAACACTTTTAACATTAACCATTATTCATCATTCTGGTGTCCTTAAGACCTAGAACCGTGTATTTGTGCATACAGAAATATACATAGATGAGACATATGATTTTTCAAATACATTTTGTTGTTAAAGCATGACAAAAATTCAAGTGAAGAAACCAGGGTTTAGTGAGGGAAAAGCAACAACGATGACTTGTTGAAGGTTCTGAGTTTCAGCACTCTGGCATTCAGTTCTTGAAGAGATGGGTTAGCAGTGTTGTGATGGAGCAGAGTCGTGTCAGCGCTGTAGTAACTGATCAATTGTAGCATTGTTTTAACCATATCTGGTCACATGCCATTTTCTGTTACCTCAGACTAGTTGTGGTATTAAATTAATGAAATGAGATGATATATTTTTCAGGTACAACTCTGTTTCACAAGGTAAACTGAAGGGGTTTGAGCATGTCACTCCACATAGCAGGTCATCTGTCTTTGGTACGACCAGAAATGTATGAATTGCATTGATGATGGCATTTTTTTAAACAGTTGAAAGGTCAGTTTGTTAGATTTTCTTGAGAGTGTGTAGTCATGGATGAGAAGCATTGGTCACATGGACATATTTTGTCAGTTGGGCGGTTGGTTATCGATTTTGTTTTTAAAGGTTAACTGTGCTTTAGCAGAGCACTCGGAAGTCATTGTTTAACTGCCATATTTGTTTTATTTTAATTTTCACTTTTTGCATGTTCGTTACATTTGTACAGCAATGTCACAACAAGCTAATAGTTTCCTGAAAGTGTTCCCATCTTTTTCTCTTTTGGGGGGGGGGGGTATTGTATTGTTTTGTTACCTTTTTTTTAAATTAATGCATTAAATAAGCAATTTTATGTGAGTGACATATTCCTCTTCATAATCCCCTGAAAGCAAAACTACATCATTAACCATGAAATAATAACAAAAAACGGAAATATCAACACCTTAAAAGTATTCATGCATCTTGGTCACTACTTGGTCGAAACATATATGTAGCTCAGCTATTAGCTTGTAGTCTCTTTGCATCATTTTAAAAAAAAACAAATTTGTACACTGTGATGGAGCAATATTTGCTCGTTCTTCCTCGCAGAATTGCTCAGGATGAGCCAGGTCGGTTAGAGAACGTTAACAGGCACAAATGTTGTGGTCTGGTTTCAGATTATCAAAGGAAATAAGACTTTTTTTTCCCTTGTAAATCACTCCTGTTAAGTTACTGTATACATATGTCATACACATTTTCTCCCCTCAAGAGAAATCTAGGTTTTATGAGGGATTTTTTTTATACCAGGCACCATTTATTTCCCATGAATTCTGACACATTGCCGTCCTTGCTGCTGAAATGTAGTCCCTGCCTCCGCAAACTCCTCACAGGTGGACTTTTGTATTGGAACAGGTGATCATAGAATCTGTATATCACAGGTTCAATACCTACAAGGCCAAGGTGTCCACTTGTTGAACTTCCAGATGTCAGAAAAGTGCTCCTGCCTCTGTGATCCTTTGATTCCCTAGAGGGAACTTTGTCTCTGCCGTCCACACAGAGGTCAGAGTTTGAGCTCATTTCTGCAGGTCGGACACTCAGGGTTGTGGGGAAATCAGAGTTTTGCATTTCACATCTTGTTGGAAACAATAATCCATTGTCTGTCAATTTAACATCTCTTAAGTCTTCTGAAGTTTTGATCATTATTTGACTTGGTGCTCAAGTGTTTGTAGATGAGGAAAAATGCAATTTAATCAAGTTCAACAATCTTACACAACCAAATGTGAAAAGCCTTTTGGGACTGAATGCTTTTTCAAAGGTACTGATGTGCTGTATATGAATATTGGCTATGCCTGAATTTAAACTTTTTTTCCCCATATATTGTGCAC